>NC_057425.1:16518940-16875381 GCF_019457755.1 Venturia canescens | reverse complement strand
TGCGTCACAAAGTGAGTAGAAGGGATGGAGGGCGTGAGAGAGGGAGTGAGATGCTAAAATTTATGGGTTACGTCACAAGGTGAGTATAAGGGATGGTCAAGTGGAGGGGCGTGAGAGAGGGAGTGAGATGCTGAAATTTATAACTTTTAGCGAAAGTTTTTGAATAGTGTTTTTTTTCACATGAACTTTCACACGGTTTTTTTCAAAGCGAAATTTTATGGAATGGGTATTGAGGAAGCCGTTTATGTCTTCAGCCCTAAGGGACAATAGCGGCAACCTGTGCGTTAGTAATAAAGTATGAGATTTATGACCTCCGAAACGAAATATTTTTTTCAGTCGTTGCAAGATGAGCATGACGTTTCCTAATTAAATGTAAGTCTTTGATGGAAAAAAAAACCGCGGAAACTTTCATGTTGAACTACCACCTGCATCCCCACGATTGATTTATTGTTCCCAAAAATGTCCTCAGGAATTTTTCTTCAAAACTTTAGAAAACTTATTTGATCATTATCGATAATTAAGACTTCACGCAGGTATGGCATAGTTTATGAAGCACCGGCAATACCTGTATTCACGTGATTGACCCATTGTTTCCGAAAAAAAAGATGTCCCATAGGTTTCTTAAGGTTGGTTCAAAGACGCGAAGCCGATTCGTGGGGGGGGGGTGTTACGAGACGTTCAAGGAATGAAGATCTCTTTGAGTTCGGGCCAACTTTTTTTCTTCACGCTATCATTGACAGGATAGAACACGTGCAAAAAAAAACTTTCATGTTGAACTACCACCTGCATCCCCACGATTGATTTATTGTTCCCAAAAATGTCCTCAGGAATTTTTCTTCAAAACTTTAGAAAACTTATTTGATCATTATCGATAATTAAGACTTCACGCAGGTATGGCATAGTTTATGAAGCACCGGCAATACCTGTATTCACATGATTGACCCATTGTTTCCGAAAAAAAAAAGATGGCCCATAGGTTTCTTAAGGATGGTTCAAAGACGCGAAGCCGATTCGTAGGGACTGTTACGAGACGTCCAAGGAATGAAGATCTCTTTGAGTTCGGGCCAACTTTTTTTCTTCACGCTATAATTGACAGGATAGAACACGTGCAAGCACCATTTTTCTCATGATTGACCCATTTTTCGGCAAAAGATGTCCTAAAAAATTTTTTTCTTTCAAAAAATCTTTGCCTACCAACTTTTTTTTTCCCCACACGACATCGATCTGGAGCAATGATATGGAAATGTCAAAGAAAATGCCGACAGGTTTCCACCTCCGCGTTTTCACATATTTCACCCCCTCTCCAAGAAAAAAAAGTTAACTTTTGGGGGGAAAAAAAGTTTAAAAGGGATGATGTTAATTTAGTCGAGATGATTTCAAAAATCGAGACATTCAGGATCGAGTTTTCTTCGAGTTCACATCAAAGTTTTCTTTCACATTCTCCTCGTCACCATGGCAAACTTCAATGATGCTGAAGCTGTAGAAAAGCTTTTGAGTGATCGTGCGGTTTCATTACAATCGGTAGAAGAATATAACGTGTGGGAAGAAGAGTGCGATGCGTTCATCAAATCATTGAGTGGTGAAAATTCTCCCAAACGTGCTCGATTGAACATAGCGTCACACCGTTCATTAATTGCGCGAATTATACGTTTAGAAACTTTGAAATTGACAGTGCGTTCACAATTCATTCACACGGGTGATGGATTAAATAATCAGAGCTTGCTATGGCGTGAAATCGATGCGGCATTTGACAATCGAGTGCTTACTGGTGCTGTGATTAATAAAAATTACATCGATCCACAAAAATTTCTGCAAGACTCATACCAATTAGTGAAATTACATGTGATGGATAATATTTCTAAACATAGTAGTATAAAAGTAAATACCGAGTTTAATGGTGAGTTCACTGTGAACGGCAGGTATGCAAATAAAAGTATAATTACAAAGACAGTTGAGCTACTCGAAACATGTAATATAAGTGATTGGTATAAAAATCATGTTGTTGAGCCAACTCTTAAATCCCTCGACGAATTTCAAGAGAGTGAGAGTGGTTGGGCCTTAAGTTCAATTCTGAACTTGACTGTCAATATCAATAAGTATAATGCTATGCGCGCGGGTTGCCACATATCTCTGACAAAAGAAATTATATCGAGGAGAGCAGTGGTCAATGTGCGATCTAATGACAACGCGTGTTTCGGCTGGGCGGTGGTTGCGGCTCTTCACCCTGCAGCGAAATATAGTGAGCGCCCATCATCATATCCTCACTATTCTACGATCTTGAATCTTGCGGGTATAAACTTCCCCATGAGTCTAGATCAGATAAAAAAATTCGAGAATCTCAATGACATCTCAATAAATGTATACAGTGCACCAAATAATGTGGTTCAACCTATTCGCTTGAGCAAGCAGAAAAAGGCGAAACATATTAATTTACTGTATATAGAAGATGTGATGGATGTAAATATGGGACACTTCGCATGGATTAAAAATCTATCGATGTTGGTCAGCAAGCAGCTGAGTGCTCACAATGGCCGAAAATACATCTGTGATCGGTAAGTAATATCGCACTATCACACAATAAATATAATGAGATTTGTTGAAAGTTAAAAAAAAATTCTGATTTTTCCATAGATGCCTTCACTATTTTTCATCTCATGAGAAGCTCCAATCACATGAGGTGGACTGTGGTGAGATGAATGATTGCGCAATTCTCCTGCCGAATGCACGAAACAAATGGTTGGAGTTTAAGAACGTGAATCATAAGGAGCTTCTCCCATTTATTGTATATGCAGACCTCGAGTGCATTTTGAGAAAAACCACGGCTGAAGATATGGAGAATAATAAATTTCAACAGCATCAAGTCTTCAGCGTGGGATACTACGTCAACTGCTCGTATGACGAATCATTGTCGGGGTATCACACACATCGGGGTGAGGACTGCGTTCAATGGTTCGTACGAAAATTGGAACAATTGGCGAAACAGGTGGCAACCATCTTATACACTGTAATTCCGATGAAAGAATTGACTCCTCAAGAATGGCGAAAATTCCGAGAAAATAAGGAATGTCACATCTGTGAGAAATCATTCGTAGAGAGTGATGTTCGAGTACGCGATCATTGTCATTTGACAGGTAAATTCAGAGGTCCAGCGCATCAAGACTGTAATTTAAAATATCAACAGTCTTTTTTTATCCCAATAGTTTTTCACAATTTGTCGGGCTATGATGCTCATTTTATTATAAAAGAAGTAGCTACGGCGTTCGAGGGGAAAACCGATTTACTGCCCATAACGAAAGAAAAGTATATTTCTTTTTCGAAAACCGTTATAACTTCGAAGGACTATAGGAAAAATATCAAGTTGCGTTTCATTGATTCTTATAGATTTCTGAACACAAGTCTTGATAAATTAGCATCTTTCCTAACTCCCGATCAACTCACGGTTTTAAAATCTGAATTCCGAGATACCGATAATTTCAATCTGTTAACGCGAAAAGGTGTATTCCCATACGAGTACATCGATAGTTTTGACAGACTGGAGGAAACGGCACTTCCACCGCGAGAATCATTCTATAGTTCTTTAACCAATTCAACGGTATCGGAAAATGAGTATGCTCATGCTTTGACCGTTTGGGAGCGGTTTTCCACTCAAACGCTTGGAGAATACAGTGATTTATATTTGAAAACCGATGTTTTATTGTTGGCTGACATTTTTGAAAACTTTCGTAGTACTTGCTTAAAAAGTTACGGTCTTGATCCCGCATATTATTATACACTTCCTGGATATACCTGGGATGCAATGATGCGATACACAAAGATCAGATTCGAATTGCTCACAGATATTGACATGGTCTTATTTGTCGAAAGAGGCATTCGTGGGGGTTTAAGTCAATGCAGTGGTAGGTATGCACGCGCTAATAATAAATACATGCCATCGTATGATCCATCAGAACCATCGGCGTATTTAATGTATTATGATGTTAATAACTTATATGGCTGGGCAATGAGTCAATCTTTACCCTACGATCAGTTTGAGTTTGTTGAAAATATTGAGAATTTCGATGTAGAATCGATTCCATTGAATGGTACACATGGTTATCTGCTGGAGGTTGATTTAGAATATCCAGAAGACCTCCATGATATCCATAGTGATTTACCATTCTGTCCATCCCATGAAAAACCTCCGGGTAAACAACAAGAGAAGCTCATTGCGTCAGTCAGTGGGAAAGAACGCTACATCATACATTATCGCGCATTACAGCAATGTCTGAAGCATGGTGTAAAACTCACGAAAATACATCGGATTTTGAAATTTAGGCAATCATCATGGCTTCAGAAATATATCGACCTGAATACCCAGTTTCGAACAAATGCGAAGAATGAGTTCGAAAAAAATCTGTTTAAACTAATGAACAATGCTGTTTTTGGGAAAACGATGGAAGATGTTCGAAGTCATGTGCAGGTGAAGCTTTTGACGGAATGGGCAGGAAGATATGGTGCCGAAGCCATGATTGCAAAGCCCAACTTTCATAGCCGCAGTATTTTCGCTGAAAATTTAATTGCTGTGGAACTTCGGAACTTGCATGTAATGTTTAATAAACCGATATACGTTGGCATGTCAATTCTAGATATATCGAAAACATGTTTGTATGAGTTTCATCACGAATTCATGTCTCCGTTATATCAGAATAAATGTAAAATATTGTACACTGACACCGATAGTTTAATATATCACATTGAATGTGATGATGTATATAAAGATATGAAGAACAATCTTAATAAGTATGATACAAGTGATTATCCCATCGATAATAAATATAATATACCACTAGTTAATAAAAAAGTACCCGGTCTCATGAAAGATGAGAATAACGGGGCTATTATGACCGAATTCGTCGGTCTTAGGTCAAAAATGTATGCAACACGAGTTTTAGGTAAGAATGATGTAAAAAAAGCCAAGGGTGTTAATAGTAATGTTGTAGCGCGAACTATAACTTTTGATGATTATACTAAATGTTTAAATGAGGAAATTGAGATGAAGCGCACTCAATCATCGATTAGATCTACTTTACACAATGTATATACTATTAAGGAAACAAAAATAGCGCTAAGTCCGCACGACGACAAGCGGTACATTATTCCTGGCACAGTAAATACTTTGCCATGGGGTCACCGTGACATACCGTAATGTCTTTGAAAGGGATGTAAATAAGTATGAGTGGGTGAGAGCAAGAGAGAGTTTGTACATTGGAAGTGAAATAAAGAAAAAAAAAAAAATCTCCGACCAAGCTCAATGTGTCCTTTTTTTTCTTATACCTGCTATGTTTCGAGCTCCGCTATATGTATAAGGAGTGGTCATAAAAAAAAAACAGAGTTGAAATTTTTTCCATCTTCTTTATTCATAGGTCATCCTTGCTTATCCAACTATTGTGTGTATTGTCGAAACCTAGCCATTTTACAAGCAACTGACTGCCGCGCTTCTTCAACACTTTTTCAATGAGATATATGTCGGGGTATTTAACATGTAGTAGCTCTTGCTCGTAGAAACCACCTGCGATGGGCTCATCTTGATGATCTTTTATATTATAAGTAACTGGATTAGTTTTTCTCACTCGATATATTGTAAATATTTCTGTTGTCCAGTTTGGGGTATAACCTTTTTCGAAAACATTCTTAAATTTACTTATGCGCACTTTATCGCCGATTTTAAATTTTGCTGGTTTTTCCCGATTCACAGTTCTATTAAATACGTTACGCCATAGTTGTTTCTCATTCGCAGCACTAACATCTTTCGGTTTCATTTTTATCGTACGATGTAATGTATCATTATATTTTATAATTAATGTATCGAGAATATCGATCCATTTCCAGCTTCCGCGAAAACTGAATTGAATCCACATTTTATTCTTAAGTGTACGATTGAAGCGTTCACAAATTGAAGCTTTCAAATTACTAAATGTAGAATACAAGTGTATATTATACTTTTTCATCAAAGCCTTAAAGTCCGTATTATAAAATTCTTTCCCTCGATCCACATGGAGATTTTTCGGTATGCGTCCTTTGCTGAGAATCGACTCCATTGCAGCGGTCACATCTTTTCCACTTTTACTCTTCAACGGTGCGGCCCAGGCGAATTTGGAGAATATATCGATGACGGTGAGTAGGAATTTATGGTTGGAGTTGTGTTGTGCATATGCAGACATATCTACAAGATCAGCTTGCCAAGTCTCATCCAGGCCACGTATATCCACATGTCGACGTGGATAATTCCGCCGAGCTGGCTTATGCAGTTCTTCAACCACCGCAAGCTTCTTTTCACTCATTTTTTCTTCTCCTCCCCACGGTCCTCATCAATTGCAGAAGATAAGAGTCTGGAGGATTTTTCACTGACTTATCATTAGATGATCTCGTAAAAACTTCATATCATCATGAAGTTCTGAGATTTCTCTCTTTATATTATCAATTTCTTCACGGAGATGGGCGAGCTCGGTTCTCACACGCTTTTCTGCAGCCGCCACATTCGATTCACACTTTTGATTCGTTGTATGAGTCACACTATGAGTTATAGAATGAATGTGTTTGCTGAATGCACCGAGTGTTACAACATCTCGAGCATTTACTGGCTCGCCAACGTTGCTCAGTCGTTTTCGTTCCAAGTCGTAATGACCGTCCGATGTAATTTTGAATCCAGCACCTGGTTTACCCGGAGGACCTGCACCACGTCTACTCAACTTTCGTCCAAACACATCGACGCTCATGTTGGGAATGTTGATGAAAGCAAGCCATCACATGTTAATAAATGATTTCAGCTTCACGCAACTCCTCGATAATCGATATAATTTCATTCGAATGTGATGAATTTCCAGCAGCTTGAGATGCGAGCAATAAGCGAAGACGATCTACCAGCTCATTTGGATCATCCCAATGAACATAGTCGACAGAGGTATGCTTTCGTGCTACCTTATACTGAGGCAGAGCACCACCTTTCTTATCGTTGCTACCGAGCATTTGGGATATATAATTTTTAAATTTACTATTTTTATCCTGACGTACCGCACCCGTGCGTTTATAAAATTTTTTATGAGCATTCGTTGTGATGATAATTTTCTGATATTTCTCCAAGTCATTTGGTGTTAGATATTTGAGTTCGGGCTCTTTTTTAAACAACAGTTCCACCAAGCCAATACTTTTGGGATACTTTTCATCTCCAACCACTATATGATCGAGTTCGAAATGAATTGGTGAATCACCAATCATTAATCTGTTTTGAGCGAGATTTCGTACTCCATACACGCCATCTAATCTTGTTTTGTTATTACTACGCAGTAAGCCCAGATATTCACGTATCAAATTATCAACATCTCCAGATGATTCCAAGTTATCATCGTCCTCATCATCATCATCATTATTATCTTCATGAATATCATTATCGCTATTTTTAGTTAAGGGTACACCGACATTCTCATCAGTAATTGCATCATGCCAAATATCATCTTTGAAAGAAATATCTTGCTTCATGCTATTTTCTCCAAAATTTGGAGACTCATCCTCCTCCTTCTTAACATTCACACGTTCATTCTTAATTTTTGGTTTTTTCGTATATGAAACCAACTCCTCTAATGGTTCAACAATCGGTTTAAACACATCTTGCATTTTCTGCTGAGCACTATCACGTCCACTTTTCAACATTCGATGTTTTCGTCTGATTGCATCACTCGCCTTGGCAAGTTCACTCAATACAGCCGTCTCCTTTAAAAGTTCTTTGCGCTTCATGTTGACACGAGTAAGTCAGACTTTAGACTGTCTTGTAAAATCCAGGGGAACAATTATTTATCATCATCATCATCATCGACAGTGAGGAAAGAATCAAATCCCCTTCTATATCTTCCAGCATTCAACTCACTGTCCTTGTCAATCGTGATGAATCCATACTTGTCCGATTTCCAACACTTGACACACATTTTTTTGAAACTTGCATAAGTCATATCCGTATTGACATGATCATTATATACATGCTTGAGGTTCATATCATCTTGTTTGAATAGCACTATAAAATTTGCATTGTCTCTCACGAGATGTTTCGGAATACGAGTATACGTCTGACAGAGATAAAAACTATCCACAATCTCGTGTCTTCCCATGGAAAAAAATGCTCTCACGTTGTCCTGTTTCTCACACGCTATATCGTCAAAGATGAATATGGAGTTTGGGCGAGCTTCACTAGGTGCCACAACTTGTTCATGCTCGTTAAATTGAAAAAATTCCACTCCTTCCACAGGTTTAAGCATTTGCTCGAGCAATCGGTATTTAGGCTGCTTCAAAGATTTCGAGTATAGATATATATTCTCAAATCTCAAACCATTTGGATGTATTAGGAGCGTGAGTAAGGCATTCGTTTTTCCACAATTCGAGGGGCCACAAAATACGGCTCGAATGCTGTTAGGTAGTAAGTTTCCATGACGCTTCTTCACACTACCCGCTCCAACAATAAATTCATCGAAATTTATTATGGGGAGTTGACCGCTCGAAACTTGTTTCTTCGACTTCATCTCGCATGCGACTGATTGAAAAAATCATATAAATGCAACTTTATAATGTTGGAATAGTCAGTCGAGTTGTAACCACTGCAGAGTGATGATTGTACATGATAAACCTGGTAAAGGTTTGGTAAACAGTATAATCAACAATCTCCCCGTGGAACTACATCTACCGGGCTATCAATATTGTGGACCTGGTACGAAATTGATCAAACGTCTTGCTCGTGGTGATCCTGGTATAAACGCGCTGGACGCTGCTTGTAAAGAACACGATATCGCATATTCGAAAAATCGTGAAAACTTGGAAGCCCGACATCTGGCGGATAAAATTTTGGCTGAACAAGCCTGGCAACGTGTAACCTCGAAAGACGCAAGTCTTGGTGAAAGAGCAAGTGCTTGGGCTGTGACGAACATTATGAAGGCGAAAAAGAAATTTGGTCTAGGCATGAAGCGAGCTGGGAAAAAAACAAAACCGCGAAAGACTGTTTGTTTGAAAAAGATCATCGCTGCTGCAAGAAAAGGAATGATACGTAGTGAGGATCCTCGTAAAGTAATAATGTCGGCATTGAAAGGTGCGCGTGCCAGTGTTAAAGGCGTTAAAGTACGCACACCTCGGGTTCTACCTGTACCTCGCAAAATCGGAGGTTTATTGCCCTTCCTCGTACCCATCTTTGCCGGCCTTAGCGCCGTTGGTGCACTGTCTGGTGGAAGTGCTGCAATAGTCAAAGCTGTAAATGCTGCTCAAGCGGCTAAAAAGGAATTGGAGGAAAGTAAACGTCACAATAGAACACTCGAGGCCATCGCTTTGGGTAAAGGTTTACATCTGAAACCATACAAACAGGGTTTGGGTCTTTACCTCGGGACAAAAAACGTATAATCACGCTACCACATCAACCACTCACCGACCTCGATCTGCTAAAGTATGCGAGAGCCATGAACATTCGTAACTTTCGTGGGGTTTTCATGCGTGACACTTTGCCAGAAAATGGACCACTCAAACAAGAATCGGCAATCGTGAATTTGGATGAAAATGTGGGCCCTGGGACACACTGGGTTGCATATAAAAAGAATGGTCAACGAGTCACATACTTTGACAGCTTCGGTAATCTCCCACCTCCACCCGAACTCATGAGATACTTCAATGTTGGTAGCGTGAAATACAATTATAAAAAGTATCAGGAATACGATACAATAATATGCGGGCATTTATGCTTGAAATTTTTGTGTGGACAACTAAATCGACGAGACAATTATGCACTATATAAATGAGGACTATGGAGCTGCGTGTTTAGTTCTAAATCTGCGAGCATCATGGATGATAGTTTGACGATCACCATTACTGGATCATCCTCCATACTCGAGGCACAATTTTTTCCACCCATCGAACTATCGCCCGACAAAAATTATACTCTTGGACTCGTCGAGCTGCTCACATTCAATTCGATTCCAAATATCGACATTGGTTGCAATGAATTTCACGTTGGAAATCATGTGGTGACCATTCCAACGGGCAGCTATGAAATTGAAGATATTGAAAAATATTTGAAAACTGAGTTGGCATCTAAAAACATACAAATTCAGCTTAAGCCGAATAATTATACGCTACGCAGTGAAATTGAGTGCAATCAATCGATTGATTTTACATCCAAAAATTCGATTGGACCTTTGCTGGGTTTTACGTCGCGTCGATTGGAGCCCAATAAAAGACATGTATCCGATCTACCCGTATCCATTCTCAAAGTGAACGCCATTCGAGTCGAGTGTAACATAACCACTGGTGCATACATCAACGGGCGAAAAGTTCATACAATTCACGAATTTTTCCCATCTGTACCGGCCGGCTATAAAATCATCGAAGTACCGTCGAGCGTCATTTATCTACCAATCACAACGCGTCGAATTGACAATATACAGCTTCGTATTGTCGATCAAGACGGAGATTTGATCAATTTCCGCGGTGAAGTCATCACCATAAGACTTCATATAAAATCTCAATGGGCATAATTTACAATCATCGTATTGGCATTATTAATAAGCCAACATGGGATCGCGAAAGCAGTCGTCGATCAACGCTCAAAGAGCTAACACCTCAAAACCTTCTGCTATTGAAGAGTTTGGGTCTCAAAATTCGTGGAGTTCGCGTGTGAGAAATTATCTGCTTTGCTCGTTGTGCATCTGCTGCCTGCAATGGAGGAAGAAATCGTAAACATCCAGACACCCGTCATGTTTGACGAATCCATCATACATTATGAGGTTCATGCTCATCAACCATACGCATCGTCAACATACAACAATAGTGATGAAATACGTATTTCAATCCAGCATCAAGATTTATCAATTCTACCGAGTAAAAGTTCAATTCACATTTGCGGTAAACTGACAAAGGCGGATGGTACAGCGTTAGCTGCAACGAGCCTCGTCAACAATGCCATTTGTCATTTATTCGAGGAGGTGCGTTATGAACTTAACGCAGTTGAAATCGATCGTAATAAAAATGTGGGAATCACATCTCTCATCAAAGGATATACATCTCATTCGTCGGCGAGAAGTGCAATGCTTGAGAACACCGGTTGGCTCGATGTTGAGGAGACTAAACAAATTGTAGACGTAGCAGGCAACTTTGACGTATGCATACCACTGAGCATGCTGCTGGGATTTGCTGAAGATTATCGAAAAATGGTGGTGAATGCAAAGCACGAATTGATTTTGACTAGATCACGTTCCGATGATAATGCCATAGTTCAACCAGCCGCTGAAGATTATCAAATTACACTACGGAAAATTGAATGGCTCGTTCCATACGTCACCGTGGCGGATAAACGGAAAATTCAACTCTTGAAATTCATCGCCAAAGATACCCCAATTCCAATGAGTTTTCGTACGTGGGAATTGTATGAATATCCAATGTTACCGGCGACATCGAAACACGTGTGGTCAGTCAAGACATCAACGCAGCTGGAAAAACCTCGATATGTGATCCTGGCATTCCAAACAGGACGAAAGAATAATAAGAGGCAAAATGCGAGTAATTTTGATCATTGCAACGTTACTGATGTAAAATTATACTTGAATTCACAATGCTATCCTTATGGTAATATGAATTTGAATATAGAACAAAATCAGTATGCAGTACTCTACGATATGTATACAAACTTTCAACCGATGTACTACAATAAGGAGGCCGAACCATGGCTTACAAAAGCTGATTTTCTCAAATTTGCACCTCTCATTGTGATTGACTGCTCGAAGCAGAACGATTCTCTCAAGTCTGGACCTGTTGATGTGCGCCTCGAATTTGAAACAAGCACAAATATTCCAGCACAAACATGCGCATACTGCCTCATTCTACACGATCGCATCGTTGAATACAATCCTGTGAGTGGTGGGGTGAGAAAATTGGTATAAAACCGTACCATCAACTTCTTCAGCCAACAGTCATCATGGATTTTGTCATCGATCTACAAGGCTTCAAAGGACCCATCAATGAGTTTATACTCAAAGAAATTTCAATCATTCGTGCGGACGTGAAGAATGCTGAACCTCTCACACTTTTCTTCGCACCACCGTATGCATGGGATTCTCTACCGGCAAAGTATAAAACGACAAACAAATGGCTGGAACGTAATTTTCATGGATTATCATGGGATTTTGGTGTAATACCATACGATGCGGCAAGAGGAATAATTCAAACTATCTTACGCGGCGCTCATACCATCTTCGTAAAAGGCTGCGAAAAATCTTCATGGCTGACGAACTTTTTGGATCTGTCAACGGAGATTGTCGATTTGGAGACTTTGGACTGCCCATCGTTGAAAAAACTGCCGAAAAGTCCATCGAAATGCGACCACCACCACACCAACGAATCGAAATTTAATTGTGCAACGATGAATGTAAAATCTTTGAAAAGCTGGTTATATGTATATCATGCATTGTGCAAACGAGGGATTTTTGAATAAACAAAACATTTTTTCCATATATGAGTGTGTGTGTTTTTTTTTTATTTTATATAATACTCTTCCTCCTCCTCCTCCTCCTCTTTCAACATTACTCACACTTCATCGAAGATTTACATATACTATTTACATTTTTTTCTATTTGTTGAGAAACATTAAACTTCTCTTTGACAAAATTTGATGGCCTTCAAATCGCCACCAAGATATTTCATATAAAGTTCCCCGTTATGAGCTGTTTCCAGGAGTTTCTTGAATGTAGCAGGATGCTGATCGAATGCCGTTACGACTCGTGGCGGCAGGAATATGTTGAATTCATTCTTGATTTCGGCAACGTATCTTTTGCCCCACTTGGTGTTTGCGATCCTGACATCCGAGACGAGATATTCCCCATCGACTTCGAGCTCGTTCAACTTCTTAGTAGGAAGATATTCGGACTTTGCGATGATGTCGTTTATTGCAGCGAACTCCATTTTACGATGAATATAGTTTTTGAGATTTTTCCACAAAGAGCAAGTCTTGACTCAACTTTATGAAAATGTGAAGTGATGCTTTTTTCTTCTGGACTCTGCTATTTGTAGTTTTTCCATCTATCCCTACCCCAAAACTGAATCATCCCCTTCCACACGTTTTCAAACAGGTTCAAACGTGATCTATATTGTGATCGATACAGTCTCCTCCGGTGGTTCTTTTTTCTGTACAGGCTCAGACGGGTCATCTCTTTGATTTCGCCGACGTTTTGAACACCTGCATTCTAAACTTGTTCAAACACGTTCGGGCCTTCGCAACATTTCCAACAATGTCGTCGTTGAGGAGCAGGACCGTCAATATGATCATCCATCGACGATACGTTCCAATGTTCAACGCAACGACGTAACAATGCAATCTCTCTATCACATTTGTAATATTCTGGTAAACGATCCCACAGGATATCTGTATATTCACTAAAACATTGTTTAAAGACGGTAGGAGATATAATTTGGAGCTCCTCCGATGTCATTTCACAGGGATTTTTTATGCGTAGAGTCGTATAGATATTCACAAGTCGTTCCATTATGTGACACTTTTCACAATCTCGACGTTTAGGTCTACAAGAATCAATATGCGTATGTAGCCAGGGTTGATTAAAATGATCGTAGCACAATTGATATGATTGCACTTCACTATCACACTGCAAATACTTGGGTAAACGATTCCATAAAGCAGGAATGAATGCACTATAATACTTCAAAAGCAAAGCCTTCGGTAATGATTCAAGTTCATTTGCTGTTAATGCCAATGGATGTTTCGCCGGGTGGATAGCATACATACTTGCACACCTCTCCATCTCGACCTCGACTTCAGAAATGATCCCATTTTTTTATTCCAATGTCTTTTAAATATTTCCCTCCCCACTTTCATCACTAGAATTTCCGTTCTACTACCCCAAATCATTTCATGATATATTTTTTTAATACTCCGTCCCCCTAAAAACTCATTAAGTGATCAAGATAAATCTGGTTTGAGAAAAGTTGCGTGGGTGGGCATTTCCGTAGAAAGTTTTCGAAACACTTTTTTTTTCAGTGCCAGTAAATCTTAGTTAGTTACACCATGGCGGATATTCGACATACTTCGAATGTCATAAATTTGATTATGAATTTCATGGGTACTTTGAAATGGTTGAAAAAAACTTCCGCTCCTTTTCGTTCCTCACTCGCAGGTCATTGCGGGTCCTTAGATTTTTTGTCCCCGCAGTAGAAGTTTTTTTTTTGCTGGAAAAGTTCAGTTGTACATTTTCTAATTTTTGGTGGAAAGTCGTTGGAGGGGATTCAATGCTCGCCATTAGTTGAAGTGTTAGAGTATGCGGAATCCTCCCTCTTGTTCTGTTTTTCTACGAAGAGTTAAAAGGGTATTTTTCTCATGAGGAAGATCATTCTGCTCTCTACGTCTCTTCTGACTCATCAAAGTTTTGTTTCGTTACGTCAAAAATCACTCCTCGAAAAAGTATCGGTGACATTGCCAGTCGCGTTCGCGTCATATTTATCTTTTCGCCAAAAACGTAAAAATGTCTCAAAGTTTCAACTTATGTAAAAGTGAAGTGGAGATCTTCGATCTCGTGAACGACAATGATAGTTATTGTAGTGATAAAGAAAGTGAAATAATGGTTGTCGACATATCCGATGACGATGTCGAAATTATTGATCTCAGGAACAATGGTTATCGTGATGAAAGTAACATTTCCGACGATGAGGTCGAAGTGATTGATCTCGTGAATGATTACGAATGTGATTCTAGTGTTCAAAGAAATAATCTTATAATTGTCGATATCTCGGACGATGATGAGAACAATCCAGACATGGAGAATGTGAGTGATGATGAACACGATAATGACAGTGATGATGGAAATGATGATGTTGATGTTAATGATGAGGAAATGAACAACATCCTCGATGACATCGAGCGTGATTTCGCTTCCTATGGGAGGGACGTGAACTGTGCCATTAGTGATGAAACGGAGGACGATCTATCCCTCTATGAAGGGTCTTTCGAGTTCCCCGATAGTGAACGTTTTGCGTCACCCAATTATAATTCAATCCGTATTGATATGGAGGATTATAGTGAAGTGGCGCTGTGGAGGGCTGGTGGGGACTTGTCTCTGAATTCGTGGGGCTTCGCGACCAGTACCCCTATACCAGCTACATCGCCGGAGGAAAGCCGTGACGATTGTCGGCTCGAAATGATGCGGCATCTGGAATCGGTTGATGTAACACCGATGACCCAGATTTGCCGCATGCAATCATTTTATGCCGACGATCAACAATTCTCGGTCTGTACGAGCTGTTTCGTACAGGCCTCAGATGCGTACGGACGAGTCACCGCGCACTTCACCCACCTGAGGGGGCCGTATGACGTCCTGGACGATCGGTGGTGCGGCAATTGTGGGAGATCGCTATCATTATTCGTCGCTGAAACGATGTGCCGGATATGTATGCAGTGACGGTGAGTTTCATCTTGCACAATTCTTTTTCTCATTTTATAATTAATGAATTAAGAATTTTTTGTTTTTTTTTTGTTACAGGAAGGCTCCGATTTTTTTTTTTACTGAATAATAATGATAATCATAATAATAATCATAATAATAGTTATAATTATAATATATAGTTTTAATACTTACCGGGTCGTTATCGCGTCTCTTAATAATAATAATAATTTAAGAAGTAATAATAAGTAAATGTATCTAGTTATAAGAATAAATACTGTATATATCATCGAAAAAATTTTTATCTTCGGATCCCCTCTCCATAATTTCTTTTCATCTCACTCCCTCTCTCACACCCGCCACTTAACCATCACGCCCCCCCCCCCCCCCCCCCCTCTCCCCGCATTGCCGCCAACCTTTCTGACCATCCCCTCCAAACAACCGCACAACGGTTCCCCCTCCACATCCTGCCCCGTAGCAGACCCCGCGCCGCAGTCCCCGCGCTCCCCCGTCCCCGCACCCCCCCTGAGATCCCATGGGTTAGGTCTCTCCTAGCTACTCTACTGACGAAGACGAAGACGAAGACGAAGACGAAGACGAAGACGAAGACGAAGACGGAGACGAAGACGAAGACGAAGACGAAGACGAAGACGAAGACGAGGACGAAGACCAAGACGAGGACGAGGACGAGGACGAAGACCAAGACGAGGACGAGGACGAGGACGAAGACGAGGACGGAGACGAGGACGAAGACGACGACGAAGACGAGGACGAAGACGAGGACGGAGACGAGGACGAAGACGAGGACGAAGACGACGATGAAGACGAAGCCGAGGACGAGGACGAAGACGAGGACGGAGACGAGGACGAAGACGAAGACGAAGACGAAGACGAAGACGAAGACGAAGACGCAGACAAAGACGCAGACAAAGACGACGACAAAGACGAGGACGAGGACGAAGACGAAGACGAAGACGAAGACGAAGACGAAGACGAAGACGAAGACGAAGACGAAGACGAAGACGAAGACGAGGACGAAGACCAAGACGAGGACGAGGACGAGGACGAAGACCAAGACGAGGACGAGGACGAGGACGAAGACGAGGACGGAGACGAGGACGGAGACGAGGACGAAGACGAGGACGAGGACGAAGACGAGGACGAGGACGAGGACGAAGACGAGGACGGAGACGAGGACGAAGACGAAGACGAAGACGAAGACGAAAACGCAGACAAAGACGACGACAAAGACGAGGACGAGGACGAAGACGAAGACGAAGACGAAGATGAAGACGAAGACGAAGACGAGGACGAAGACGAAGACGAAGCGAAGACGAAGACGAATCGCCATATTGACATTATAATTTAAAAATCGCCGCGAAACATCACCGACAAAGCTTTCCGTCAACTCCAGTTTTTTTATTCGCAACTCTTTCTTTCAATTCAATTTCGGTGATTGTGAATTTTTAAATTTCGCCTCAAACTTTCCGAAAATTCTGTCTCCAATTTTCGTTCGAGTAGAAGAAAAAAATACGAAAATCCTCAAACCTAAAATGCCCAGCCACAACATAATCTAGAAAAATATGCGGTCGGCTGGTGGAAAAGTGAATTTTTTCGGTCATTTCACGTATATACTCCATCCGGTACGGAATGGCATAAAACGTGTTTCTGACCTATCTTTGTCGGTGCTGTTTCGCGGCGATTTTCAAATTATAATGTTAATATTGCGACTAATAATTTATTATTAATAAAACTCCATTTAATCATCTACATCGAACGATTTGTGAATGAGAATCAAGACAGATAAGTATCCAATCATTCTCGATTCTTTTATTTTACTACTAATACTTTGTTACGTAAATTGACTTGCTTCCAGGAACATTTGATGTGAATGGATAAATGGAGAACGATGAGCCTTCAATACCCGATGTAAATTCTAAGTCAATGACTCATTCCATTTCCAAAATATTGGGGATTTCGATTAATTCGTTATTTACTGAGGAAAAAAATGTGATTGACAGATTTTACTCTTTATAATATCGAAAAAAACGTCAATCCTGCGCAAAGGGAGTGAGGCTTACTGAGATGTCGTGATTCATTCAAGGAGGTGAATCCAATTGTCGTGTTCCGTTGTACGGTCGGAGCATACCAGAAAATATCCGAAGAAACCGTCTTTTCTATTGGAAACGTCTCTATTGATGAAAAATCGTGATTTTTTCGAACATGATCGAGCCATCTCTGCTCTCAAATCGAATAACGACTGTTGAGGCTTACTGAGACTTCGTGATTCATTCGCGGAGGTGAATCCAATTGTCGTGTTTCGTTGTACGGTCGGAGCATACCAAAAACTATACGAAGAAACTCCCTTCATTATCGGAATCGTCTCTATTCTAGAGAAATCGAGAATTTTTCTAACACGATCGAGCAATCCCTCCTCTCGAATCGAATAACGAGTGTTGGAGCATACTGAGCCTTCGTAAATCATTCGGAGGTTGATCCAATTGTCGTGTTTCGTTTTACGGTCGGAGCACACCAAAAACTATCGGAAGAAACAGTTTTTGCTATCGGAATCGTCTCTATTCTTTAGAAATAAAGATTTTTTTCTAACATGATCGAGCAATCTCTGTTCTCCAATCGAATAACGAGTGTTAAGCCTTACTGAGCCTCCGTAATTTATTTAAGGGTGTGAATCCAATCGTCTTGTTTCCTGGTAAGTTCGGAGCACACCATAAACTATACGAAGAACCCGCCCTTTCTATCGGAATCTTCTCTATTCTGGAGAAATCGAGATTTTTTTCGAAAACGATCGAGCAATCTCTGTTCTCGTCTCGAATATAGAGTGTTGGAGCTTACTGAGCCTTCGTGACTTATTCAAGGAGGTAAATCCAATCGTCATGGTTTTTTAAACGATCAGAGCATACCAAAAACTCTACGAAGAAACCGCCTTTTCTATCGGAATCGTCTCTATTCTTGAGAAATCAAGAGACTCGGTAGAGTCTCGGGACAAGTACATTGACAGTCTTGTCGTCTGCTGGCCTGAGGCTCTCGCCGAGACTATCTTTTCTCTGAATAAAACGATTCGCGGTGGTCGGGGTAAAACTGCCATGTCATTTTCTAGAATTGCAGAGCTCAAGAGATGTTTTATTAAGCGAAAATTAGTTTGGAGACTAAATTTCAAAATGTCTTTCGAATGAGCCCGAAACCAACACGATCAGTAGCGTAATTGCTGAGAAAAAACTTTGCACAGGCTCAAGATTATGCAAAAGTTACTAACACATTTAGAAATTTGACATGTCTGTATATAATACCATCAAAGGCCTCATGTCCCTCGGTCTAACTTCGCGGCGGTGTCGCGGACTGACGTCACATGCCGAGAGCTCGAAATTCACCAGCCGAAGTTTCACGTCATGTTGACGTTTGGGGTTATGATGTTATGAAGTGCGTGCGGGATAACTAAAAATAATTTTCGTCATCTAACGAAGTGCATATTACTATTTATTTCGTTAAATTTTGTGATATACTAAACCAGTATCAAAGCGACCGCGTAAATGTAGTCTGTGATATGTGTGCGAAAAAGGGTATAAAAAATGCGCGATTCATATGTCAACGAAAACTTTTCAAGATTTCATTATTTTGTTCGACTGGAAATAAGCGTTAACTAAAATAATCTTTCAATTAAATCAGAGTGCGAGAAATATTGTCCAGTGTAAATATATCGTCAGTAGGCTAGGTTATATATTTGAAGGCGTCAGATTATATATATGAATAAATACAACAAAAACACACAGAACTGTTAGAATGATGTTGTAAACTTTAATTGAATAAATGTTTTCTAATTTATTTCTCATGTTTCCCATATTTTGCTTCATATTCAGTTTGGCTCTGCCCTCTCCGATCCTTGTTTTCACTCCATCGGTTTGCAGCGGATCGATACATATCATTAATTAATTGCCTAATATGTGTCCTATGATTTTCTACTATTTCTTCATGCTGATTGTGGTAACGTGATTCAAGAGGTTTCCAGCTATGATCATCAATCTCACATTTTGTACATCAGATTCTCAAAACAGTTTCTGGTCTTGATATAAGTGTAGTTATTCTTTTTCCACCTGGTCTGTCGAGTAACAAATTTTGAAACATATTCCAAAAAGTCTTTGGATGCTTTGTTTGCTGATCATATGAAAAGTCGAATTTTTGGAATGCAGTAGTGCAAACACAAATTTTGACAACAATACTTATGAAATGACATGTATGTTGAGTATTCCTATTCTGCAAACTGCAAATGTGGAATTATTGGTGAAAACATTCATTACGATAAGTCTACAGTTGCTCAGTTTTGGATGCGATTGAGTATAATGCCTGCTAACATCCATGGGAACATACAGAATTTCTGAATTCAATGTTCGCTATGTCATTTCAACGTAACATCATGACTTTTGCCAACTTTTCTCTATAATACTATAGATTTGGATTATTGAAATACAGCAAAAATCTGCGAATTATAAAATTGATATACTGTGCCACTCATTTTACTTTTTAAAACTAACTGTAACATATATATGAAGTAAACAATCATCACAGAAGTCTTCAGTTGCTCATTTATGGATAGATTTTAAATTGCTGTCTTCAAAATTTATTGCGCAGATACATTGAATCGCAGCAGATACCTGCGAACTCTGAAATTTCTGTGCATAAATATGTGTGTTAAGTATCACCCCCTATCTTTGATTATGAGAATGAGTAATAGAACTTGATGTAGCAAGTTTCAAAGTATTTCTTTTTAAATACCATTGAAGTTTGTATTACTGCGGTATGAAGCGAATACCTCCAAACTTTCATATTTTTGTGTCGCAGCATGTGTGCCAATCATTTAAATTTTTTACTCCAACCGTAACATGTAATCTCAAAAATTCATCACAAACGTCTTCAGCTTTTCGAAATTCCTAAATTTTCCGTTTTCTATTTTATTCTGAGTTTTTAAACTTTTAAATTCATTCCTGAATTCTCCTGAAATTGTTTTTCTCCAAAACCAATGCAGAAACCTTAAACGTCTTTGAATTCCGTTGCTCTGTTGAATTAAGTACGCTCAGTTTTTTTTGCTTCTTTGAGTTCTGACATAATAAATGTTTCCGGGTGCCTTTTTTCAGCAACTATCAAACTGTAGATAATTGGATCTCAGCGGCCACTTGCAAACTTTGGAAATATATTTCATCAGGGACACGTTTTGAATGACACGAAAATGTCTAGATTCAGAATGCAAAAGCAACATTTAAAAAGGGCCAATTCTGTTGGATTTGTTGTGTCTTGAATTTGATCTATCTTTCCTCTTTTCCTTTCTTTTTCCTAACGTTATCAGCCGAAAATCATATCTCGGCCCGCAACACGCATTGCTCCATGCTCTTGAGTTCCCAATGGACGAAACATATTAGAAGACAAGGAGAAAAATCACCAAAGTCCAAGAATAAACCTCTATCGAAATATTTTCAGTACAATTTCGACGAAAAATAGGTCTTTTTTCGTGAAAACCAATGTTATACGCCGAAAATTATAAACAATTCATAGAAATTTAAAATAAAATCTTATAGTCATCTGAACATAAATAAGGATCTTTTGAGTAAAAAAACGTGATATCAAACCATAAACTTCCCCTAGGGAAAAAAAAGGTTAGGACAAGTACATTGATGGTCCCTCGTTTGCTGATAATTCCACCCATAAAAAAAACTTTAAACAAAATTTTTTTTCAATTGTAAAAAAAATTCTTTCACAAAAAAATATACATAACAATTCGAAAAAAATTTTACAAATCTTGAAAAAACGTTATATTAAAAAAAAAACTAATCTGCATCTATTTTTTAAAGTGTCAAAAGAATCAAATAACAAGTAAAAAATAATAAACCGAAAAATCGCCCTTGAAATTATTTTGGAAACCGATGCCTGGCACGTCTACGGTTTCCGGAGCGCCAAGATTTAACGGTTGATTCTGAATATTTCGGCTAAATTAAGAAGATTTTCAAGAATAAAAAATTTGCCGTTTCGGCCTCCTTAAGGAGTTATGCGCACTTTTAGTTACAATAAATAATACTCGAAACTTGACGATAATTTTTTTTCCTGACGTGGATCCTTGTTTTATCACAAAAAATGAAATCTGAATTAGGAGCATTTCAAATGGAGAACGTAACATTTCGGGGATACGAGATAATTTTTGTAAATTTCTCCTTGATTAGCTGAGATTTAGAAATTATTTCGCGGAATAACCGGACGTGATTTAGGCAGTATTGCGATGTCTGTGCCCCCAAGTTGACGATGCAGCCTTTATATTTTGACCAAAATAAGACTTTTTTCAAGAGTGCCAAAATTTGAAATACGATCTTTAAGAGGGTGAAAAGGGCGTTTGAACGAAATGAAGCATTATTATAATATTCGTGATCTCCTATTCTAACTATGCAGTCAACATATTTGACTAAAAACAAAGTAATTATGCAAAAGTAGGGTTCCACCTATAATGGAGTGAATTTAAAAAAAAAAATTTTTATCAATGGGCAACATGTTAACAAGCAACGTTAAGGTGACGGAGGTTGAAATTTAATAATGAAAATTTATTTATTAGTTCAAAGAGGATATTTCAAGAGGTAATTTGAAGAACAAATTCGTTCTTCAAAGTTCACCAAAAAAACTGTCACTTTTCGTAACATTTTCTTTTTCCTAACTTTCAATTGTTTTTTTTAAAAAAGAATTGTTCCTTTTATCATTGCTTTTTACAATGTGAACATATCATAATTCGAATACGTCATCTCTTTCATGTTCCGTTCACACAGAATTATGGATCTGTAACATTTTTGGGTGTGTGTGCATAACCGTTGGGTGGGTCCACGACATCTTTGGATGTACGTGGAAGAACTCAATACTTTTTCTTCCTCTGATTAAACCTTGGTGGTTACATGCAGAATTTAAAAATGCTGTGTATCGACATGTGTGCATTCACTATGCATCTCTGGGTATGATAATATAAATAAAAAATGAAATAAAAATTTCTAACTCTATAATACAATATATATATATATATCTAAACATTGCCAATGCTGTTAGACTTGGTGAGCATTAGATGTTTTTTTCTCTCACTCTTTTTTTGTCACATTTTCAAGAAAATCAACGAAAACATTTGGTTTCTCAAAAAGCCTTTATATCTTTTTTATTCTCAATGATTTCTTAAAAAAATTGAAAACACAGTTTATAAATAAGGGGAAAAAATTTTATGATGGTCATAAACCTCACGAAAAAAGGTTTAAACTCACAAAATTGTTGAAATATTCGAAAACATTGAAATATAAAGAGGATCACTTCAAACATTCGAAGAATATTAAACCGTTATAAATTGCATAAAACTTGACGAAAATTATCTAAGACATTTTTTTTAAACATCACAAAAAAATTCAAAAACTTTCAAAAACCTCATTGGAAAACTTTTTGTATCGTTTAGAACTACCACAGAAAAAAAATTTCGTATCAAACTATAAAAATCCCCTCTGGGAAAAAAACGATTCGGCCAAGTATATTGATGATCGTCCATTTTCGGATTAAACCTCGAAAAATGTAAACAAAAATTCTCACACTTCGCAATTAAAATGATTTCAAACCCTGAAAAAATATCAAATATATTACTACCCCTCAGCATTAGTGGATAATATTGTCTTCTAATGTACCGATAATGCCGTATTTTCAACGTTAATAAGAGTTTTCAATCAAATTTCAAACATTGGACACACAAAATAAACATCCATGGTTTAAATTATTGAACATAATTATTTGTCATTATACGGCTTCCAATTTATTATTTAAAGAGAATGAGATCAACATTACGAAAATTTAATTTCAACATATATAACAGAGTAATTCTCGTAGATCAACCAGTGTTTCAATTTCGCATTTCACACTCCGTTGATTTTTGTTCTTGAGATAATCAATAGCAAGTTAAATGTGATATAAAAGAATATTGTACTATTATGACTTTATGGAAAATGTTGAAATTTTTACCTACTATGAGACAATTTCTTTTCTGAATTTTCCAAAACAAATTGGTTAGGAGGTACAAGAATATATCGATGTGACGAGTACTTTTGTCTCGCATGTGAACATTTTTAAAAAAATTGCTCAATCCAATTTTAAATTTTCTGATAGCAGAGTATATATTTCTTATTTTTATTTTTCGAAATTAGCATGATTGTGGTTCAGCTTAATTTAATACGCAAAACAAGATTTCAGAACTTTTGAGAAAAAGGCGTTATATAAAATCTCGAAAATTCCCTTGGAGAAATAAGGTTGGGACAAGTACATAGATAGTCCCTAGTTTCATAATCATATTATGAAAAATTAAAAACAAAATTCAAAAAAAAAATTATGAAACCAACTGCAAATGATATCAACACAACAATTCGAAAAAAAATCACAAATCATGAAAAAGCATTATATCTTAAAAAATACAAAATTGTAATTCATTTTTTAAAGTGTCAAAAAAATCAAATGAAACGCGAGAATAAAAAATCGAAAAATCACGCTTGAAATCATTTTGGAAACCGATGACCCATTCTTCTTATCTTATCCTAACAACTAAATCAATTGCGAAAAAAATCCATCTAAGTTATGTGCAGTATTAAAATTTAGGATATCAATTCGAGGACAAATATTTAATGGTAATTCGGAATATTCATTTCTACGGGACCCGTCAGGAACTTGAGAAAATTCTAATGAATCAAAAAAGTTACCATTTGAGTTACGTCCAGCACTAAAATTTATGATATCACACAGAAAACAAGTATTTTATTAGTGATTCCGAGTTTTAACATTACAAAATTGTTCTAAGAAGCGTTTAAATCCAAAAAAATCACGTCGAGTGTATAATAATTTGTTATTCTATAGTAGCAGAGACTTGGAAGAAAAAACCGATCCTTCTCAGACTTTCAGGATCCCCTGGCATTATTAACAATATTCGACAACGTTTTTGGATCGATACAAATTATGCTTAAATATGTGTTAAAAGTACTTGTCCAGCCCATCACTTTTCATTTAAATTTTTCATTCAAATAAAAACCTATAATAAAATAACGAAATTGTACGGCAGAATCCGGTTGAAAATTTACTGAAATGTGATTTATTATACGTTCAATGTTTCCGATAAAAGTATGGGTTAGTTCTTATCTCATATGGAATTATTTCGCTGGAAGAAAGGAGAAATAAAAATTGCCGTCATTGTAATATAAATTGGGGAGTCATTCTAGAAGCTTAAACATATTTATTGTACAAAATGTTTTTCGTTTATTTATCGATGTACAGTAATATCCCCTATATATTATAGGAGAAGATTACAGTTCCAAAAGGGACACTTCGATTTGAATACCCAGCTTTTGCACACATAAAAAGGAGGTTAAAACAAGATCACACCTAAAATTTCAACCGCGGCAAATGTTTTTTTAAATTTTTATCACCATTTTTGTGTGGCGGTAGCCAACTCGCAAAGACGCGCACAGAGCACCTTCGATGTGTGTGCGGAATCGTTGGGTGGGTTTGGAGCACCTTCGATATGTATGCGGAATCTTTGGGTGGGTTTGAAGCACCTTCGATGTGTGTGCGGAATCGTTGAGTGGGTTTGAAACACCTTCGACGTGTGTGCAGAATCGTTGGGTGGGTTTGAAGCACCTTCGATGTGTGTGCGGAATCGTTGGGTGGGTTTGGAGCACCTTCGATTCCGCATACACATCGAAGGTGCTCAAAACTCACCCAATGATTCTGCACACACATCGAAGGTGCTCTGTGCGTGTCTTCGCGAGTTGGCTACCGCCACACAAAAATGGTGATAAAAATTTTAAAAAACATTTGCCGCGGTTAAAATTTTAGGTGTTATCTTGTTTTAACCTCCTTTTCATGTGTCCAAAAGCTGGTTGTTCAAATCGAAGTGTCCCTTCCGGAACTACAGCCTAGGAGAATTCATTTGCAATTATTATTAATTTCACACAATTGAGTAAAAACTATTTGGAAATAACTTTCTCAATTCCCTCTCTATGCATACTTATGATCCATCAGTCCTAGAAGGGCCCTGATTTTTATTTGAATGAAAAATTTAAATGAAAAGTAATGGGCCGGACAAGTACTTTTAGCACATATTTAAACATAATTTGTACCGATCCAAAATTGACGTCGAATATTGTCAATAATACCAGGGAATCCTGAAAGTCTGAGGGGAATCAATTTTCTTCTAAATTTCTGCCACCATAGAGTAACAAATTACAATACCTTTGATGTGATTTTTTTTTTAATCAAACGTTCCATAGAACAATTTCATAATATTAAAAACTCGGAATTACTAATAAAACGCTTGTCCTTCAATTGATATAAATTTTAGTGGTGCATGTAACTCAAATGGTAACTTTTTTATTCATTAGAACTCTCTCAAGTTCCTGATGGTTCCCCCATAAGTATGAATATTTCGAATTACTATTAAATACTTGGCCTCGAATTGATATCAGAAATTTTAATGCTGCATGTAACTTAGATGGAATTTTTTATCAATTGATTTAGCTTTTAGAATAAGATACCCCTAGGAAAAAAAGGTTGGGACAAGTACATTGATGGTCCCTCGTTTGCTGATAATTCCATCCATAAAACAAACTTTAAAATAAAATTTTTATAAAAAATGGGCAAAAAAATTATTTTATAAAAAAAATACAGAGCAATTCGAAAAAAATTTCACAAATCTTGAAAAAACAATATCTTAAAAAAAAACTAACCTGTATCTATTTTTTAAAGTGTTAAAAGAATCAAATAACAAGTAACAAATAAAAACCGAAAAATCGCGCTTGAAATCATTTTGGAAACCGATGCCTCATTCTTCTTATTTGATTCGAAGGGCTAATTCAATTAAAAAAAATTCCATCTAGTTTACGTGCAGCATTAAAATTTATTATATCAATTCGAGGCCAAGTATTTTCCAATAAATTGAAAAAAGTTACCATTTGAATTACGTGCAGCACTAAAATTTATGATATCAATCGAAGGACAAGTAATTTATGAGTAACTCCAAATTTCAACATTATGGAATTGTTTTAAGAAGCTTTTAAATCCAAAAAAATCACATGAAAGCTAGTCATTTCTTACTCTATGGTGGCAGAGACAAACGATTCTTTTCAGACTTTCAGGAGCTACTGATATTATTCACAATATTCGACGTCGATTGGATCGATAGAAATTATGTTTAAATATGAGTTAAAAGTACTTGTCCGGCCCATCACTTTCCATTCAAATAAAAATCAATCATAAAAAAACGAAACTGTACGGCAGAATCCGGTTAAAAATTGATTGAAATGGGATTTATTATTAGTTTAATGTTTCTTAATAATAGTATAAGTTAGTTATGCCGAATGAAATTCGTTCGCTGGAAGAAGTGAGAAGTAAAAACTGCCGTCATAGCAATACAAACTGGGGAGTTATTTTGGAAGCTTCAACATATTTAATGTGCAAAATGTTTTTTATTTATCGATGCACATAAACATCCCTTGTATATGGTAGGACAATTCGTTTCCATTCTTATTATATTAGTGCAATTAAGGGAAAATTGCTTGAAGATAAGTTTCTAAATTCCCTCTGCATGAATATTTGTGCTCCATCAGTTCTAAAAAAGCCCTGATTTTTATTTAAATATAATAAGTTTAATGGAAAGTGATGGGCCGGACAAGTACTTTTAACTCATATTTAAACATAATTTCTATCGATCCAATCGACGTCGAATATTGTGAATAATATCAGTAGCTCCTGAAAGTCTGAAAAGAATCGATTGTCTCTGCCACCATAGAGTAAGAAATGACTAGCTTGCATGTGATTTTTTTGGATTTAAAAGCTTCTTAAAACAATTCCATAATGTTGAAATTTGGAGTTACTCATAAATTACTTGTCCTTCGATTGATATCATAAATTTTAGTGCTGCACGTAATTCAAATGGTAACTTTTTTCAATTTATTGGAAAATACTTGGCCTCGAATTGATATAATAAATTTTAATGCTGCACGTAAACTAGATGGAATTTTTTTTAATTGAATTAGCCCTTCGAATCAAATAAGAAGAATGAGGCATAGGTTTCCAAAATGATTTCAAGCGCGATTTTTCGGTTTTTATTTGTTACTTGTTATTTGATTCTTTTATCACTTTAAAAAATAGATACAGGTTAGTTTTTTTTTAAGATATTGTTTTTTCAAGATTTGTGAAATTTTTTTCGAATTGCTCTGTATTTTTTTTATAAAATAATTTTTTTGCCCATTTTTTATAAAAATTTTATTTTAAAGTTTGTTTTATGGATGGAATTATCAGCAAACGAGGGACCATCAATGTACTTGTCCCAACCTTTTTTTCCTAGGGGAAGTTTATGGTTTGATATCACGTCTTTTTTCTCAAAAGTTCCTCATTTATGTTCAGTTGACTATAGGATTTTACTTTAAATTTCTATAAATTATTTATGATTTTCGGCTTATAACGTTGGTTTTCACAAAAAAAGACCTATTTTTCGTCAGAATTGTACTGGAAATATTTCGTCACAGGTCTGTTCTTCGACTTTGGCGATTTTTTCCCTTGTACTCTAATATGTTTTGTCAATTAGGAACCCAAGAGCACGGCCGCAAGCGGGTTGAAGGCCGGGATATGATTTTCGGCTTATAACGTTGATTTCCACGAAAAAGACCTATTTTTCGTCAAAACTGTACTGGAAATATTTCGTCACAGGTCTGTTCTTGGACTTTGGCGATTTTTTCCCTTGTACTCTAATATGTTTTGTCAATTAGGAACCAAAGAGCACGGTCGATAGCGGATTGGTGGCCGGAATATGATTTTCGGCTTATTACGTTAGAAAAAAGAAAGGAAAAGAGGAAAGATAGATCAAATTCAAGTCACAACAAATCCAAGAGAATTGGCCATTTTTAAATGTCGTTTTTGCATTCTGAATCTAGACATTTTCGTGTCATCCAAAACGTGCCCCCGATGAAATATATTTCCAAAGTTTGCAAGTGGCCGCTGAGATCCATTTATGTACAGTTTGATAGCAGAAAAAAGGCACCCGGAAACATTTATTATGGCAGAACTCAAAGAAGCAAAAAAAACTGAGCGCACTTAATTCAACAGAGCAACGGAATTCAAAGACGTTTAAGGTACCTGCATTGGTTTTAGAGAAAAACAATTTCAGGAGAATTTAAAAATGCATTTAGAAATTTAAAAACTCAGAATAGTATAGAAAAAGGAAAATTTCGGAATTTAAAAAAGCTGAAGACGTTCGTGATGAATTTTTGAGATTACATGTTACGGTTGGAGTAAAAAATTCAAATGTTTGGCATACATGCTGCGACACAAAAATATGAAAGTTTGAAGGTATTCGCTCCATACCGCAGTAATACAAATTTCAATACTATTTGGAAAGAAACACTTTAAAACTTGCTGAACTAAGTTCCATTACATATTACCATAATCAAAGACAGGGGGTGATACTAGCACATATACTTACCCACAGAAATTTCAGAGTTCGCAGGTATCTGCTGCTATTCAATGTATCTGCGCAATTAGTTTGGAAGACAGCTATTTCAAATCCATCCATAAATGATCAACTGAAGACTTTTGTAATGAATTTTTCACTTCTTATTTATGTTACGGTGAGAGTCAAAAAGTAAAATGAATGGCACAGTATATAAATTTTATAGTTTGCAGATTTTTACTGTATTTCAATGATCCAAATTTATAGCATTATAGTGAAAAGTTGTTAGAAGTCATGATGTTACATTAAAATAACATAGCGCACATAACATTCAGAAATTCTGTAGGCTTCCATGATGTTGGCAGGTATTATACTTAATCGCATCCAAAACTGAGCAACTGTAAACTTATCGTAATGAATGTTTTCACCAATAATTCCACATTTGCAGTTTGCCGAATAGGAATACTCATCATACACATTATTTCATAAGTATTGTTGTAAAAATTTGTGTTTGCCTACCGCATTGCGAAGATTCAACTTTTCATATTATCAGCAAAAAAAGCATCCAAAGACTTTTTAGAACAAGTTTCAAAATTTATTACTCGACAGACCAGGTGGAAAAAGAATCACTACACTTATATCAAGACCAAAAACTGTTTTGAGAATCTGATGTCTAAAAGGTGCGATTGATGATCATAGTTGGAAACCTCTTGAATCACGTTACCACAATCAGCATGAAGAAGTAGTAGAAAATCAGAGGACACATCTCAGGCAACGAATTAATAATATGTATCGATGCGCTGCAAACCAATGGAGTCAAAACAAGGATCGGAAAGAGCCGAGCCAAACTCAATAGGAAGTAAAATATGGGAATATTCAAAAATAATGATGACACAAGAAATAAATTAGAAAACATTTATTCCATTGGAGTTTCT
Source organism: Venturia canescens (assembly GCF_019457755.1). Classification (NCBI taxonomy): domain Eukaryota; kingdom Metazoa; phylum Arthropoda; class Insecta; order Hymenoptera; family Ichneumonidae; genus Venturia; species Venturia canescens. The sequence goes on along the minus strand of NC_057425.1, from coordinate 16,845,505 downwards.
CACATTATATACTAACAGTTCCGTGTGTTCTTGTTTTATTAATTATCAACCATAATTCTTCAGATCGGAAAAAGAAAATTTGACGTTATAGGTTGACGAACACTTTTCCTTACAACTTCCAGACCTATTTTTGATAAACTGATTTGCCTTATTTATATTATTATTCACTAACGGGGCGAACGTTTGTTACATTTGTCCCGCACTTCGTAACGTCAAACCCCGGCCGGTTCGTTACGACACAGCTATCAAAGGGAACTCGTATATATAACCTACATTATTAGGCCTGCTACACACGGTCAATAATATTGCGCAATGTAGGTGATTGCACAATATTATTGAGCGTGTAGATGTAGTATTGAAACATTGGGCAATCATTCAACAGAAGTTCGAGCTATCTTAAATTTATGGCGTACTACACACCATACAAACTTATTGTGCAATATTACTGTGCAATATTATTGACCGTGTGTAGCGAGCCTAAGAGACGATAACAGACGGTATACAAGAAAATATAGAGGACTATAAGAAATTCTTTCATCGGCGATTGGTCGAGACGGATAGATTCTCAACGGTGATTTGTTGTGATGGGCATCAAGAGGCCCTTGTATGTATCGGTCTAAACCCATATACAGATGCGTCAACTCCGTAAATGTGTTGGTACTTTTGCATAATCTTGAGCCCGTGCAAAGTTTTTTCTCAGTAATTACGCCACCGATCATGCTGATTTTGGGCGTAATCGAAAGAGAATTTATTAATTGACTCAAACTTCAATTTTCAAGTAGCGAAATGACTCCTGAGTTTCATTATTCTACAAAATAACATGTCGATTTTACCCCCACTACCTCGAATCGTTTTTTTCAGAGATAATATAGTCTCGGCGAGAGCCTCGGGCCAGCAGACGACAGGGCTGTCAATGTACTTGTCCCGTGACTCTACCGAGTCTCTTGAAAAAGAATGGGGCATCGATGTGAAACTTTTTTCGAATTGTTCTGTTGAAATTATTTAAACTTGGATTTATAATTTTTTTTATGAAAATATTTTTACACTTTACATCTATACCTACGGTAAACGGTACTACTGCACTAACTACGACACACACACACACACACACACACAACGGCCCTTATGAGGACCAGGAATTCCATGCAGACAACCTCCACGTGGTGAATTCCGGGTAACGCTAATAGTCTGAACCCTACTTTCGTCACTATAATGACGAAAAACATTCATAAAATCACCCTTCTTAAGGGCCGTATTTCAGAGAATAATATGATTTCCTTCAAATCCTTTTATTCCCTTAAAGGTCAAGTTCCAAAAAAACTGCGGAATACTTTTTAAATTACTCGTATTCTAGAATATAAACGTGGAATTTCAAAGAAATCAGCCAAAAAATACTTTCCCTCAGAAAAAATTGAAAACCTGTCTTTCACGCTCTTAAAAACCAAATTTCGATTTTTTTTACTGTTGCAAAAAGTATTATTTTGGGCCAAATATGAAGACTACACGGCCAAAACTGGGATCCACATATATCGTAATTTCCCCGAGATTTGGTGATTAATTTCAGATTTTAATCGTCATCCCCAAACGCCCCGCCGGGGGCTCTGCCCTTAGACCCCCGGTGCCTACATTTGGATACAATACGGATATTTAAGATCGAAAGAATGTATATAGGGAAGTGAGGATGGAGCCCGTTTGCTAAATATTTATTACATTTAACGCACCTGGAATGATATCTTTTGAAAACGTTCGATGCTCCTGGTTATCCCCTTGAAGGTAGAGTTTCAAAAAACTGCTGGATACTTTTCAAATTACTCTTAGTCTATTTATAATATCCCCCGTATCATATTTATGCAAAATTCCAAGGATATCTGCCAAAAAATACTGCATCTCATAAAAAATTTCAAACCCCTGCTTTACCCCCTCAAAGACCGTATTTCAAATTTTGTAACTCTTGAAAAAAGTCTTATTTTGGACAAAATATAAAGGCTGAATCGTCAAAACTTGGGGCCACAGGTATAGCTATACTGCCCAAATCGCGTCCGGTATTCCGCGAAATAATTTCTTAATCTCAACTTATCAAGGAGAAATTTACAAAAATCATCTCGTATCCCCGGAATGTTACGTTCCCCACTTGAAATGCTCCTAATTCAGTTTTCATTTTTTGTGATAAAACAAAGATCCACGTCAGGAAAAAAATGTATCGTCAAGTTTCGAGTATTATTTATTATAACTAAAAGTGCGCATAACTCCTTAAGGAGGCCGAAACGGCAAATTTTTTATTCTTGAAAATCTTCTTATTTTAGCCCAAATATTCTGAATCAACCGTTAAACCTTGACGCTCCGAAAACCGTAGAATCCCCCTAAAATTTATGATATCAATCGGTGGACAAGTATTTTATTAGTAACTCCAAATTTTGACATTATTGAATTGTTCTAAGAAGCTTTCAAATCCAAAAGAATCACATGCAAGCTAGTCATTTCTTACTCTATGGTGGCAGAGACTTATAAGAAAATCGATTCTTCTCAGACTTTCAGGATCCTCTGGTATTATTCACAAAATTCGACGTCGATTGGATCGATACAAATTATATTTAAAAATGTGTTAAAAGTACTTGTCCGGCCCATCACTATTCATTCAATAAAGAATCAATCATAAAAAAACGAAATGGCACGGCAGAATCTCGTTAAAAGTTTGTTGAAATGCGATTCATTATTAATTTAATGTTCTTAATAATAGTATAGGTTAGTTCTTATTCCGAATGGAACTCGTTCGCTGGAAGAATAAGTGGGAAGTAAAAATTGCCGTCATCGAATGTAAACTGCAGAGTTATTTTGGAAGCTTGAACATATACATTATGTACAATTTTTTTCAAGGAGGTGAATCCAATTGTCGTGTTTCGTTGTACGGTCGGAGCATACGAAAACTATAACTATAACAAAAACTATACGAAGAAACGCCCTTTATTATTGGAATCGTCTTTATTCTTGAGAAATCGAGATTTTTTAGAACACGATCGAGCAATCTCTTTTCTCGAATCGAATAACGAGTATTGGAGCATACTGAGACTTCGTGATTCATTCAAGGAGGTGAATAATGTAGGAAAAATCTCGATTTTTCAAGGAAGGGCACCACTTCAATGCTAAATATTGTTTCGATAAGTAATTTTTGATATTTTTTGGTTGTACGACAAGCGATAGTAACGGAACGATCTCCTTGTATGAATAACGAAGGCTCAGTAAGCTCCAACGATCGTTATTCGATTTGAGAGCAGAGATGGCTCGATCATGTTCGAAAAAATCACGATTTTTCATCAATAGAGACGTTTCCAATAGAAAAGACGGTTTCTTCGGATATTTTCCGGTATGCTCCGACCGTACAACGAAACACGACAATTGGATTCACCTCCTTGAATGAATCACGACATCTCAGTAAGCCTCACTCCCTTTGCGCAGGATTGACGTTTTTTTCGATATTATAAGGAGTAAAATCTGTCAATCACATTTTTTTCCTCAGTAAATAACGAATTAATCGAAATCCCCAATATTTTGGAAATGGAATGATTCATTGACTTAGAATTTACATCGGGTATTGAAGGCTCATCGTTCTCCATTTATCCATTCACATCAAATTTTCCTGGAAGCAAGTCAATTTACGTAACAAAGTATTAGTAGTAAAATAAAAGAATCGAGAATGATTGGATACTTATCTGTCTTGATTCTCATTCACAAATCGTTCGATGTAGATGATTAAATGGAGTTTTATTAATAATAAATTATTAATCGCAATATTTTTTTTTTTATTGTCCCCCTGCGTCGAGGCTATTTTTGCCTATTACAGGGTCGGCCCGGGTCAGTAGCCTGTCCCCCCCTAGGGGTCTGGTCCGGATCAGTAACCAGGCCCCCATGCGGCCGCACCCGACTTTCCCCCTCTGTAGCGCATTTGCCATGGCACTCGATTCCATGGGCACAGGGAAATTGCGGAAAACCTGTGCCACTACAGCCGGCCCTGGGATCGCTTCACGGTATCGGAGCTACGTCGCGCCTTGTCGCGGGAATGTAAATATGAACTACAGTCATATGCATGTGTCACACAGGTAAAGGTACCTGTGTGTGACCCATACATACGTCTGGAGCTACGTCACGTTCATATTTAATTCTCGCGAAAAGTCTACGAGACCGGGAATCGAACCGAGGGCCTCCTAATGCTCTGGTTAGGAGGCAAGCACGCTAACCACTAGACCAGAGCGCCCGGTTTATTAATCGCAATATTAACATTATAATTTGAAAATCGCCGCGAAACAGCACCGACAAAGACAGGTCAGAAACACGTTTTATGCCATTCCGTACCGGATGGAGTATATACGTGAAATGACCGAAAAAATTCACTTTTCCACCAGCCGACCGCATATTTTTCTAGATTATGTCGTGGCTGGGCATTTTAGGTTTGAGGATTTTCGTATTTTTGTCTTCTACTCGAACGAAAATTGGAGACAGAATTTTCGGAAAGTTTGAGGCGAAATTTAAATATTCACAATCACCGAAATTGAATTGAAAGAACGAGTTGCGAATAAAAAAACTGGAGTTGACGGAAAGCTTTGTCGGTGATGTTTCGCGGCGATTTTTAAATTATAATGTCAATATGGCGATTCGTCTTCGTCTTCGTCTTCGTCCTCGTCTTCGTCTTGGGCTTCGTCTTCGTCTTCGTCCTCGTCTTCGTCTTCGTCTTCGTCTTCGTCTTCGTCCTCGTCCTCGTCTTCGTCCTCGTCCTCGTCCTCGTCTCCGTCCTCGTCTTCGTCCTCGTCTTCGTCTTCATCGTCGTCTTCGTCTTCATCGTCGTCTTCGTCCTCGTCCTCGTCTTCGTCATCGTCTTTGTCTGCGTCTTCGTCTTCGTCCTCGTCTTCGTCGTCGTCTTTGTCTGCGTCTTCGTCTTCGTCCTCGTCTTCGTCCTCGTCCTCGTCTTCGCCTTCGTCCTCGTCTTCGTTGTCGTCTTTGTCTGCGTCTTCGTCTTCGTCCTCGTTTTCGTTCTCGTCCTCGTCTTCGTCGTCGTCTTTGTCTGCGTCTTTGTCTGCGTCTTCGTCTTCGTCTTAGGCCTTCGTCCTCGTCCTCGTCTTCGTCGTCGTCTTCGTCGTCGTCTTCGTCGTCGTCTTCGTCGTCGTCTTCGTCTTCGTCCTCTTCTTCGTCGTCGTCTTTGTCTGCGTCTTCGTCTTCGTCCTCGTCTTCGTCCTCGTCCTCGTCTTCGTCGTCGTCTTTGTCTGCGTCTTTGTCTGCGTCTTTGTCTGCGTCTTTGTCTGCGTCTTTGTCTGCGTCTTTGTCTGCGTCTTCGTCTTCGTCTTCGTCCTTGTCTCCGTCCTCGTCTTCGTCCTCGTCCTCGTCCTCGTCTTCGTCCTCGTCTTCGTCCTCGTCTTCGTCTTCATCGTCGTCTTCGTCCTCGTCTTCGTCCTCGTCTCCGTCCTCGTCTTCGTCCTCGTCTTCGATCTGCGTCTTTTTATTCGCAACTCTTTCTTCCAATTCAATTTCGGTGATTGTGAATATTTAAATTTCGCCTCACACTTTATGACAATTCTGTCTCCAATTTTCGTTCGAGTAGGAGAAAAAAATACGAAAATTCTTAAACCTAAAATGCCCAGCTATGGCATAATCTAGAAAAATATTCGGTCGGCTGGTGGAAAGGTGAATTTTTTCGGTCATTTCACGTGTATACACCATCCGGTCCGGAATGGCATAAGACGTGTTTCTGACCTGTCATGTTTTTCATTTTTGAAAAATTTCGTATTTCGCTCGACTTCGATTTTTTTCAAATTTCAGATTTATTTTGCACTTATATTTAAATTATATCGTAAATATATTTTTAATGTAATTTAAATATTTTCCCCATATATCAATAATAGTTCGATACTTTTCGAAACATGTAATTATTTTTACTAAGCCTACAAAAGTTATACGTTTCATCATAAATTTCAAAAATCATCCTTGTTATTATTGAATGCGGCAATTCAGTTCGCTGCACTTACACCACACCAAGGTGCTGTCAAAATAGGGTTAAAAAGTTCTTTTGGCAGACTAGTCTGAAAGTCGTACAATCGAACATCGACCGCTCTGAACATTTGCTACAACCAAGCCATCCAGGCATTAATGGAATTTAGTGTACTTGTCCCGAGACTCTACCGAGTCTCTTGATATACCTGTGGGACGGAATGTGTGTGTGACGAAAATATCTCTATATATACTAGGGTGCTTCAAAAAAAATCGATATTTTTTTTTTCGTGGGCCGAAGAGGGGTGTTAGTATATGTAAAAAAAATGACTTACTCAAATTTTCAGATCTTTTGAAAAATATATAACGGTCCCTCAAACGACTTTTGTATTTTTTTTCCTGTTTTGGGGACAAACGTCATGAAAAAAATCATAAATCGTTATGCAAATATAAAATGCACTTCTCCCTTGAATACATGAAACTTTACCTTTGTGTTGAAAAAAAAATCATTAATTAAACGGTCCCTCAAATGATTTTTCTGTTCGTATGACATTTTTGTTCGTACTAGTGCACTTGTACTTCTTACATTGTAGACCGTGAAGCAATATAAACAGAGCTACTGTGACCACGATAAGGACGAAGCTCAACAGCTACATGAGCTAGGGGCTTCGCAAAAAACATGGGAAAAATATGCTTCATATTCAGCGCAGAGAAAAATTATTTCCGAGCTAAATATTCAAAAAACATATAACATAATTTTGCAATGAATTTGCGTAGTATACCGGAATACACATGTTCAGCGCATTATTCCAATGTATTTTATGCTCACAATATTTCACTTATTCAACAAAGAAAGTGCATTTTATGTTTGCATAACGTTTCATGACTTTTTAAGACTTTTTCCATGACGATTTTCCTGAAAGTAGGAAAAAACACAGAAAATCGTTTGTGGGACCGCTAAATATTTTTTTTTTATTCTCAAAGTTTAGGAAAGTCACTTTTTTATATGTACTAACATCCCTCTTCGGCCCACGAAAAAAACAAAATCGATTTTTTTTGACGCACCCTAATATATACATATGTACAGACGAAAGGAATTTTCTTCGTATTTTATTTTCATGCACAAAAATAAAATACTACACAGACTACCTGAAACACTATACTAACAAGAAAGACTGGCATAAATGGCTTCAACCAGCCACCCTTTCTTACAACGCAAGCGTACATGAAGGTACGAAATTCTCACCATATCGTATAGCCTTCGGTAAGGAGCCTCGTCTCCCATCTCAATTCACACACATGGACGATTTTATTACATTTGACGATCACATAAAAAACCTCGCGACACAATTACAAGAAGTACGACAATTAGCGCGAAACAATTTAGAAACCGCAAAAATAAAGTCGAAAGCCTACTATGACAGGAAAATCCGTCAGGTAAAATTCGATATAGGCGTCAGGTAAAGTTCGATAAATTTACCTAATATAAAACCCGAAAACCGGAAAATTCGATGATAACTACAAAGGTCCATACGTAATCACACGAGTCTTCCCAGATCAAAACGATATCGAAATTGAGCTCAAAAACAAGAAAAGGAAAATTATCCATTGTGACCGAGCCAAAATAGCACATTAAAACACACTAAAGGGGAACAACTCTTCAGAATTCACACAACAAAAAAAAACTTTCAGGACCATGGACGATGTACTCCGAGTGATGCTGCTCCTCTCCTTCTTAACCAGCTCATGGCAATAAATCACGCGCTGATCGCATACGATTGCGGAGCACCGGCGATGAACATCACAACCTTATCACTACTAGACATCAAAGAATGCGACATTCCGATACACAAACCAACGGTCTCAACATCGAAGATCCAACTACTACAAAGAATACAATTTTTGCAAATTAAAGTGCGGCAGTGCAAAATCGAAATACACAGAACAATTCGTCATTGTGGCTCATTTTCCCACAACTCGGATGTGGAAAATGGAATCGTAGACTTCATCCAGGAAACATCTGTGGAGGAATGTCAAAGAATACACTCATCCAAGACTTATCAGGCATACAACATTCTTTTCAATAACTTGGCGATGAATTCATCCAACCCAAGGCCGGCACGATGGCAGGTACAGTCGACAAACATGGATCGTGCCAAGGAACATCATATTCTGACCCCTACGGCAACTGGGAAAACGTAGTAGTCATAGGCCAACTATACATCAATATTTACGAATACATAGCAGAAGTGAGCCTCGACCTAAACGAAGTCGTTCTGCGATCAGGCAACCGTTGCAAGCACACACTAGGACGATGCCTCGACTGGGAGGGAGGATTCACTTATTGGGACCCCCTACCCAACGAACATTGCGGATTCAAAAACTACGGTTATCTATGCGGGCAAAGCTGAAAGAATAAAGGACACCCAACGTTCTCTGAACAGAGAAGAAATATTCTCTATCACCTCAGCAGACATAACATTCGCACTGGCAGTTAGAGGGCAAACTTCGGTATGTGGCTACAAGCTTATCAGAACTGAGCATCCCAAACTTTTTATACTTGAGCAAACGAATAGGGATGTCTTCACCACCAAACACATATCGGTCATGAATATGGGTATATTCGCATATATGAATTCAAAATTTGTATACGTCGCAAAACATTTCGGAACTCAAATAACCAGCCTGTATAACAACGTCATCAAACAAGAGTGCGAAATCGAAAAACGGGTTCTTCGAAAGACACTAGGATTTGCATCCCTCGCCCCAGCTGAATTCGCTTACCACTACATGAACGAGCCGGGTTATATAACACATGTAGCCGGCGAAGTAATCCGTATCGCAAAGTGCGTACCGGTCAACATAGCAATAAGAAGTACTGACGAATGTTCCGACGAACTCCCAATTAAAAGGGGGAACGAGTCATTATTTATGATGCCGAGAACGCGAATCATTACAAGAACCGGACATGAAATAGAATGTAACTCTTTCCTTTCACCTATGTACCGCATCAACAACAAGTGGTACCAATCCTTACCACAACGAGCGCCAGCAATAACACCAGAAGAAATCATAGCCATGACGCAGCCTTCGTGGAACTTCATAAACCCCGCACACTTAGCAGAGAGCGGAATATATTCATCTCGTGATCTCGAGAATCTTCGTACAAGCATCATGTTCCCAGTAGAAAGGAATGCAGTCTTAAACACGATCGCTCGAGGTGCAACAGGTCACAGTGCAGTTGACCAAGGTATGACAATTACCCACTGGATCAACGACGAACTCATAAAAGAATCGATAGAAAGAGCCTGGGGAAAACTATACTCATTCTTCAATGCAGTGGGCACATTTAGCGCCACACTACTTGGAATGTGGGTCACCCTAAAAGTTGTAAAATTCATCATCGACACCTTGGTACATGGGTACTCACTCCATTCTATTTACGGTTGGAGTTTATGGCTCATAGAGTCAGTCTGGGACTCAGTCACGAACGTCCTTCTTCACCTCGCCAGAGGAATAAAGACAGACACGAACAGCGGTCACAACCAAACAACAAAAGATGAAGAAACACCACTGGGGATAATCAACACTAACGCCCCACCCAGCACAAGCGAGGCCCAAGTGTCACAAGCCCTTTCTCTCTGCCCCCCGCCAGGTACTGAAAGAACAACAACTCCCACTTGGCAACCACATACACGTCCAGGTATTACGGGCAACGAGAACATTTAAAAAATAATCTAAACGATAATAATAATTACTAATAATATAAGAAAGCAATTAAACACTTCCCATTACAAAAAAAAAATTCTTCGCTATTCCCTCTCCTTTTCTATTTCTTCCCCCTCTTCCGATGAAAAACGAACAGACGAGTAACAAGGAAACGCACACGGGAACAACCAACCCAACGACGACAACGAAAAACTTAAGATAAAAGCAACTGAACGACAAATATAGCCAACGAAGTCACAAAAATAATTCCATTGAATAAGAATATTTCTTCATTTTTATTTATTCTTCTACTACCCTTAAGGTAGAGAAGCGAACAAAATCCCAACTACAAACTACTCGCACAATTCATACGACACGCACACACATACTCATACAATCAATTTGCATCATACGCGGAGAGACCAGCATAACATCAAACACTTACGAGAAACTCTTCTTTATATCGGTGCGCAATCGTGGCTACCCGAACGTCATACGAATCCGAATTAATTCGTCTCTTCTTACGATCCGAGTAAGTGGCACCCTACAAAATGCAGTAACACAAAGAATTAATAAAATTCGCCAAATAAATGATTTACTCACAATTCCACGAATACAACACCTACCGCAAATACAGCCGAGTGAGCCCTCGCCAAGATCTTAACCGCCATTGTCTGGGGATTCTCCGAATCTATTGGCACAGGATAACCGCAAGACATTTTATTCTCTCACTAATTCTCTCTCTTCTTCCGAAACTTCCAAAAGAACGCTCAAACGATTATGGGGAGATTGCCAAAACACGACCAATATAAACCCTTTCGCCACCTTATTTCGTTTCCCTCACCTTTCTCCAGAAGAAATGACGCATACGAATGAACATGGTAGAAAAACCCCTACAACGAGCTGTACACTCATCGAACTCTGGAATAACTCATCTTACTCATTTAAGATATGTAGTCAACAAGAGGCAATAAGCCTATGCTAATAAACTTCGGAACTAGGACAACCGTTTGTAAAAATTTACGGTAAGAACAGATTCACCTCAAATAAAGAGATACCTCCTTTTTCCTTAACTCCTACCTCTAAGAATTAAGATAAATATAATTTCTAATACGAACAGGATTCACATTATACGCAAATAAACACTATAATATAAAGAATCACTTACCTTATTGTAAGTCGACAAACGACGATGACAAAATTTTTTTTCCCCTACGATTAAAACTTTATATTAATCTAATTGAGCGAGACGCTCAATCTCAAGGAGGGAGGTGTTACGTCCTAACACATACTCCTATGTAGGCCCCTAATTTTTTTCGACATACTAGTAGATAGTATGCAAACTAAAGCCACATCATCATTTGTCGACATCGGTAAGAGTCATTTAGACATACAGTAACAATAACTCATAGCTCAAGGTACACAAAAACAACTTTATCTCAGTTAAACAGTATCGATAAGACCAACCCGAATTATCCGCTTCTATATCAGCTGGGAAAAACAATCACACCTTACAATTCTAACTCACGATGATCAACCGGTCCAAGTCCACCGATATCGTTAGAACTGAATCACATCGTTACATAAAATATCCTCATCCTAAAAATCGAGCCAATCAAACCCTCTCATATACTTTCCCACACTTTTTTCCACCAGCATCCAAGCCTGGTAAACCTCTTATCATCTCAACAGCCTATCCTAAACACAAAAACAATCCCCTTCCATAACTCTCATAAAGAAAATCCCGAAGATATAAAATTACCATTATTACAACACAAAAGCAGTTAACACCAGCTCCTCAAAAAGTTACAACCGAATGTCAAACGTAATAACTTTTCTTCAATCAAGTAAAATTGTTAAACTCAGCGAAACTCGAATTTAAATCTATCTCATCTTATAATAAAAAGTGTAACTCTGCAGTAATAAACAAAGTCATATTTTGTAATAACAAAATATCTTCGAGCACTTTTTATTCAACGACCTTCAACATCGACTCCGTGGTTGGGAGATCTCTCCCCAATCTACAGATATTGAAACCTCCCACTCAAGGTCACGTTTACCTACAATATAACGTATGTACTCGAGAACCGTCCAAAACCTCAAAGAAGACTCACCAACGGTGATCGCCCAATCGATACATCGTTCTCTTCATCGAGGATTGAACGATCTCATCTAAATCTCCCTCTCGGAACGTAACAAATGATACAAAAAGTCAGCAATGGCCTATTTATGAATGACATAAGAAGTTATGTTTTCAAAATGCAATGGACATATTAATAAATAAGCAATTCTGTTGGTCTTGACGCACTTCATACTTTTCCTTTTGTCCAGTTGAACCTTGATGGCTGCATGCAGAGATAGAAAATTTTGTGCATCGACGTGGGTGCGTCAACTTTCTATCTCTGGGTATGATAATACGAATGGGAAAGATTGCTTCAAAAAGTCTTTGGAAGCACGTTTTTTAATTAAATAAAAATTGCTAGCATTAAAATTCAATAAACATATGTGAAAATTGCGAATTCTGGTGGACTTGGTAAACATTATATATATATTTTTTCTTTCTCCTTCAGTCAAATTTTAAGGAAAATCAATCAAAAAATTAGTTTCATTGAAAAATCTTTATATTTTCTTTATTCACAATGATTTCATCAATACAATTAAAAATAAAATTTATAAATGACGGGGGAAAATTCCAGAATGATACGAAATATTGAAAAACCTTACGGAATATGATTTTAATCCCACAAAATTATGGACACGTTCAAAATGGTTGAAAAATTGAGGGTATAACTTCAAACATTCGAAGAATATTAAACTGTTATAAATTGTACAAAACTTAAAGAAAATCATTGGAGAAATTATTTTTAAATATCACAATAGAAACATTGGGAAACTTGAGAAAATCTTATTTAAGAATATTTTTTGTCGTTTAGAACTACCACAGAAAAAAGATTTGATATCAAGCCGTAAAAATCCTCGCTCGGAGAAAAAAAATTTGGACATTTACATTGATGATCGCCCGTTTTCGCATTACACCACAAAAAATGTAAACAAAACTTCTTAAATCACACAACAAAAATGATTTCGAACCGTAAGGAAATATCAAATATATTACAATCCTACAGCATTCGTGTATAATATTCTTCACTAGTATACTGATTATGCGGTATCATCAGTCTTTTTTCGACGAATCATATGTTATGTAACGTCCTAACACATACTCCTATGTAAGCCCCTAATTTTTTTCAACATACTAGTAGATAGTATGCAAACTAAAGCCACATCATAATTTGTCGACATCGGTAAGAGTCATCTAGACATACAGTAACAATAACTCATAGCTCATAGTACACAAAAACAACTCTATCTCAGTTAAACAGTATCGATAAGACCAACCCGAATTATCCGCTTCTATATCAGCTGGGAAAAACAATCACACCTTACAATTCTAACTCACAATGACCAACCGGTCCAAGTCCACCGATATCGTTAGAACTGAAACACGTCGTTAGGTAAAATTCCGTCATCCTAAAAACCGAGCCAATCAAACCCTCTAATCAAGAGACTCGGTAGAGTCTCGGGACAAGTACATTGACAGCCCTATGGTCTGCTGGCCCGAGGCTCTCGCCGAGACTATATTATCTCTGAATAAAACGATTCGCGGTGGTGGGGGTAAAATCGACATGTCATTTTCTTGAATTGCGAAGCTCAGGAGTTATGTCGCAATTTGAAAATTGAACTTTCAGCTAATTAAGAAATTCTCTTTCGATTGCGCCCAAAATCAGCATGATCGGTGGCGTAATTGCTGAGAAAAAACTTTGCACGGGCTCAAGATTATGCAAAAAGTACCAACACATTTACGCAGCTGACGTATCCGTATATGGGTTCAGACCGATACATACAAGGGCTTCTTGATGCCCATCATAACCAATCACCGGTGAGAATCTATCCGTCTCGACCAATCGCCGATGAGAAAGTTTCTAATAGTCCTCAATGTTTTCTTGTATACCGTCTGTTATCGTCTGTTATGTTATTATAAAGTGATTGCGATCGTAGCCCCGTGGATCAACGGTGCAAGATTTGCAAATTTCGTTTAAATAAATAAAACATTATTGGAAATAGCAGTGGATATAATCAATTTTATTTTTTTCATAAAAGAAGTTTCAATAAGTTTCGAGCCCAATTCACGACAATAATATCTATAATAAATAAAACCTCAAAAGTGGATTAATTGATCTCATACAGTGTACTGAGAGTGAGTAAAATGTTGAGAAGTGAAAACGTGAATAATGTGTCGTGAAAATTAAGAATTATCTGTTCTACTTCGATATCGTAATATATACATAGATAGGAAATTTGCGAGATTTCGCGTCATGTTGACGTTTGAGGTTATGACCGCCGGAGTGCTGTTGCGTGCAGAGTGTAGAAAAATAAAAGTGGTTATTGAAAAGTGGAAGGAATCGATATTATTAATGACGTGACTAATTAGTGTTGAATAATAATAATAATAACAATGAGAAAAAAAAACGTTTGTTCATTATAACCTCTATGACAAAGAAAAAAGATTCAGAACCAGGATAAAAATTCTATAGAAATAATAAACGAAAAATTGAAAAGTTCAAAAAAATTCATAAATATTGAACAAATTGAAAAATGTACTATCCAAGTTACATGCAGTATAAAAATGTATGATATCAATTAGAGGCCAAATTTTTATTGATAATTTGGAATATTTATTGAACAAATCGGATACTTTAATTGAAACTCATGATAATTATTTTCAAGAAAAAAGTTAATGAAAAAAAAGTCATAACGGAAGTTACGTGCAGTACTAAAATGTATCAAGAGACTCGGTAGAGTCTCGGGACAAGTACATTGACAGCCCTGTCGTCTGCTGGCCTGAGCTCGCCGAGTATATTATCTCTGAATAAAACGATTCGCGGTAGTGGGGGTAAAATTTGCATGTCAATTTCGTGAATCACGAAGCTGAGAAGACGTTTCATGAAACGAAAATTGGTTTGGACACTAATTTTCAAGGTCCCTATCGAATGAGCCTAAAATCAATAAGATCAGTAACGTAATTGATGAGAAAAAACTTTGCACGGGTCGAAAATTACGCAAAGTTACCTATGCCTTCAAAGACCCCTTGGATCCTCTCTGGTTCTTCATCGGTTGTTTTCCGAAATACATTCAAAGATGCGTGTCCGTATATAACACCAACTATGGCTCTAGGGATTTCAATTGGTTGAATTTGGTGTACTAACACTAATGATTTTCTGCATAAGGACGTAATACCGAGGGTGCGTTTGGCTTGGGCGCTTACATGCTTTCAGCGTCTTCAAACCACTGCTTATAAGCGTGTAAGCGCCCAAGTCGAACGCACCCCGACTCTCTTGAAAACGTGTTGTCAAATCAAAACAAACCGGAGTTTGACGGTTATTATTTATTATTCGAATTGCGATAAAATAAAAAAAATTAATATAATTTAGTACATAATACATAGAAAAAAGATTCAGAACCAGGAAAAAAATTCTATAGAAATAATAAACGAAAAATTGAAAAGTTCAAAAAAATTCATAAATATTGAACAAATTGAAAAATGTACTATCCAAGTTACATGCAGTATAAAAATGTATGATATCAATTGGAGGCCAAGTTTTTATTGATAATTTGGAATATTTATTGAACAAATCGGAAACTTTAATTGAAACTCATGATAATTATTTTCAAGAAAAAAGTTAATGAAAAAAAAGTCATAACGGAAGTTACGTGCAGTACTAAAATGTATTATATCAATTCGAGGTCAAGTATTTATCAGTTATTCGAAAAATAATCTCCGGCGACAAATGAGCGTTGAGAATCCTTGTCGGGCTCACAACGTTTTATCAAAATTACTAAAAAATTAATGGAAATGAAATCATTAAAAATTCACATGAAAGTCATTCGTTACTTCAACAAGGTACACACTTTAAAGAATCGATTCCCCCCCGATTTTCAGGATCCCCTGGTATTATTCACAACATTCAACTTCGTTTGGATCGGTACAAATTATGTTCAAATACGTCTTAAACGTACTTGTCCGGCCCATCACTTTTTATTCAAATTGCTCATTCGAAAACAAATCAGGGCTGCTCTAAAATGACAAATATAATAAAATCGATTGAAATAAAAATAATATCTCTAAGTAATTTGAACTTGATTGTTCGCAAGTTCGTATAGCAATATCCACTTCTCATTTTCTTTAGTGAACACATACCATTCGGTAAGAACCAATGAAAATGAGAAATAATCAGGCCCATTACTAGAAATTTTCGAACCTACTCAGCCATGCAATGTTTTTTTTCTATAGTCACGTACACATTTTGAAAAATATCACTAGTCGAGTACGACACGTGGATTCCTGGAATTTGGAGAAAAATGATTTTGTTGTGAATTATGACTCCATATAATATAAATAGATTAATCAACTTTATCTTTCATTTTCGTTTCATTTTGACAAGAGCGATTCGAAGGAAAATTATTTTATCGGGAATTACTGTTTCTTAATATTAACACATGCATTAACTTCGTTTTTGATTTGTTTTCGAATGAGCAATTTGAATAAAAAGTGATGGGCCGGACAAGTACGTTTAAGACGTATTTGAACATAATTTGTACCGATCCAAACGAAGTTGAATGTTGTGAATAATACCAGGGGATCCTGAAAATCGGGGGGGAATCGATTCTTTAAAGTGTGTACCTTGTTGAAGTAACGAATGACTTTCATGTGAATTTTTAATGATTTCATTTCCATTAATTTTTTAGTAATTTTGATAAAACGTTGTGAGCCCGACAAGGATTCTCAACGCTCATTTGTCGCCGGAGATTATTTTTCGAATAACTGATAAATACTTGACCTCGAATTGATATAATACATTTTAGTACTGCACGTAACTTCCGTTATGACTTTTTTTTCATTAACTTTTTTCTTGAAAATAATTATCATGAGTTTCAATTAAAGTTTCCGATTTGTTCAATAAATATTCCAAATTATCAATAAAAACTTGGCCTCTAATTGATATCATACATTTTTATACTGCATGTAACTTGGATAGTACATTTTTCAATTTGTTCAATATTTATGAATTTTTTTGAACTTTTCAATTTTTCGTTTATTATTTCTATAGAATTTTTTTCCTGGTTCTGAATCTTTTTTCTATGTCATGCAGAAACAAGGGGCCATCAATGTACTTGTCCCAACCTTTTTTTCCCAAGGGGAAGTTTATGGTTTGATATCACGCCTTTTTTCTCAAAAGTTCCTCATTTATGTTATGACGGTTATAGAATTTTAGTTTAAATTTCTAAGAATTATTTGCTTAGTACATTTTTATAGATTCCATTCTCATACGAACATTTTTTTATGGGATAATCTTTTTCATGAAATTATCAGCAAATAAGGGACCATCAATGTACTTTTCACAACTTAATTTTCCCTGGGTATGATGTTCGGCTTATAAAGTTGGTTTCCACCATAGAAAACCAATTTTTCGTAAAAATTGTAGTGAAAATATTTCGTCACAAGTCTGCTCTTGAACTTTGGCGATTTTTTCTCTTATACTCTAATATGTTATGCCTATTAGGAACTCAACAGCATGGAGGAATCCGGGATGAGGCCCGAGAAATTAATTTCGGTTTATAATGTTGGTTTCCACGTAAAAGTCCAATTTTTCTTCAAAATTGTACTGAAAATATAGGCAGTGGTTTGGTCTTGGACTTTGGTGATTTTTCTCCTTGTCTTCTAATATGTTTTGTCTATTGGGAACCAAAGAGCATGAAGAAATGCGTGTTGTGGGCCGTAATATGATTTTCGGCCTATAACGTTGGTTTCCACGAAAAACAACAAATTTCTCGTCAACATTGTACAGAAAATATTCCGTCACAGGTCTGTCCATGGACTTGGGCTATTTTTTTTCTTCTACTCTAATATGCTATACTTATTGGAAACCCAAGAGAATGGTAGAAAGCGGGTTGGGGGCCGAGATATGATTTTCGGCTTATAACGTTGGTTTCCACAAAAAAGGACCTATTTTTCGTCAAAATTGTACTGGAAATATTTCGGCACTGGTTTCTTCTTCCACGTTGGTGATTTTCCCCCTTATCTTCTCATATGTTTTGTGTAATAGGAACCCAAAAGAGTGAAGAAATGCGTCTCGTGGGCTGTAATATGATTTTCGGCTCATAACGTTGGTTTTCGCGACAAAAGATCTATTTTTCGTCAAAATCGTACTGGAAATATTTCGTCACCGGTCTGTCCTTAGCCTTTGGCAATTTTTTCCAAGTCATTGAACGAAGAAAAAACTGAGGTAAAGATTTCCTTAATAGAACACATTTTATTTATTCCTTTTCTTCAAAATTCAAATGAAAGAACACGAAAAATCCAACAGATTTGCCCATTTTAAATGTCGCTTTTGCATTCTGAATCTAGAGATTTCATCTCATCCAAAATGTGCCCCCAATGAAATACATTTCCAAAGTTTGCAAGTGGCCGCTGAAGTCCAATTATCCACAGTTTGATAGTTGCTGAAAAAAAGTACCCGAAAACTTCTAACATTTATTATGCCAGAACTCAAAGCAGCAAAAAAACTAGGCGAACTTAATTCAACGGAGCAACAGAATTCAAAGACGTTTAAGGTACCTGCATTGGTTTTGGAGGAAAACCATTTCAGGACAATTCAGAAATGAATTTAGAAATTCAAAAACTCAGAATAGAGTAGAAAAAGGAAAATTGAAGTATTTAGGAAAGCGGCAGACTTTTGTGATGAATTTTCTAGATTACATGATACGGTTGGAGTAAATGATTTGAATGATTGGCACACATGCTGCAACACAGAAATATCAAAGTTTGGAAGTATTCGCTGCATATCAGTCATATAAACTTCAATACTATTTGAAAAGGAACACTTAAAAGCTTGCCGAACCAAGTTCCATTATATATTACCATAATCAAAGATAAGGGGTGATCCGTCGCATATACAGGGTGTCCCATTTTAATCTTACACCTGACTTTTCTCGGAAAATATTGCTCGGATCAAATATTGTGTCGAACAAAACTTTTAGGGGTTGAAGGGGGACGTATGATAAAAATTGGTTTGTGGATCAAAAATTCAAAATGGCGGCGTTAGAATGGCCGACATGTTTTTTTCGAATGGAAACATAACTTTTTTTCATCACCAAAAAATTTTTCATCGCAAAACCAAAAACTTTTGTTGAAAAATTTTTTTGATTAAGTTCATATTTTTCAAGTAAGAACATCATTTTCAACTATTTTAGAGGTATCCAGGATGTACCGCGAAGAGATCTTTAACGTACCAAGTGCAAGTGCGTTTGCGTGTAAGGAGCATATCAACGATTTCGTTGGGACTGAAATCAGCCATTGTTGCTAATTTTCAGAATTTTCCTCTAATTTGAGAACTTTTAAAAATTTCGAGAATCAAGAATTTTTCTCTGATTTCAGAACCTTTACAAATTTTCGATTTCGTCTCTTGCTAATGGCTGCGGAGTCAGAAGATAAACGTTTCAATCAATTTTTCATCCGTGGGCGATCACAATGACTTCTAAAATAAAAAATTCTTCTCTGATTTAAAACTCTAAAGTAAGAGAACTACGCAAAGTCAGACTACGTCAGTACTACGAATCATGTTTTCTTTAATCTCTTACAAAGTGAACTTCCCTTTAATCGTAAGCGAGGCTTACGCTTAAAGATAAGTACACGCAAGCGAAGCTTACGCTTAAAGATAAGTTCATGTAAGCGAGACTTATGCCTACTTTTGAGTTGTAAATCAGAGAAGAATTTTTTATTTTAGAAGTCATTGTGATCGCCCACGGATGAAAAATTAATTGAAACGTTTATCTTCTGACTCCGCAGCCATTAGCAAGAGACGAAATCGAAAATTTGTAAAGGTTCTGAAATCAGAGAAAAATTCTTGATTCTTGAAATTTTTAAAAGTTCTTAAATTAGAGGAAAATTCTGAAAATTAGCAACAATGGCTGATTTCAGTCCCAATGAAATCGTTGATATGCTCCTTATTTTAGGGAGGTATCGGGGCAATTACTTCCGAGCTGAAAATTTGTATCGACGTGAATATCCTGATCGTCGTCACCCATCACGGCAGACAATCCGAACCCTTGAGCAGCGAGCGAGGGCAGGTCGGATGATCCGCCACCGTCGACATTTCCCAAACGTCAAAAATTTTGGTGGATTGCATGAAGCCCGAAACATGGCTATTTTAGCCATGATTGCAATTGATCCTCATTTAAGTGCCAAAGTGATCTCGGAACGACTCGGGTTTCCCAAATCGACAGTGCACCGTGTATTGAGAGGTGCGAAACTTCACCCGTACCGACTACAATTCCACCAAGACACTCCTAATCCAGATCCGTTGCGAAGGGTGGCGTTTTGTCGGTGGGCGTTGAGACAAATCGAGCGATCCAGGGATTTTTTTTCGATACGTTATGTTCAGTGATGAATCCACTTTCAACAACCGTGGTCAAGTGAACCGATGGAACTTTCGTTATTGGTCTGATCAGAATCCACATTGGTTGAGACAGATCGATCACCAGCATCGATAGAGTTTGAACGTATGGTGTGGTATTGTGAACGGGCAATTAATAGGTCCCCATTTTTTCGAGGGAAATGTGAACTCTGTCCGTTACCTTGATTTTCTACAAAATGAACTGCCTCTTTTGCTAGAAGATCTGGATTTGGAAACACGTCAACAGATGTGGTTTCAGCAAGACGATACACCCGCTCACTGGGCTCATGTTGTTCGAAATCATCTGGATACAACATTTGGTCAACGGTGGATTGGTCGAGACGGTCCTGTAAATTGGCCTTCAAGGTCACCAGATCTTACGTCTCCTGATTTCTTTTTGTGGGGGTACTCAAAAGACGCTGTCTACCGTCAAGGTAGACAGCGTCACACGAGAGAACATGAAGGAGCAGATAAGAGCTGCCTGCCATGCGATCCCGAGAGATGTTCTCCTACGCACAGTTGATGGTTTTGAGAGAAGAGTTCAGGCATGTTTAAACATGAATGGAGGGATCTTTGAACATCTCTAGGGAGGGATCAGAGTACACTCACAAGGAGGGTTTGGAGTCCGAAAATACTGCGGTAGTGACGAACCGCAAAGACTCAATCCTTGTGAGCTCGTACCTATGGGCGTAAAGGCATTGCATGCCCCTCTTTTTAAAAAAGTTGAAAAATAAAATGAAAATAAAAAACACACACACATGCACCTCCACGTATGCACGCATATGCAGACGCACACGCAAACGCACTTGCACTTGGTACGTTAAAGATCTCTTCGCGGTGCATCCTGGATACCTCTAAAATAGTTGAAAATGATGTTCTCACTTTAAAAATATCAACTGAATCAAAAAATTTTTCCAACAAAAGTTGTTGGTTTTCCGCTGAAAAATTTTTTGGTGAAGAAAAAAAGTTATGTTTCCATTCGAAAAAAACATGTCGGCCATTCTAACGCCGCCATATTGAATTTTGGATCCACAAACCAATTTTTATCAAACGTCCCCCTTCAACCCCTAAAAGTTTTGCTCCACACAATATTTGATCCGAGCAATATTTTCCGAGAAAAGTCAGGTGTAAGATTAAAATGGGACACCCTGTATATTTATCCACAGAAATTTCAGAGTTCGCAGGTATCTGCTGCGGTTCAATGTATCTGCGCAATGAGCTTCGAAGACAGCAATTTCAAATCTATCCATAAATGAGCAACTGAAGATTTTTATAATCAATTTTTTAATTAGAATAACTACACACTATACCAAGACCAGATTTTTTTTTGAAAATCTGATTTATAAAATGTGCAATTCAAGATCATGGTTAGAAACCTCTCGAATCATGTTACCACAATCATCATGAAGGAGTAGAAAATCATAGGACGCATATTAGGGAACGAATTAATAATATGAATCGATCCGCTGTAAACCGTAACTCAAATGGAAACTTTTTTCAATTTATTAGAAAATACTTGGCCTCAAATTGATATAATAAATTTTAATGCTGCACGTAAATTAGATGGAATTTTTTTAAATTGATTTAGCCCTTCGAATCAAATAAGAAGAATGAGGCATCGGTTTCCAAAATGATTTCAAGCGCGATTTTTCGGTTTTTATTTTTTACTTGTTATTTGATTCTTTTAACACTTTAAAAAATAGATACAGTTTAGTTTTTTTTAAAGATAATGCTTTTTCAAGATTTGTGAAATTTTTTTCGAATTGTTCTGTATTTTTTTTATACAATAATTTTTTTGCCCATTTTTTATAAAAATTTTGTTTTAAAGTTTTTTTCATGGATGGAATTATCAGCAAACGAGGGACCATCAATGTACTTGTCCCAACCTTTTTTTTCCTAGGGGAAGTTTATGGTTTGATAACACGTCTTTTTTCTCAAAAGTTCCTTATTTATGTTCAGTTGACTATAGGATTTTAGTTTAAATTTCTATGAATTATTTATGATTTTCGTCTTATAACGTTGGTTTTCACGAAAAAAGACCTATTCTTCGTCAAAATTGTACTGGACATATTTCGTCACAGGTCTGTCCTCGGACTTCGGCGATTTTTTCCCTTGTACTCTAATATGTTTTGTCAATTAGGAACCCAAGAGCACGGCCGCAAGCGGGTTGGAGGCCGGGATATGATTTTCGGCTTATAGCGTAGGTTTCCACGAAAAAAGACCTATTTTTCGTAAAAATTGAACTGGAAATATTTCGTCACAGGTCTGTTCTTGGACTTTGGCGATTTTTTTCCTTGTACTCTAATATGTTTTGTCAATCAGGAACACAAGAGCATGGTCGAAAGCGGGTTGCAGGCCGGGATATGATTTTCGGCTTATAACGTTGGGTTCCACTAAAAAAGACTTATTTTTCGTAAAAATTGAACTGGAAATATTTCGTCACAGGTTTGTTCTTGGACTTTGGCAATTTTTTTCCTTGTACCTTAATATGTTTTGTCAATTAGGAACCAAAGAGCACGATGGAAAGCGGGTTGGAGGCCGAGATATGATTTTCGGCTTATAACGTTGGTTTCTACGAAAAAAGACCTATTTTTCATCCAAATTTTACTGAAAATATTTCGTCACAGGTCTCTCCTTGGACTTTGGCGATTTTTTTCCTTGTACTCTAATATGTTTTGTCAATTAGGAACCAAAGAGCACGGTGAAAAGCAGGTGGTAGGTCGTGACATGATTTTCGGCTTATAACGTTGGTTTCCACAAAAAAAGACCTAAATTTCGTCAAAATTGTACTGGAAATATTTCGATAGAGGTTTGTTCTTGGACTTTGGTGATTTTTCTCCTTGTCTTCTAATATGTTTTGTCCATTGGAAACTCAAGAGCATGTAGCAATGCGTGTTGCGGGCTGAGATATGATTTCCGGCTTATAACGTTAGTGAAAAGAAAGGAAAAGAGAAAAGATAGATCAAATTCAAGACACAACGAATACAACAGAATTGGCCATTTTTAAATGTCGTTTTTGCATTCTGAATCTAGACATTTTCGTGTCATCCAAAACATGCCCCCGATGAAATATATTTTCAAAGTTTGCAAGTGGCCGCGGAGATTCAATTATCTACAGTTTGATAGTTGCAGAAAAAAGGCACCCGGAAACATTTATTATGTCAGAATTCAAAGAAGTAAAAAAACTGAGCGTACTTGATTCAACAGAGCAACGGAATTCAAAGACGTTTAAGGTACCTGCATTACTTGTGGAGGAAAACAATTTCATTTCAGGATAATTTAGAAATAAATTAGGAAATTCAGAAATTTAGCATAGAATTTAGAAAAAGGAAAATTAAGATAATTAGTAAAGCTGAAAACTTTGGTGATGAATTTTTGAAATTACATGTTACGGTTGGAGTAAAAAATTTAAATAATTGGCGCACATGCTGCGACACAAAAATATCAAAGTTTGAAGGTATTCGCTCCATACCGCAGTAATACAAACTTTAATACTATTTGAAAAGAAATACTTCAAAACTTGCTGAACAAAGTTCCATTACATATTACCATAAAGATAGGGGGTGATACTTAGCACATATACTTATCCACAGAAATTTCCAAATTCGCAGGTATCTGCTGCAAATTCAATGTATCTGCGCAATGAGTTTGGAAGACAGCAATTTCAAATCCATCCATAAATGAGCAACTGAAGACTTTTGTAATGAATTTTTCACTTCATATTTATGTTACGGTGCGAGTCAAAAAATAAAATGAATGGCACAGTATATAAATTTTATAGTTTGCAGATTTTTGCTGTATTTCAATGATCCAAATCTATAGTATTAGAGTGGAAAGTTGTTAGAAGTCATGATGTTACATTAAAATGACATAGCGCACATAACATTCAGAAATTCTGTAGGTTTCCATGATGTTGGCAGGTATTATACTTAATCGCATCGAAAACTGAGCAACTGTACACTTATCGTAATGAATGTTTTCACCAATAATTCCACATTTGCAGTTTGCAGAATAGGAATACTCAACATACACGTCATTTCATAAGTATTGTTGTCAATATTTGTGTTTGCCTACCGCATTCCGAAGATTCAACTTTTCATATTATCAGCAAAAAAAGCATGCAAAGACTTTTTGGAACAAGTTTCAAAATTTATTACTCGACAGACCAGGTGGAAAAAGAATAACTACACTTATATCAAGACCAGAAACTGTTTTGAGAATCTGTTGTACAAAATGTGCGATTGATGATCATAATTGGAAACCTCTTGAATCACGTTACCACAATCAGCATGAAGAAATAGTAGAAAATCATAGGACACATATTAGGCAACCAATTAATAATATGCATCGATCCACTGCAAACCGATAGAGTCAAAACAAGGATCGGAAAGAGCAGAGCCATAGTTAAAAAGAAAAAAGACAGCGCAATTGAAAGAGAACAGAAATCAAAATTGTTTCATGTATCTGTGCATTAGTTTCTGAAGACAGTAATTTCAGATCTATTCAGAAATAAGTAGGTGAAGACTTTAGTAATGAATATCTTCGTTAATATATTCCAGTCGGAACCAAAAAGTTAAAAGATTGGCATACCTGCTATTTCACAGAAATATCAAAGTTCATAGGTACTTGCTACGTACCAGTTATACAGACTTTGGTGCTATAGGGAAAAACACTTCAAAATTACATGAACCACATTTTTGAAACTTATTATGACACATTCAAAAAAAAAGTGACAGATACGATGCATGTTGAAGCAAGCAAAATGCTGTAATTTTGTATGTCTCCTTGGTTATTCGCAGACAAAATATTTGATCACATCCAAAAATGATCAGGTGTAGACTTGCAGACATGAATTTTTCAACCCACAATGCCAATCGCAAACATGGTCTGGAAATATTCAATATACATGTCACTTCATCACTTTGTCGAACTTTAGAGGTGTTCATTGCATTTCGAAGATACAAATTTTGATATCATGAAAATTAAGCACCCAATGACTTATTGAAATAAATTTCCAAATTTATTATGTAACAACTCAAGTGAATATATCTATGCATTTACATGGCCCAAAGATGTTTCAAAACTTGGGTGTATGAACAAGCAATCATGAAGGCTTTTTGTTATAAATATTTCAAATTATCTTGTTGAAATTAATATAAAAAAATAGAAATACGAATATCTCTCGTATTGTCTGGAGAACAAATAGAAATTGGTATGACAATACACTGTAAGCTAAGGAGGTGGAAAAAAGGGACCGGTGAACACAGCCAAACTAAATGAAAGAAATTATGACAACAATACATTGAATTACTTGACCAAAGTTTTTTAAAATTTATTTGAATTCGTTTACACACAACCATCCACCTCTTTCTTTAATGTAATTACACAACATAGAATTTCTGTTTGGAAAGAACATTTTAGAGGTTATAATGAACGAACGTTTTTTTTCTCATTGTTATTATTATTATTATTCAACACTAATTAGTCACGTCATTAATAATATCGATTCCTTCCACTTTTCAATAACCACTTTTATTTTTCTACACTCTGCACGCAACAGCACTCCGGCGGTCATAACCCCAAACGTCAACATGACGCGAAATCTCGCAAATTTGCTATCTATGTATATATTACGATATCGAAGTAGAACAGATAATTCTTAATTTTCACGATACACATTATTCACGTTTTCACTTCTCAATATTTTACTCACTCTCAGTACACTGTATGAGATCAATTAATCCACTTTTGAGGTTTTATTTATTATAGATATTATTGTCGTGAATTGGGCTCGAAACTTATTGAAACTTCTTTTATGAAAAAAATAAAATTGATTATATCCACAGCTATTTCCAATAATGTTTTATTTATTTAAACGAAATTTGCAAATCTTGCACCGTTGATCCACGGGGCTACGATCGCAATCACTTTATAATAACATAACAGACGATAACAGACGGTATACAAGAAAACATTGAGGACTATCAGAAACTTTCTCATCGGCGATTGGTCGAGACGGATAGATTCTCACCGGAGATTGGTTATGATGGGCATCAAGAAGCCCTTGTATGTATCGGTCTGAACCCATATACGGATACGTCAGCTGCGTGAATGTGTTGGTACTTTTTGCATAATCTTGAGCCCGTGCAAAGTTTTTTCTCAGCAATTACGCCACCGATCATGCTGATTTTGGGCGCAATCGAAAGAGAATTTCTTAATTAGCTGAAAGTTCAATTTTCAAATTGCGACATAACTCCTGAGCTTCGCAATTCAAGAAAATGACATGTCGATTTTACCCCCACCACCGCGAATCGTTTTATTCAGATATAATATAGTCTCGGCGAGAGCCTCGGGCCAGCAGACGACAGGGCTGTCAATGTACTTGTCCCGAGACTCTGCCGAGTCTCTTGATAAATGGTTTAAATGAGTTTATTGGTTTAAAATGAGTTCATTACAAGTGTTGGATAGATACCGAATCTCTTGGAAACATGTGATTAAAACAAACGGGAGTTCGACGTTTATAAAAAAAAAATTTATTCCATAATATAAATTAGTCTGAATGAGTTAATACAAGCACTGTTATTATAATTTTAATATCAAGAGTGACAGTTTCATTGGATGACACTCAGAAAATCAAGAGTGACACCCGGAATAGGTTATTGCGGATTAAGTTCACCGGTTTCAAGCATGTTAACACCGGTTTTATTAGATCGAGCGTTACTACATCCGAAAAAAACTAAACCTCAAAAGTGGACTAGCGGCATTATAATCAACATTAAACAAAGTGTACTGTGGATGGACAAAATGTCGCGAAATAAAAACCTCAGTAGTATTTGTTATATAAATTAAGAATTTATCATCAATAAAAAAAAATAGGACGAGTGAAACATCGAATTAAAAAAATGACGTCAACGCGAACGGAGTTAACCAAACAATATTGACGACAACAGATTCAGACGTCTGAATTCGTTGTTTTCGATACGTTTCCGCAGGAAATTCGAATTTATATATTGTGACGATTTTTTATTTTATGGTTACTTAAAAGAAAGAGTAAATGGAGGAACAGTCACAAATGCTCTCCTGTCCGTTTCGATCGATGCTCCAGCCACGCAACGATCCCGCAAAGATTTCCGTAGGGCCTTGTTGAGAAAGATAGAGAAGATTTAATCGATTCGTAATCTTATCATTTCATGTAATTTGGGAGCGTCTAATTCGAATTAGAGGGAACACCAACCGTCGTTGTCGAGATATTCGAATTGAGGTTCACATATTGGATCGTTTTTCCCGAGTGGGATGAGAGGGGAACATTCGAAACGTCGGTGTACTTCGAGCAGGGCTCGTACACAACACATGGACACTCTCACATACATCACACGCACACCAACTCGCACAAAAACCGTCGTCGAATGTTCTCGAAGGCTCGAGAATATTCGAAACTTGGAATTTTGGAAAATCAGCGACGTCGTACATCGAAAACTCAGGGGAGTCCCGTCAAGAGGGGCGTCTGATCCTTAGAAAATATAAAAATCATCAGCAGTATCGTGATTCGTAATATGAAAAATCTCTTCTCCTCCCGTCATAAAAATATCCATCGTCGTTATAATCGGGCCAGGGGTTAATTCACATCATAAAGAAACAACTAATTGTTCCCACGAAAATTCGGGGCCCCGTCTAACGCCCCACGAGCATAATTCATGTCACGCACCTGTCATAGGGCGAACATAGATCGAGAAAAGGGGAGAGAGAAGAGCGGTAACGTACTGCGTGACGGTGATCGATTTCGGGAGATTTTCGTGGAGTATCGAGCGAACTGGACGTGCGATCTCGGGAATTAGTCTCACACGCCGTAAGTCCAACCTTTCGTTGTTCGTTTCGGGCGATGGACTCTTTAAGTAATTATTCCCGTGGATTATTATGGCATAATTCATTTCATGTTATTGTGAAATTTCGCTCGGTCTAATTAGTTTGAATATCGAGAAAATGTGTCACGGCGGCGGCTCTGTCCCGTAGAAAGTCGGCTTTTGATTTCCTTGTTGCCCGCGTTCCGTAAAGTTCGGGGTAGAAAAATAAAGTCGAATAAATTTTCAGTTGCGTGGCCGACGCGAAAATCTCAAATTTTGTTTAGTAATCGTTTGTTTCTTGTAAAGCTGAGAGGAAAGGTCGGGAATATTCGTGAGAGAGTTTGAGTGAGAAAGAGTGTGTGGATCGGGATTGCGAACGCGTGTGACGGGTAATAGCTCGGCTGAGTAACCGAATATCGGGGGCTCAGTAATTTTATTCATCACGTAATTATTTGTCATCGTATTCCATCTTTAACGAATTTCTGACCACGAGTAGAACCGTGACAGAAAATACGAGCTCGTGATAGATTGTAGTGAGTGTAGGCTCCCGATCGATTGTGTGTGAAGATTGTAGTGTGAGTTCGCGACTTTTTCTCCCGTCTTTATTTTACAGTCCTCCCGGTAAATTCTCATCGAGATTTGATTATTGTAATTTTGAAAAGTGATTGTTAAATAATAATTAAGATATCATCCATTTAACAATTGTTGGTTTTGCCAGTTATTTTCCCGTTCACCCCGCCCATTCCGCTGCAAGCCAAGCCGGCAAATCATCATTTCCCTCCGATCATACTATGTCACTTCGGTGGCTGGCGCCCACGAGAATAAGAACTGTTCTCGAAAACATAAAATAGTATGAGCGGAAGAATTTGATTTTGTGGCACTTGAAAAATCGGTCACAATATATATATAACAAGTTCTATACTTAATGCAGTTTTTAGAAGGACAGAAGGGAAGATTTGTGGCTGTTGGAGCTTGTGAACATGTTTTTATTTGGGATTTAAGGCTTGGAGGAAAGGTACAGTTATTTTTTAATTATGAACATGTATAAATTGTGTGAATCTGGTTGATAAAGATTTCGGTTGTCAAAAAAAGCTATTCACAGTAGTAAAATAATGTACAACTCTAAAATTAATATTGATGTGAATTCAAAATCACGCTCAGGTTCTTTCCGCTTAAACCTCCGGAGGCTACCCATTTGGTTGCTTCGCTTAACAGATGACATTGGTTATGCAGCTAGATGGCACAGTCAAAACCTGTAATCTTAGATCAAGGGAAAATTTAGTGTTTTTGTTGGACACGGATCGAACATTTCAGCTCTCGCTTATGATGCATTTGGCCATGGCATTAACACGTTTCAAGATGACAGGTAAGTTTTAATAAGATAGTAAGATTAATCTTAAATCACTCCGATATTCTAACAATCCATATACTAAACAGAACAGTATTATTTAAACAGAACTTTTATTTAGTTTTTTCATTGTCCTAGCTTGAAAACAAATTACTCTTATTTTAGTAACAGTGGAAAACCACATTTATTATCGCACTGGTGATAGTTTCAAATTTATTCTTATTCATATTATCATCATACACTAAAATCCACCTTTTTCAACACAACTATGGCATCGTATTCATATGTTCAGTTTTTCAGAATTAGCAAATAAAAAATAAGGATTTTTCATTGAAATCAGATTAACCAAAAAAACTGTATCTATATTGTTTGTATCCTCTTCTAAAAAGTTGGTGAGTAACGCCCGAAGTTGGTCACCAACGGGGAGCATTGTTGTCGTTTTATTCGTGCTGTGATTGGTCGCTTTGAAATCTCGAATTTAAAGTCCTGCTCTTAGTTTGATAGTTTCAACTGTCAGATTGACAGTTCGTGTATGCCCAGTTGATTATATCAACCAACAGCGTTTAATTACATGGCCCACAGAGAAACAGCACATTCAAATAAAAAAGTATTCGTATTCGAGTGTAAAATAACATAACCCATGTTTTTCAGGCTCCAGTTTTTTTCAGCACGAAAATAGGAAATAATATTTACATTGAATTGAAATGCGAATTGCCTTTTATTTCGTACTTCGAATGGTAATAGATTTATCGTAGGATGATTATGAAAATATACGAATTTTCTCAAGGTCCGAAATTTCGTGTTAATTTTACAAATTTCAGTGACGAGGTCGACGGTTTGTGGTAGTCAAAATCCAGGTCGACTTAATAGTGATTTTTTATGCCCAGATCGACAACAACTGCATGGCTTCTGTTGTCTAGGTTGACGACTTCATGTTTTTCGATGCCCAGGATGACGTTTCTACTTCCTGTCTACGTCGACGGCTCCAGATTCCACTATCTAGGTCGACGGCTCCATAGTTTTCAATGTCTAGGTATATTTCCCCATAGTTTTCGCTATCTAGATTGATGGCTCCACAGTTTTCGATGTCCAGGTATAATTTTCCATAGTTTTCGATGTCTAGGCCGACGGCTTCATAGTTTTTGATGTCTAGATATATTTCTTCATAGTTTTTGCTATCGAGGTCGACGGCGGCAAAGTTTTTGATGTCTAGGTCGACGGCTCCATGGTTTTCGAGGTCTAGGGCGACGGCTCCATAGTTTTTGATGTCTAGATCAACGGCTCCATAACTTTCGATGTCTAGGTATATTTCTCTACAGTTTCCGATGTCTAGGTCGACAGCTTTATAGTTTTCGATGCCTAGGTATATTTTTTCATATCTTTTGCTATCTAGGTTAAGGGCTCCGTAGGTTTCGATGTCGAGGTATATTTGTTTATAGTTTCTGCTATCCAGGACGACGGTTTCATAGTTTTCGTTATCCAGGTCGACGGCTGCAAAGTTTTTGATGTCTAGGTCAATGGCTCCATGGTTTTCTTGGTATAGGTCGACGGCTTGATAGTTCTCGATGTCTAGATACATTTCTCTACGGTTCTGGACGTCTAGGTCGACAGCTTGATAGTTTTCAATGTCTAGGTATATTTCTTCATGGTTTTCGACGTCTAGGTCGACGGCTCCATAGTTTTTGATGTCTAGGTATATTTCTGTACGGTTTTCGATCTCTAGGCCGACAACTCCATTGTACGTATATTTTTCTATGGTTTTCGATGTCCAGGTATATTTCTTCATAGTTTTCGCTATCTAGGTTGACGGCTCCAGAGCTTTTGATGTCCAGATAAACTCTACGGTTTTCAATATTTAGGTCGGCAGCCCCATAGTTTTTTATGTCCAGGTATATTTCTGTACGGTTTTCGATGTCTAGATCGACGGCCCCATATTTGTCGATTTACAGACATTAGGGTGTGTCAATAAAAAAATTGTTTTTTGTCTTCAAAGAACATCCTTCAATTGTTCCAGTGTCATAAAATATGATGCCTGTCCAAATTTCAGCCCTTTAAAATATTTTTTAGAGGTCGCTCATCCCGATTCTCTCTGTTTCCCATGTAAATAACCCGGGGAGCACATCGCTGGCGACTTTGGAATTTTGCAACCTGCAGACTGGTCCATGTCTGATCATTCCCAAAACAGGTTTTTGTAGGAAATCGAACGTTCTATAAAAAAGATCTCTTATCATTTGGTAATAAATATTCTCTTTCAACAGTTATTCACTGTCAAAGTTGAACCGATAGTAGATTTTTAACTTTTGCTACTTTTCCAGCGAAGCTGTTAGATTCATCAGAATACATTGCAAGAACTTTTTTAAAAATCACGTCATTCTCATCGAAATTATCTCAAAAAAAATTCAGATTGTCAGAAATTAATAATTTTCTGCTTTCCGAACTCATTGTTTGAAGGCGAATGGCGTTTATTATTTGGAAATACTTTGTAATGTTTACTATGGATGGAGATTCTAAAAGACGTTAGAATTTTTTAAATTCTCTGTCAAATAATTTTTTTTATTATTAAAAAAATCGCCTGGAGCTACACCGTAAATGTAGGTCCTATGTTATCGGCGGAACGGAAAGACTTATTGCTTACTTCACTCCACTTCACTTTACGCGTTCGCTTCGGTTGACTTTGCTTTGTTCTGATTTATTAGAAAAAAGTTTAAGGAAGGATTTAAGTGAGTTTGTATCTAAAGATTCGCTGACATTTTTCAAAACTTTCATGTACCCCACGACTTCCTGGGAGTCGATATTTCACTGTGGTCTAACCACAAAGATATAAAGAGAATGTGGAATTTTTTTACAAATCTGAGGGTGGTGAACGGTGTTGCAGAGTGTAGTATTGCGTCAATAGAACGATATAATCATTGTTTAATGAATCATGAGGAACAATTGCAGCAGTTTATGAAGGTTGTTCAAGAACACCGCCAACGTTTCCCAGATTGTTAAAAAAAAACCTGAAATGAACATTCTTTTTTTCATATGGGCGTTTGTTATGTTTATTCATTTCTATATGTACGCTTGCAGATTTTCAATAATGCATGCTGTCAAGATGACCCCACTCAATGAAAAAAGTCATTCCCCTCCAAACAATGAATTCGGAATACAGTAAATTATTAATTTATGACAATCTGAATTTTTTTATGAGATAATTTT
Source organism: Venturia canescens (assembly GCF_019457755.1). Lineage (NCBI taxonomy): Eukaryota > Metazoa > Arthropoda > Insecta > Hymenoptera > Ichneumonidae > Venturia > Venturia canescens. The sequence continues at coordinate 16,812,926 of NC_057425.1, read as the reverse complement.
TGTAAGAATGACGTGATCTTCAAAAAAGTTCCTATAACGTATCGTGATAAATCTAACAGTTTCGCTGAAAAAGTGGCAAGAGACCTTTTTTATAGAGCACTCGATTTTCTACAAAAACCTGTTGTGGGAATTATCTTACATTGACCGGTCCACGAGTTCCACTTCTAAAAAGTTGGTGAGTAACGTCCGAAGTTGGTCACCAACGAGGGGCATTGTTGTCACTTTATTCGTACTGTGATTGGTCGCTGGGGCTTTCAAATTCGGAGTCTTGCTGTCAGTTTCATGTTTACTATCAATTTGGCAGTGGTGTATACGCGAGTGGTTATAAGCTTTCCTTGGGCGCAGCAGCGCTAATAAACCCCTATACGCGCGCTTAAGCGCGCGCTAATATACCCTAGTCATTTAAAAATTAGATGGAATTCAAGCCATAGTTATAATTAAGCATTCATCCTAATATCATTTTGTTATCTCATTAATAATAATGAATTTCCTTACGCTCAAGCTGAAGAGTTTCTCTTTGACCGCCATAAGCAACAGAACATTAGTTCTATTTTCGTGGAACCTGCAGTAGTGAAAAGCAATGAGGCTGCGGCATCAAAAGAACATGCTCCAAACAAAGTAGAAAGAGCTGCATTGTCCGAGAATGAAAATTCCCAATTGGATTGGAGATTTCAATGGAAACAGTTAGAAATGTTATGGGAGATTTCGTCCTCGAAGAGGTCCTCGTAGAAAAAGTAATTCAACATGATTTCAGTAGTGAGGCTACATTGAATGACGTTTTAAACGAAACTCCTTCGTAAGGTACCACTGGTGCATACATTTTTTAAAACTTATTGTTAAGGGGATTAAATGTCATTTGTTCTTTCTATCCATAACTTTGATTTTTTTTGTTTATGAATAAATACAAGAAAAACACACAGAACTGTTAGAATGATGTTGTAAACTTTAATTGAATAAATGTTTTCTAATTTATTTCTCATGTTTCCCATATTTTCCTTCATATTCAGTTTGGCTCTGCCCTAAGTCTACAGGAGCTCAGTTTTGGATGCGATCAAATATAATGCCTGCTAACATCCATGGGAACATACAGAATTTCTGAATTCAATGTTCGCTATGTCATTGCAACGTAAGTAGTAGGTGGTGCACTATGGCGACCCCCACTCCTATCCCCACTCCTTTCCCCCACTAGGCCGAGCGGCCGGCGTTGTGGGCGAGAGGTTTGTGGGTGTGCGGAGGGGGGTGAGCGTGTCGCCATAGTGCACCATCGTTTTTTCAGGTATTGAAGCGAAATACACTGACTTTAACTCTTTATTTTATCTTTTTATCGACATGGCACGCACGAGTGTTTACACCGGCGGCCATGATGAAAAACTGTCACTTCGCGAAGCGGCGCTCGGGAAGTGAGGCGCTCAGCGCTGCCAACTTAATTTCGTTCCACCAAAATTCCCTAGATTCATGAAATTCTTTATTTTATTGAATATCAATTAAATAATCTTTTTCTTATTAAAAATAATGATGCGAACTATTAAAGAAACATATTTTGAACAAACGGGTGTGAATTTCAGGTCAAAATTACTCAAATTTTTAAGAAAACTTTTTTTTGGAAGATCGAGCGTGCACAGTGCGCATGCGCGATGACCTACTTTCCACAGCCACATGCAAGAACGTAACTTTGAACGAATAATGAAATAAAATTAAATAAAAAGGTTCTTGTGGATAAAATCAATTGAAAATAAAACAGAACAATAGAGAAAAGTCTTAAAATTGATCAAAAAACTGTTTTATTGAAGTATATCGAATTCTTGCACATGCGCATTGTGACTCTAGCTCAATTCAACGAATTGGGACTCACGCGGGGCCTCACCGAGCCAATGAGAGAATTTAGCGTAGGAGTCCCTGGTTCAAGATTAAATCACTGAGCGAATCATGAAACGGGACAAAGTCCATCGTATTATTATTATTATTTCCTTTGTTTGAGAGAGTATAAAAACCCGAGCGCAGAAGCTCCGGTAGCTAGTCTCGTCTCGAATCTCGCCACGCTAAGAGCCAGTCACGTCTCGAATCCCTGAGAGCTCGACTCGCATGCCAAAACAAAAAGCCAGTCTTGCCTCCGGATCTCGCCGCGTGAACTCGCCATAAAATCGAGAATAAAGAAACATAGAATTTTCACTCATTTCAAAAATAGCTCTAAAAACAAAGAGTAAAATAACATCGCTATTATCCCACTCAGAATTCAAACAGAATAACACCTTTCCTCTCTCACGCTAAGAGGGCCGGGTTCATTCGATTTCGTTTGAACTCAAGATTCTTAGGTGAGAGTTTCCGATCTATCCAGGAGGGCCGGGACAGTTCGATTCCGTTCTGTCTCAAGATTCCTGGTAGATTTCCAATCCTTTTTCTATCCAAGAGGGCCGTGGCCGTTCGATTTCGTTCGGTCACAAGATTCTTGGGTAGGACTCCTACCTTTCCACGCCAGAGGGGCCGGGACAGTTCGGTTTCGTTCTGTCTCAAGAACTCTGGGTGGATTCTTTTCCATCAATGAGTCATTGTTTTCTGAGTGGCGATTCAATTAATTCTCTTTTAAATTCATTAAAAATCATTAAAACCAAACAAGTTTTCTTTATTCTCATAACGAGACAATTGCGAGTCATTTAGAGCCAATTAAATTATTTCAAAAAGCGAAATAACTCACTGAAAACAATTTATTTGAATTATATCGAGTCAAAAGAGTGAGATCGATCAGAAAAATCCACTCGAACAATTAATTTGGATTGTATAGAGTCAAAAAGTGAGTTTCTAAAAATTATAGCTCAATTATCAAATTATCAAATGATCGAATTATCAAACAAAATTAATTAAAAATTTATCAAGGCCAGCGTTGGCGAGAATTATTGAATCATTATTATTGCAAGCGATACTATTAATTGTTATTATTCTAATAAAAGCGAGCATAAATTCATGCGAAGTTTATGATAATTAATTCTGCAAAAATTATTCTTTTTACAAAGAAAAATACCGGAAATAAAATTTTTCATGCAATTAAAATAAAGCTAAAAACACGATTTCAAATAAAAAGCCTTTATCTTTGTAATTTGGTTCAAAACAATTTAAAATTGAATAAAGCATTTGTCATTTCAATTTAATTTCATTTTACTTTTGTTTTTCCTTCATGCCCGCTCTTCTTTATTATAGAATTGCTCGAATCTTGGCGTGACGGTGTGCATCACAAACGTACCGTTACAACTATTGGCGCCCGAACAGGGACGGGCATTGCGTAGGAAAAACAAGGGTTCGTAAATTCAGTAAATGAAAATTATTCGAAATCTAAAAATGGCAGAAAATAAAGAACAAATTGATAACGCCACTGGCGATTCGGGATTTCAAAATCCAGAGCATGAAATTCAGTCAAACGATTTCACGACCACGTTGCCTCCACCCGGTGCGGGGGATATTTTCAATGAATCTAGAGCTAACTTTGGGGAAGATTTTGAAAATAAAATTGATGAGAATAAAGAAGAAAGATTAGAGGAATTCGGCACGCCGAAATCCGATCGGGTTAAAATCAACACTGTAGAAGTAAACAATCAGTTGCTAATTAATTTAATAGAATCAATCCAAGAGATGAAATCCCAGATGCAGTGCATGGCGAATGAGGTCGCGAAAAATAACCAGGCGTATCATGAATTAAAAACAGAGTTTTCAGATAGGTTAACAGTGATGGAAGCTAAAATTGCTAGTGACGTTCATAAAATATACGAGCCAATAAAACGTCATGTGACGGGCCTTACAAAAATCGTGCAAGAGAACGAGGCCAAAAGTGCCGTTGTAGAGGTAAACGTAGCCCAAATCCAACTTGACGTGAGTGCGATCAAAAAAAGGGTCGAAAATTTGGAGTCGACGGACAAATTACACAGTCCAAATACCGAGAGTACCCGGATCCATCCACGATTGACAGACATTCCAGAAGAAAAGGAAGAAGATGAAGAGTCGGATGATGAAGAGCAGGAGCATCAACAAAAACAGACCTTCCGAAACGAGATGACGTCAACCAACAAAATTAAAATCAAGCCTCCAACATTTGATGGGTCAAGCAACAAGCGGCCAATCAAATTTATAAAAGAATTTCGGCATTATTGCGAGGTGACGAACCCAACGTTCACCGAAATGAAATATCTACTCAGCCAATCGCTCGAGAAAGCCGCAAAGGAATGGTGGGAACTGGTCGAGGACCAAGTTAACAGTTTCGACGACGTCGAAAAACGATTCATAAATCGATTCTGGAGTCACGACGTACAGCGAAAAGTGCGTAAAGACCTGGAATTCGGGAAATATCCTGAAAAGCCAGGCAAATTAACTAAAGTCGAGTATGCAACTCGGACGTTCGGAGCGGCTCGGGATTTGATTCCGCCTCCAAGTGATCCTGACATTGTTGCATCCCTTTCGCAGCACTTTACGGAGGAGATTAGAGCCACGATCATAAGTCGTGGGTTCGAAACCCTCGAGCAATTGATCGAGTTTCTGGAAAAACTCGATCAAAGTGGGCCTGTCAACACGGGAACTGAGGAAGGAAAGCCTCAAAATCAAAAACCAAATAACGATAAAAATGAGCAGCGTCCATTCAAAATGCCTCCACAAAATAACTGGAATAACCAAGGAGGTTACCAGAACAATAACCGTGGAAATTCAAACTGGCAACAGAACAACCGCCAGAATTGGACTCAAAGCAATGGAGGCTACCAAAATAATCGAGGTTACCAAAACAATAATTGGAATCAGCAACAAAACAGGAGCTACAATCAGAGCTTCCAACAAAATTATAACCAGCGTCCGAACAACGGAAATTTCAATCGGAATCAACAAAATGGCGGGCAAAACAGAGGAAACAATCGCCCAAATTACAATCCTCCACAAAATCAAAATCAAAATTGGGGTTCGCCAAACCAAAATAGAGGACCACCTCAAAACAACGGGGGATATCGGCCACCTGCGAATAATAATACGCAGCAACCACCGATTCAAACAATAGAGGCGCAAATAGAACCTCAACCCTCTACCTCGAAAGCGGGAAACGCGTAGGCGTTGTACCCGCAATAAACGAAAACGATAATCGAGAAAACAAAAATGATATAAAAATGCGAGGTACAACGAGAAATCAAAGGAATAAAATTAAAAATTACCCGCACGACGCATTAAAAATGGACCTCAACAGTGAAAATCAAATTCCGATTAATACAATTTTCACTGATACTAGAGAATATTTGATGGGAGAGGAGATCAACGGTGAAGCAGTCCCGATTATTGAATGTCCAGAAATTTATGCAAAAATTGAAGGCATTCAGGTGACAGCTCTCGTTGACTCGGGATCGAAAGTGACTACGATTTCTGAAGAATTTTATCTCGAAAATCGAGAAATTTTGAAAAATTGTCCTCTTTTGCCTGTGACGGGAGTCACGGTAAAAGCAAAATGACAAAAATCAAATATCAAATTATGGCTGTAACTGAAATTGGCAAAATAAAAACATTTATCAAATTTTTGATTATCCCTGGCTTAATAAGAGATGTATTGTTGGGAGTAGATTCACTCCAACCGTTAAAGAGTTTGATTGATCTGGGAGAGATGTCTCTCCAGGTAAAATATAATGATGTAGTTGATGTGATTCCCACAGTGGGATCTTTTGAAAAAGAAAAATTGATTGAAAAAGAAGAGAAAGAAAGAATTGGGGAAAATTTGGAAACAATTTTGATTGGAGAAAGAAAAGTTAAAAAGGGAGAAGATTTTGGAAAAGAAGTAGTAGTTGAGATGGGAGAAAATGAAGTTAATGTTTTGGGAGGAATTAAAAAAATTGAAAAAGTTATTGAAGTGGGAGAAAAAGTTAATGATGAAGTTATTGATGAAGAAGTTGAAAATGAAGAAGTAGAAATAGAAGTAATTGAAGTTGATGTTGAGAAAAATGTTAATGAAGAGGAAAATGTTGAAAGTGAAGTTAAAGTAATGGAAGAAAATGTTGTTGAAGTAGAAAGGAATTTTGTTAACAGGGGGGAAATCAAAACTTTTCAAATCAATGAAAAAATTAAAGATTTAGAAAGTGAATCAAACCAAGAAATTCAAAATAGAGAGAAAATTATTAAGCCGATGCCAAAATTAAAATCGAAAGAAATTATTAGTGAAAAAAATGTTCAGCCAATACAAAATTTGATTTTTAATGATAGTCAAAATAACAATGATCAAATTACAATTGAAGAGATAGAAGAAATCGTAGATCAAACCGGTCTCCCTGAAAATCAAAAAGAAATTCATAAACAGGTGCTTTGGAATAGACGAAATGTCTTTCGCAAGGACACTGGCCGAATTTCCGTTTATGAGCATCAATTAAATATTACGACGGATAAACCGATCGTTGCTCATGCGTACGAGGTACCATTAATGCATCGTGAAAAAGTTGATAAAGAAATTGAAAAATTATTGAATTATGGAATTATTCAGAGATCCAGTAGTCCATGGATCAATCCGATTATCCCAGTTATCAAAAAAGACGGTTCAGTTAGATTATGTCTTGATGCGAGAAAATTGAATCAAGTTATGCAAGATGATCATGAATCCGTACCGAATATCGAAGAGGTTTTTCAAAAATGCCACACGGCTAAAATAATGACAACACTTGATTTAACCAACAGTTTTTGGCAGATTCCTTTACATCCAGATTCTATGAAGTACACTGCATTTCGATATCGCGGAAAAGTTTACGAGTTTACCGTAACACCTTTTGGTCTAAAAACAAGCACTGCTGCTTTGTTAAGAGGTTTAGATATTGTTCTTCATGGTCTCGGTGACCACGTAATAAATTTTGTTGACGATTTATTATGCATTTCCACAAGTTTCGAGGAACATATGCAGCACTTGGATGAATTGCTTGAACGATTAGAAAATCACGGGATGACAATCAAGTTAAAGAAAGCAAGATTTTTCAGAAAGGAGGTAGAGTTTTTGGGGCATATTTTGACAACCGAGGGTATTAAACCGCAACCCGAAAAAATTCAAGCAATTCATGATTTCCCAGCTCCACGAAATTTAAAGCAATTGAGGGGTTTTCTGGGATTAATCAATTATTACACCAAATTTACAAAAAATCATGCCGAGGAAACAATACCTCTTTTGAAGCTTTTGAGAAAAGAAACTAAATGGCATTGGGGTGAAGATGAGAAAATTGCTTTCCAGAGAGTTAAAGATTTGTTCGTAAATAACGTGCTATTAAAACATCCTGATCCAAAAAAAGAGTACATTTTGCAGACAGACGCGAGTAATTATGCTTTGGGGGGCACTCTAGCTCAGTACGATGAAAATAATGATTTAGGGGTAATAATGTTCGCGAGTAGAACTCTTAAAGGGCCAGAGTTAGCTTACACCACTACAGAAAAAGAATTGCTTGCTATCGTGTGGTCTTTAAAGAAATTAAGAACTTATTTGCTGGGAGCCAAAATTCGAGTCATTACCGATCACCAGGCTATAACTTTTTTGAAAAACAGTCAATTATTGAGCGAGCGATTAACGAGATGGATCCTAGCAATCCAGGATTACAACATCAATTTTGAATATTGTCCTGGAGCTAGAAACGTTGTTGCAGACGTTTTGAGTCGTTTAAATCCACCTGATACGGGGGGCAGAAAAGGCAGGGAATTAATTATTAATACAATGCTAGCTACAAAACCATCAAGAGAATTAGAATCCATGATCAAAAACATTGCAGATTGGCAAACGAGAGATAACAAAATCCGGGAAAATAAAGAAAGGGTTGAAAATGAAGAAAACGATAAATTTCAAATCAATAATAACATTTTATTAAAATCAGTCAATCAAAATTCTTACAAAGTTGTATTACCGAGAGAAGTTTTCCATCGCTTAGTATCTGAAACACATCAAATGTACGGTCACATTGGGGCTAAAAAAGTTTGGAAAATAATTGATGAAGATTTTACTTACCCAAGAATGTACCATTCAGTCAGACAAATTCTCTCTTTTTGTGACTCTTGTCAAAGGAACAAAGTTCCGAATCAGCATTCGTATGCCGCACAGCAAAATATCATTCCAGAAGGACCTGGAGATATTGTGTCAATCGATTTTTTCGGTCCTTTGCCAGCCTCTCAGGGTGGAATGAAACACATTCTTGTTACAATCGATGCTTTTTCAAAATTTGTAGTTTTATATCCTTTAAAAGCTGCAACTACTCCAGCGACAATAAACAAAATTTTCAATCATTACATTCCTGAATTTGGGAAGCCTAGAAAGTTACAGTTTGACCACGGTACTCAATTTACATCGCGTTTATGGCTCAGTAAATTAGCAAGTGAGGGTATTCAACCTGTTTTCTCTTCAATCAGACATCCTCAGGGAAATATCGTGGAAAGAGTAAATCGCGAAATTGGTAGATTCTTTAGAACATTCTTAACAGACAAACACACCGATTGGGTAAAATGGGTCAAAGTAATAGAAGATTGTATGAACGAGACTTATCACGAGACAACCGAAATGACTCCACTTGAAATTCAGAAAAACGAAAAACCTCAAAGAATCTGGAAAAATTGGTTAAAGATCGAAAGAAACGAAAATTTAGATGAACAGGAAATCGATGCAAAATTAATGCTTGCAAGAGATCGAATTCAGAGAAAAGGCCGAAAGAGAGCCCAAAAATTTGATCAAAAACATAAATTGATTCAATTTCAAGTAGATGATTTAGTTCTCGCAAAAGCGTGCAATGTTAGTGATCCAATCAACAAGAAAATGGCCAAATTTTCCTCGATCTACGAGGGGCCTTATAGAATCAAGAAACAGATAGCAGCCGCGACTTATATTTTAGAAAATCCTGAAAACGGCATTGAGAGAGGGATGTATCATGTGGCTAATTTGAAAAAATACAAAAATGAAGTCGAAAACGACAACAACAATCAGGATTTGGAGGTTTAATGAAAACCAATAAACTACCTTTTATTTACAAAAGAATAACAAATCAATTCAATAAAAAGTAAAAATTTTCACTATCAAATAATAATTAGTTCAATTGAATCGAAATTACGATTATCTCTTACATTGCTATTTTGAGCTCATATCGCTATCAATTTTATAGAAAACACGAAAATCACAAGAAAAAAATTATAAAGTCGAAAACAAAAGAAAAAATAAATATAGTTATAAGTCATGAAACTGAATTGACGAGACAGTGAAAAATTACTAAAAAGATTTTGTTCAAATTACTCCAAATAGTTTGGGAATAGTATAAGACATTTAATGACATTAATTATTTAATTTGGGAAAAAGATTTTTCTCTTGAAAAATCGAAAAAACAGTCAAAATAATCATAATAGCAAAATTCACTTTGTTGCACAAATTTTACGAGAAAACAATAAGGAAGAATCAATCTCATGAGGAAAATCCGAGAAGTCTATTAAAAGCTTCAAAAGATCAAAAATCGGACAAAAATCGTTTTAATTCTCATTTATTTACGCAAAATATGCATAATTATGGTTTAAAACATTCAATACTATCAAAAGAAACTTTTATTAAATAAGAATTATCAATCAGAACAAGAAAAATCGAAGTTTGATACATTTGGCCAAAAGTTAGTGAAATGTAGTTCCCATGTTCGCCACTGTCGCTGGCGTCGGCTAGGATTCTCGTATTTCACATGCGAGTCTACCTATCTAGGGAAAAATTGCATACCCCTTTTTAAAATTTTCAAACGAATCGTCTATTCGAACGAGAGCGAGTTTTTGGACAAAGAAAAGCGGAAAATAAGCGAAAAAAGGTAATGATTTGCCGTAAAAAGTAATAGAAAACATTTAATAGAATAATTAAAGCAGATTTGAACCAAAATTATATAATTTACTAGCTAAATATGGATGCTTCAACGAAAACGGTCGAAGTCGTCAAGAAAAAGCATTTCGCCATGCTAAGCGGTGAAAGAGGAGTTTGGGAGAAATTTTACGAATCCCCAACATTAAAAGAGGTCGAAAAATTCGAATCAAAAGTCGAAATAGTGAAGGGATCAAAAAGGACAAAACAATCAACGAAAACGCAGACAGCACAGCCTAAAGACAAGGCTATACAGGTGTTCGTCTGGCGATTAATCCCGATTCAAGTTGATCGGAAATCTGATCGGCAAGCCGTTGAACAATTTGTTCAAAAATTCAAGAAATTTGAGAAGATTGGAGAAGAATTTTCTGTTCCGGACGCTCTGTCGCCTATCAGGGATGGCGAAAATTTCGACATGCCAGTGAGTACCGAGGAGTGGAACAGGAACCAAAGGGAAGCCGAAAAAAAAGAAAGAGAGAGATATAAGGAAGAAATCGCAAGAAATGGAAAGGAATGGACAGCTTGGAAGATAGGCGAATTTTACTGGGGGGACGAAGAAAGGGAAAACGAAATAATTAAGGATGATGAGAGACAACAAAGAAATCAAAAATCAAAAGAAAACCAAAACCAAAAAGAAAAAGAAGAAGACAAAGAAAACGAGAGACAATTAGAAAGGGAACATGAACAACGAAAAAGAAAAAGAGAGGATGAAAGAACTGAAATAAAGAAGGAAGCAGATAAGATCGAGAGAAAGCAAGAAGAGAACAACAAAAGGAAGAGGATAAACAATGAAATCAAAGGAAATGAAAGCAGTATTAAAATGAAGATAGAGGCGAACAACAGAAAAAACGAAAACATCGAACTAAAGAAAGAAGGAACAAACATCGAGAAAGAAGAAGTGAACGTTGAGGAAAAGCAGTTAAAGAAGGAGGATTCGAAAAATAAAAAGGAAAATCAAGGGAGAAATAAGGGTCGGAAAATTAGAGAGGAAGATTTGAGGACCCTGGATGGAAGAAAATGGCTGAACGATGAGATCATCAATGGGTATTTTGAGCTCATCGTGGAAAAATATAAAAAAACGTTTGCTTTCGGGACTTTTTTCTTTTCTCGGTTAATATCAGGAGGATACTCGGCAGTCCAACGCTGGACAAAAAAATTTAATATTTTCAATTTCAATCTTGTCCTCATTCCATTGCACTTGGGAGCACATTGGTGCCTCGCCACAATTGATTTGAAAGATCACAGAGTCAATTATTTCGATAGTTTGATGGGCAATAACAAAGAGTACCCTACCCTTATTTTTGAATATTTGATGATGGAAGCGGCGAATAAAAAACAAACTCCTTTTGACTCTAGTGAGTGGTCAATTGTCGTAAAAAAGGACATTCCGAAACAAACAAATAATTTTGATTGTGGGGTGTTTGTCTGCTGTTTTACGGAATATGAGGCGGCGGGGCGCAACATTGATTTTTGTCAAAAGGACATGGCGGCAAAACGCGAAATAATAAAAAAAAGCCTAATTCAAGGCCGAATAGGATAAGGATTTCGAAGAATTTTCTTTTAACAGATTTATTTATTTTTGTTATATTAAATACAAAATATTATTATTGTTATTATTTAATAAATCAAACCAAAAATCATTGTTTTCAAAATGAAACAAATGAATAAACATTGTTAAAACCAAACAAACGATTTAATAAATTGTAACGAAACGCTCTTGCCGACCTGGCCTGAACGCCGCCACGCGTCGGTTCGAGCAACCTAAGTAATAAGGAGCAGGTATGAAGGAAAACGCGGAAACCAAGAATTTTGTGGAAATAATAAAATAATCGATTTTATTCAATTTTGATCGATATTTAACAAAAATAAAGAAGATTTAGCACTTTGGCTCGCGGAAAATAAAATTTGTATTTTGATTTTAATATTGTCTTGCTTTGTTTAATCGGATCTGGCGAGAAAAAGACCCGAAAGACCCGAAAACGTTGCAAATTCTCTGTCTGAGATAATTTTTAATTTCTCAATTTTCGGAATTTAATTATACAAAATTAACAAAGAAACAAAAAAAAATTTGTTTTTATTCTAATTAACGCTTTTGTCTTGTATTTTCGACACGCCTTAACCCTAAAAATTCGCTATAAATGCAAAGTTTAATTTTTCCGATGTCCTGTTACGTTAGCTCTAAGAATAAGTGAATCCAAGAATATTGCTCGCTTTTACAATTTTGAATTTCTTTTTACTCGATATAAAATTAATTTTCAACTATCGTTTCTTGGATTATTATGGGTCTAGATCTCCCTACCTGGACCACCTCGGACAATGTTTTTCAAACGTGAATTTAATTTTTGATAATAAGATGAATTTTTAATCCTCCTCAACAATAAGAAAGAAACAAAACGTTAAAAGGTAGGATGCAAACCACGGGCTATGGGATAGAAACGTCACCGAATCCCTCCGAGAGTCCGTGCATTTACAGGGTAGAGGTAACCCTCTGTCCACGTGTTATGGGATCGAGACGTCACCGAGTCGATCCGAGAACTCCGTGCAACGGAAAGCCGGAAATTTTTTAGAGGTTAGGTGTGGACCCTGGATTATGGGATCGAGACGTCGCCGAGTCGCTCCGAGAATCCAGGCATCCAAGGAAATAGGCAATTCACCGTCCACGGGCTATGGGATCGAGACGTCGCCGAGTCGATCCGAGAGTCCGCGCTACGGGAACCCCAAAGATTTTGAGGATAGGTGTAGTATCGCTGAGGCTGATGTACTGAGAGAGGTCCGAGTTGATTCTTTAGCCAGGGAGAACTGTCTGCCGAATGAGTCGCGCAGCGCTTCTTATACCCCGTTCCCCACCATAAAATTCTCGAGCGCCGAGAATCTCAGTTTTCGACCGGTTCTGCGCATCAACTTGTTACGTCCTCTCCGATTGGCCCGTTGCCATGATTCGCGATCTCCCGTTGGTCGAGCGGGCTAGCATATGATGCGCAGACTACCGCTTTTTATGATTTACAGCTTATTCCGATGTTAAACAATAAAAACTTGAATTTGATCAATTATTACTCAATTTCTTCTTTAATTTGGCATTGTTATTTGTTCTAATATGATTCGTAAAATTATAATCGCTAAAAGTCACGTACGCGTCCTATAGCCCATCGACGCTCTCCCCGCGCATGCGTCGGAGTCGATTTTTACATTTTTCACATGTGATTGTTTTTTATACTATTAATTTGACTTGTGATCATTTTCCTTAGACTCCTGTTATTTTTCTGTAAATTTTGATCGTATTTACATGCTCGGGCGACTTGAAATAACAAAAATGTAAAAAGAATTAATCTCGATAAAATATAGCGCGGCGAAGTTCAGAGCGGCGCCGGTAGCCCCGCTCGGGCTCATGCCTACCGGCCCAAGATGGCCGCCACCTGTCAATAACGACGAGCGTGGTCGCCGCGATGTTTTGTCCGCGATCTTACAATCGCGAAGTTTCGTTAATTTCGACGGGCTCGGGCCGTCGCGCGAGTGTTTCGTCACAAATGCCCCCCAGAACAAAAAAATCTAAGAATTAGAGATTTTTGTTCTCCAATCTTAGTTTAATAAGATAACAATTTTAAATGCTTAAAAATTTGAACATTCGAAAATCGGAAATGGAGTTTTTGAAAGGGAAAGATGACGCGTTGATCCTGGGGATGAATGGATTTGATGATCTTGATATTCTCGATGTTCTCGATGTTCTCGACGTTTTTCGATGTTCTCGACGTTTTTCACTAATTTGGAGGATCGCCGAGGACACGTTCTCGTCGATAGGCATACCAGTTACCAGCTGCTTTTTCTTCCTCTATCAGGTCCTGCATCTCCTCTGGAGAGATCATCCCGATGTCATCGTTTAAACAACACTCGTATGTCCCTTCTCTTGCAAACTCTTCAAGAACGAGTCGATCTCCCAAGTTATCGTTGTGCGGCAGTGTGAATAACCGAACCTCATGTGCCTCCTTGGTAGGGTGTTCAGAAACAATCTTGATCTTGACTCTTTTTTCTTCCAAGGCCCGTTGGTAGTAGAGGCACACAGTTTCCTCCCATCGTTCTCCCAAAAATGGTTTAATTCCCGATAGGTAACCTCTCGATGAAAAGGGTGGAGCCACAAGGAACGCATGCGGAAGGGCACTCAAATCAAAAACTGGATGCATAAGCGTTGTTCCTCGATCGATGAATCTCAATGTGGCTTCACTGTCCTCGTATCCCATCAATTCCACGCGATGGGCTACACTGCCGATTTCCAAAGCGTAGTGATTACCAATCTGATAACCTGGCCTTTGCATATGCCCCATTCGGTTGACGTGCGCCCCAAGCTCGTATTCGAAGTCGCACAGCTCCCAATATTTCGTTTTGGTTGTAAATGTGAAGTTCGTTGGATTTTTGAAATCCAAGATGATGCACTCCATGGTCCCTTCCCACGTACCAGGCCACGGAGAAGGCGTTGGTACTCCAGGAATGTTGTGGATCCTCATTTTGAAAGATATTTCGATGTTGCTCAGGATGAACTAGCTGATTTCTCTATGTTGAAACTTTCTTGTTGCCGATGTCGTTGTTGACGATCAGGTAGACTTGCCGATGTTGCTAGCAGCTGGACCGGAGCTGGAATGACGCTCCGGAGTCCGCTGCTCCGACTCTTATACCCAACTTCAATCCCCACTCTTTTCACACTCCCCACTCTTTTCATTTTCAGTCCATATTACCCCCTCTTCACTTTTACAGTCTCTTATTCGTCCATATTACCCCCACTTCACTTTTACAGTCTCTTATTCGTCCATATTACCCCCACTTCACTGCTTAGTCCTTATTCACTCTTCTGTCCATCATTTTTCATCCCCACTTCCATTTCTCTTCCCTTATTTCCCTTTCCGATTCGTTTTTCCTTATTTTTCAGTGTTACAGGTAAGTACTTAATTTCTAACATTTCTAATTTTTACAATTATTTCTAATCTTTTTCTTTTCTTTTCAGGACATCGGATCTAGACGAGTAAGTATTCGCATTTATTGCCAAATTCAAAAATTTTTCTCTTTTCTTTTGCAGGCTAGCGCGTTCCAGGACATCGGTTTCTCATCAGGTAAGTAAGGTGATTTATTCTATTTTCTAATTAAACTTTCCTTAATTATATTTTCTATTTTTCAGGTTCAGCATTCTCAGGACATCGCTTCTCTACGGTAAGTAATTTTCGCGTTTTCTAATTTAAATTTCAATGCTGTTTTTTACTTTTGTTCTTCTTTTTCAGGCGCAGACTTTCCCGAGTCATCGCAGGTAAGTATTTTTATGCTTTTCAGGTGCAGAGAATCCAGAGGACAACGATAGGATGCTTATTTTCAGGTTAAAGAATAAAAAACACCGGAGACTTTAGAGGAAAATAGAATAACGTCTTTTATTGCGTTTCGACTGATTTTGACGTTTTAAACAAAATAAAATAATAAAACATAACAAAAATAAGGATATTTGAGATCCTGTATCACAAACAACTAAAAAATAAATAAAAAAAATATAGAGGATTTATAATCCTTGTAATTTTGCATTTATGCAATATTAAAGGAGCTAAGATTATATTTCAATATTTCCTGCCTGCAATTCTCGCATCATTCTCTGTCTCACTTGAGGCATATCGTTCTGGGTGAAATCCATTTCTCCTCCGAAGATCTCGTTTCGGGCGTACATGCAAACGAATACTCCACAATCGTACCCGTTTGTTTGGCGAGGGATGTCTTGTTTCGTTGCCAGATGCCATTCTTCCTTGATTATCGGCTTCTCTTCTTTTTGCCCTGCTTCCTTGATTAAATATTGGAGAAGAGTCTCCAAATATCTGGGATTTTTTCCTTTAAAACTATCATAATAAATGATGGTTTTATTTTCGAAATTGATGATGGCGAGGCACCAATGGTTTCCCAAATGCACGGGAACAAGCACCTTGTCATATTTGAAGATGTTAATCTTCTTCGTCCATCTTCTCACTGCCTCATAGCCATTCAGATGCAGTCTTGGGAAGAAAAATGAACTCATCGCGTATACCCGTTGTCCGAAAGTTCTCTCCTTGCTGATCAAATCAAAATATGAATTGATGATCTCGTCGTTCAGCCATCTTGTCCCTTCCAACGTTTGCAGATCTTCCTGTTTTACTTTTCTTGTGCTTTGTTGTCCATTGTTATCGTTTTTCTTTCCCTTCTTTTCGTTGTTGATTTCGTTGTCATTGTCTTCTTCGTCTCCCTTTTTTATTTTCTTTACTTGCTTTTCCCCGTCATTGCTTGTCCTTTTCCTCTTGTTTTCGTTGTTGTCATTCTTGTTTTCTATGTTCTCCTTGTCTTTTCTTTCTGCCTCCTCCTTTATCCTCTTTGTTTCTTGTTGTCCATTGTTTTCGTTTCTTTTTCTCTTCTTCTCGTTCACATCCTTGTTGTTAACTTTTTCTCCTGTGTTTTCTTTGTCTTTTTTCTTTGTCTCCTCCTTCTTTTTTTCGTTGTCGTTGTTCTTGTCGTTCTCCTTGTCGTCCTCAATCCATACAAACTCTCCTGGTCCCCATTTCTTCCATTCTTCCCCCTTGTCCTCAACTTCCCTTATGGGTGAAAGGATGGCCGGCACTTTAAATGCCTCCCTCACTTCGATCAAATCCCACTGGCGTTGGATGTATCGAAGGAGTAGGTCCCGATTCGACCTCCGTGATTCTTCCACCTCAATCACGTGGAGCATCCATTCCGTCTGCATCCCCTTTTCCTTTGTTGAAGACGCGGTTTGCGTCTTCACATCCCTCGTCTTTTTATTCGACGCAATTGGGCAAAACACCGCAATAATGGCGACGTCTTCCTCATCCTTCCTTCCCTTTATCTCCCTCACTATCTCCACCTCCTTATCCTCTTTCACCCATTCTCCCTTTCCTCCGTCTGTTTGTTGGGCGAAGCTCTTTCGCCCAACTTCAGTCTGTGTGCTTGCGTCCATCTTGTTCCTATATCCGTCCAGAAAATTCTCCCGCTCATTTTTCCTATCTTTGATTCTCCTATTATCTACTTACTTTTTCGTCATTCCTCATGCTTAGTACGCCTAAATCTGTAATTTTTACCTTTTTCTCGCCTAAAAATTCCAAAGTCCCTCTGAATTCTCGTACTTTTTGATTTTCGCTCGAGAAACCACGTCCGTCTCGTTCGAGTGTCCGTTGTCGAATGACGACTTGACATGGCGGCCGGACCTCGCTAACGCTCGTGAGTTCGGCTGCTAACAGCGCCACTCGCCGATCGTGGATACTTCGGGAACTAATGCCTAAAACTTCGTTCTCATGAACTTCCGGTCGTGCCGAAAGCATGACGCAATCGCAAACTTCTCAAATTGTTTTTCGGTTGTTTAAATGAATCTTATTGTTAATTAACTTGAACAGTCGAGTAATTATGGCTCTCTAATGCAATATTTACCCTTTTTTGTAATGTCTTTGAAATTTCTAATAAAAATGAGTTTTGTCATTGTTTATTGCTCTTATTGCTAACAAAATGCCTCAGTATTGTGATTCTTTCTTTTCCTTCCATTATTATTAAATTTTCTCGAGTTTTTATGCGTTTTTCTGATTTTTAAATAGTCCCGTAGAAGAAATACGGATGGAGGGTGCGTAACGGTTTTGTACGACGCTTGACGTGAAATTTTGAAATTTTTATTGTAATTTGGCAATTTTTTTGCATTGGAATCGTTTGGAAATGATATGAAAAGATTTGTTACATAGTTAATTTAAATACATCCCGGTAATTTCACTCGGAATCAGCAAATTTCATCAATTTTTGTATTTCTTGAGATTCGCGGCATGGTACATCCCTCTTTCTACTTCTGTTTCCGGATTTTCAAGAATAAATGTTGCAGTAGCTATTTGCTTTTTAATCCTATATGGTCCCTCGTAAATTGAAAAGAATTTCGCCATTTTTTTATTAACTGGATCGCTTACATTACACGCTTTTGCCAGAACTAGGTCGCCCTCATTGAAATTAATTAATTTATGCTTCTGATCAAATTTTTGAGCTCTTTCCCTGCCTTTTCTCACTATTCTATCCCTGGCCAGCATTAATTTAGCTTCAATCCCTTCTTCCTCATTGAATTGTTCGTCTTTTTCTACCTGAATCCAGTTTTTCCAAATTCTTTGTGGTTTTATATTTCTCTGGATTTCAATGGGTGTCAACTCGGTTGTTTCGTGATGCGTTTCATTCATACAATCTTCTATTACTCGAACCCATTTTAGCCAATCTGTGTGCTTATCAGTAAAAAATGTTCTGAAAAATCTCCCTATCTCTCTATTAACTCTTTCTACTATATTTCCCTGAGGATGACGAATAGAAGAAAAAACTGGCTGAATCCCCTCACTGGCTAATTTCCCTAACCATAATCGTGAAGTGAATTGTGTGCCATGGTCAAATTGCAATTTCCTTGGTTTGCCGAATTCCGGAATGTAGTGGTTAAAAATTTTATTGATTGTTGCCGGCGCTGTCGCCGCTTTGAGAGGGTACAAAACTACAAATTTGGAAAAAGCATCTATTGTTACGAGAATGTGTTTCATTCCACCTTTTGTAACTGGCAAGGGACCGAAAAAATCGATCGACACAATATCTCCCGGTCCCTCCGGAATGATATTTTGCTGTGCCGCATAAGAATGCTGGTTAGGAACTTTATTTCTCTGACAAGAATCGCATGAACCAAGAATTTGTCTGATTATGCGGTATAATCTCGGGTAAGTGAAATCTTCTTTTATTATTTTCCATACTTTTTTCGCGCCTACATGACCATACATTTTATGTGTTTCAGATACGAGAAGATGGAGGATCTCTCGCGGCAAAACTACTTTCCAGGACTCGAAATTTACTTTTTTCAATAAAATGTTATTTTTTATTCGATATTTTTCGTCTTGTTCATTTTGTATCCTCTCCCTAATTTCCCTGATCTTATCTTCTCTTTCTTGCCAAAGTCCTACCTGTCTGATCATTTGTTCTAACTCCTGCGAAGGTTTTATTGCCAACATTGTACTAATGACCAATTCTTTTCCTTTCCGCCCCCCAGCATCTGGTGGATTTAATCGACTCAAGACATCCGCTACTACATTTCTATTTCCCGGACAAAACTCGAATTCTATGTCGTAGTCTTGAATGGCGAGAATCCATCTCGTTAATCTCTCGTTTAATAATTGACAATTTTTTAAGAAAGTGATGGCTCGATGATCAGTAATCACTTTAATTTTTGCTCCGAGCAAATAAGTTCTGAATTTTTTTAAAGACCAGATAATCGCGAGCAATTCCTTTTCTGTTGTTGTATAAGCTAATTCGGGACCCTTAAGCGTACGGCTCGCAAACATTATTACCCTTAAATCGTTATTTCCGTCTTTTTGAGCCAGGGTGCCCCCCAAAGCATAGCTACTTGCATCGGTTTGCAAAATAAATTCTTTTTTTGGATCTGGATGCGTTAAAAGAACGTTATCAACAAATAAATCTTTAATTCTCTGGAAAGCGATCTTTTCATCTTCCCCCCATCGCCATTTTGTTTCTTTTTTAAGCAATTTCAAAAGTGGAATAGTTTCCTCGGCATGTTTTTTCGTGAATTTAGTATAGTAATTAATTAACCCCAAGAAACCCCTTAACTGCTTTAAGTTTCTGGGTGGCGGAAAATCATGAATTGCTTGTATTTTCTCTGGTTGTGGCTTTATTCCCCTAGTCGTTAAGATGTGTCCTAAGAATTCTACTTCTTGCCTGAAAAATTTTGCTTTATTCAATTTTATTGTCATCCCGTGTTGCTGTAATCTCTCTAAAAGCTCATCTAAATGTGCCATGTGTTCATCGAAATTTGATGAAATACACAACAAATCGTCGACAAAATTTATGACGTGATCCCCCAGACCGTAAAGAATTATATCAAGAGCTCGCAATAACGCGGCCGTACTTGTTTTGAGCCCAAATGGCGTTACTTTGAATTCGTAGACTTTTCCCCTGTATCTGAATGCTGTGTACTTCATCGAATCTGGATGGAGTGGGATCTGCCAAAAACTATTTGTTAAATCGAGGGTTGTCATTACTTTTGCCGAATGGCATTTCTGAAAAATTTCTTCCATGTTTGGAACTGATTCGTGGTCATTAGCCATCACCTGATTTAATTTTCGCGCGTCTAAACAAAGTCTGACTGTACCATCTTTCTTTATAACCGGAATTATGGGATTTATCCACGGACTGTTTGATCTTTGAATTATTCCGTAATCTAACAATTTCTCTATCTCCCTGTCTACTTTTTCCCTATGCATTAAAGGTACCTCATAAGCGTGTGCAACGATTGGCGTATCCGTCGTAATGTCTAATCGATGTTCGTAAACCGAAATTCTTCCTGTGGTCTTACGAAAAACTTCCTTCCTATTCCATATTATTTGTTTGTGAATTTCTTTTTTCCTTCCCGAGAGTTCAGTCTGTCCTACTATTTCATCTATTTCTTCATAAGTTATTTCCTCACTGTTTTTATCGTCAAAAATCAAATTTTGTATTGGCTCAAAAATTTCTTCAATATTTTCTTTTTCATCACCTCTTCCTTGCTCTGGCTCAAAAATGTTTTCTTCACTCTGGTAAAATGCCTCCATGAATTCATTATCCTCTACATCTTCAATTTCATTCAAATTCTTCAAAAATTCCCCATTAACTTTATCTTCAATGTCCTCAAATTCCTCTTTTTCAAAATTTATTTCAACTTCTTCTTCAAAAACTCCAACAATTTTTCCTTTTTCAATTGACCCCTTTGTGGGCACTACATCCATAACTTCGTTATACTTAACTCGTAAAGACATCTCCTCCAAATTAATCAAACTTTTGAGCGGTTGCAAGGAATCAATACCGAGCAAAACGTCTCTAATCAAACCAGGAATTATTAAAAATTTAACGTACGTTTTTACCTTCCCAATCTCTGTTCTCGCCATTATTTGATTTTTGACTTTTGTCATTTTTCCCTTTATCGCTCCTTTTACCGTCACTCCCGTGACAGGTAAAAGTGGACAATTTTTCAAAATCTCTTTGTTCTCTAAATAAAATTCCTCTGAAATTGTAGTAACTCTCGACCCTGAATCAACTAACGCAGTCACTGTAATACCCTCAATCTTAGCATAGATTTCTGGACATTCTATTATAGGCACCGCTTCTCCATTTATTTCCTCTTCCATTAAAAATTCTCTTGTATCCGTAAAAATCGTGTTGATGGCCACTTTAATTTCCTCTGTTTTGTTTGTTTCGCTTCTTTGTTGGAGGTCCTCCGATAAACCATCCTGCGAATTGTCTTTCTTTTCTTCTTCCACCGTTGTACCTCGTTCGTTTCCTTTTCCTTTTATTTGATCATTTTTTTCGAGCACGGGTACAACGTTTATTCGTTTCCCGCTTGAGAAGTCGATGGCTGTGGTTCTTGATGAACCTCTATTGCTTGAATTTGTTGTTCTGGAGGATTATTCTGCTGGTGATTATTCGAGTTATTTGGCGGTCTGTATCCTCCATTGTTTTGTTGAGGTCTCGAATTTTGATTCTGATTTGGGCGATTATAACCATTTTGTTGATTGTAGTTTCCGTTATAGCGATTTTGTTGAGGATATCCGTTGTTTTGCCGCTGGTTGTAATTCTGTTGATAATGACCGTTATTGGGCCGATTATAATTCTGCTGGTAATTTCGATTCTGTTGATTGTTCCAGCTGTTGTTGTTGTATCCCCCATTCGGTCGATTATTTTGATTCCAATTCGGGTTGCCACGGTTGGAATTATTTTGATAACCTCCTTGGTTATTCCAATTATTTTGCTGCGGCATACGGAACGGTCTCTGCTCGTTTTTATTTTGATTTTGATTTGGGGAAGATTGAGCGGCTTCCTTCTCCTTTTTCGAATTAATCGGTCCGTGCCGATCCATTTTCCCCAGGAATTCAATTAATTGTTCTAGAGTTTTGAATCCTCGGCTGATTATTGTTGCTTGGATTTCGTCCGTATAGTGTTGCGAGAGTGACGCAATTATATCCTCATCACTGGGAGGAGGAATGAGATCCTTAGCGGCTCCGAAGATGTGGATCGTGTACTCCACCTTGGATATTTTATTGTCCTTATCCGAGTAGTGTCCAAACTCGAGGTCCTTTCTCACTTTTCTCTGCACATCCATACTCCAGAATCGCTCCACGAATTTCTTCTCCACTTCATCAAAATCTTCAACGCGGTCCTCGATGAGTACCCACCATTCCTTGGCTGCCTTCTCGAGGCATTGCCCCAGCAAATATTTCATCTCCGTAACGGTCGGATTGGTGACTTCACAGTACCTCCGAAATTCTTTGATGAATTTCATTGGTCTCTTTTTTTCTGATCCATCGTACGTGGGTGGTTTAATTTTAATTTTATTCGGATGCATGTCCATCGGCAGCATCGTCCGAATCCGTTCTCTTCTTTCTTCTTCCAGTTCCTCTTCAGATTCGTCGTCAGAAACTTCTTTGTTCGGTTTCTGAACAATCCGCGTACTTTCCGTGTTTGGACTCTCAATTTTGTCCTTCCGCTCAAGGTTTTCGACCCTCTTTTTGATCGCGTTCACATCCAGTTGCATTTGTGCCATACTCACCTCGGTTACAGCACTTTTAGACTCGTTGTCTTGGACGATTTTTGTCAAGCCCGTGACATGTCGTTTAATTGGTTCATATATTTGGTGCACCTCACTAGCGATTGTGGCTTGCATTGTCTTGAATTTCTCTGTGAATTCAGACCTCAAATCAATGTTTGCCTGATTGTTTCGGGCGATCTCGTTTGCCATGCTCTGCACTTGAGTCTTCATCTCTTTCATTGCATCTATTAAACTCATTAACAATTCGTGATTTAATTCGCCAAATTCTATTTTTCCCCTATTTGATCCGGGAGTGCCAAATTCCTCTAATTTAATATCCCCGGGATTCTCGTCAATTTTTTCTAACTGTAACCCAAAATTACCCCGGGATTCGTTAAAAATATCCCCGGCTCCTGGAGGAGGAATCGAGGTAGTTAAATCGATATTTTGAACACCTGCACTATTGTCCTCGGGATTCTGAAACCCTGAATCTCTCGCTGTTTCGTTTCTTTCGGTCTTTTCCGCCATTTTTGTATAACCGATAATTTTCATTCAAATTTAAAAGTAATTTAAGCAAAGTAGAATATCCGCGTCCCCCTGCAATACCTGCCCCACGTTGGGCGCCAGTTGTAACGAAACGCTCTTGCCGACCTGGCCTGAACGCCGCCACGCGTCGGTTCGAGCAACCTAAGTAATAAGGAGCAGGTATGAAGGAAAACGCGGAAACCAAGAATTTTGTGGAAATAATAAAATAATCGATTTTATTCAATTTTGATCGATATTTAACAAAAATAAAGAAGATTTAGCACTTTGGCTCGCGGAAAATAAAATTTGTATTTTGATTTTAATATTGTCTTGCTTTGTTTAATCGGATCTGGCGAGAAAAAGACCCGAAAGACCCGAAAACGTTGCAAATTCTCTGTCTGAGATAATTTTTAATTTCTCAATTTTCGGAATTTAATTATACAAAATTAACAAAGAAACAAAAAAAAATTTGTTTTTATTCTAATTAACGCTTTTGTCTTGTATTTTCGACACGCCTTAACCCTAAAAATTCGCTATAAATGCAAAGTTTAATTTTTCCGATGTCCTGTTACGTTAGCTCTAAGAATAAGTGAATCCAAGAATATTGCTCGCTTTTACAATTTTGAATTTCTTTTTACTCGATATAAAATTAATTTTCAACTATCGTTTCTTGGATTATTATGGGTCTAGATCTCCCTACCTGGACCACCTCGGACAATGTTTTTCAAACGTGAATTTAATTTTTGATAATAAGATGAATTTTTAATCCTCCTCAACAATAAGAAAGAAACAAAACGTTAAAAGGTAGGATGCAAACCACGGGCTATGGGATAGAAACGTCACCGAATCCCTCCGAGAGTCCGTGCATTTACAGGGTAGAGGTAACCCTCTGTCCACGTGTTATGGGATCGAGACGTCACCGAGTCGATCCGAGAACTCCGTGCAACGGAAAGCCGGAAATTTTTTAGAGGTTAGGTGTGGACCCTGGATTATGGGATCGAGACGTCGCCGAGTCGCTCCGAGAATCCAGGCATCCAAGGAAATAGGCAATTCACCGTCCACGGGCTATGGGATCGAGACGTCGCCGAGTCGATCCGAGAGTCCGCGCTACGGGAACCCCAAAGATTTTGAGGATAGGTGTAGTATCGCTGAGGCTGATGTACTGAGAGAGGTCCGAGTTGATTCTTTAGCCAGGGAGAACTGTCTGCCGAATGAGTCGCGCAGCGCTTCTTATACCCCGTTCCCCACCATAAAATTCTCGAGCGCCGAGAATCTCAGTTTTCGACCGGTTCTGCGCATCAACTTGTTACGTCCTCTCCGATTGGCCCGTTGCCATGATTCGCGATCTCCCGTTGGTCGAGCGGGCTAGCATATGATGCGCAGACTACCGCTTTTTATGATTTACAGCTTATTCCGATGTTAAACAATAAAAACTTGAATTTGATCAATTATTACTCAATTTCTTCTTTAATTTGGCATTGTTATTTGTTTTAATATGATTCGTAAAATTATAATCGCTAAAAGTCACGTACGCGTCCTATAGCCCATCGACGCTCTCCCCGCGCATGCGTCGGAGTCGATTTTTACATTTTTCACATGTGATTGTTTTTTATACTATTAATTTGACTTGTGATCATTTTCCTTAGACTCCTGTTATTTTTCTGTAAATTTTGATCGTATTTACATGCTCGGGCGACTTGAAATAACAAAAATGTAAAAAGAATTAATCTCGATAAAATATAGCGCGGCGAAGTTCAGAGCGGCGCCGGTAGCCCCGCTCGGGCTCATGCCTACCGGCCCAAGATGGCCGCCACCTGTCAATAACGACGAGCGTGGTCGCCGCGATGTTTTGTCCGCGATCTTACAATCGCGAAGTTTCGTTAATTTCGACGGGCTCGGGCCGTCGCGCGAGTGTTTCGTCACAAAATATTGTTATTTCTAATTTTGTTACACACGAAATTTCCGATGTTTTTCTTTACTTCTGCGAAACCTGTAAATAAAAAAGGATTATTATTATTATTATTATTTTTATAAATAAGCGAAAAAAAAAGCGATACTTACCTGAAATTTCCACCTGAACCTAAAAAACAAATTTTATTTTAATGAAAAAGGGAGAAATTATACTTACCTCGCTACCTGAAAGAATAAAAAGAAAAGAAAAAATATGAAGGGAAACATTTAAGGGGGAAATTTTATAAATTGAAAAAGTGGGGGACAATAAGAGGGCAGTACTCAAAAGTAGGAGTAGGGATAGAAAAATGTAATTTCCCTTTCCCCAAACACCAACTCGACTCATCATGGGCCACCAGAGGGCAGCACCACCGAGCGAGGAGTGGGGGAAGCCGGAGCGGTATAAAAGCAGCCGAGCGGAGCAGCGATCCTTCAGTCCACATCGAGACGAGCTACAAGCAACACCTCGAGTCGAACCTTCTACCAGCTCACACCCAATTGCCAAAACTATCTCAAAATGAGAATCGAACAAGTCATTCCGGGAGTTCCAACACCTTCTCCATGGCCAGCGACTTGGGAGGGCGTTCATGACGTCAAGATCTTGGAATTTCTTAATCCAACCAACTTTTCGTATAGAACTCCTTCAAAATTTGAAGAGCTGCGTATTTTCGAAGAAAAATTATTCATCGAACTCACAAACGGACGACACGATCAAAGGGTGTCTCTAAAAACAGATCGAATGTACGCTGTTATAAATGGTGACCGTGCCTGTCGTGGGAGATTGACCAACGTCGAGGATGAAGAAGCTACCTTGATGCTAATTGACCGAGGGATGACGCTCATGCATCCCGTTGATGAACTTCATAATTTACCATATCGATTTGCCAGCGTGCCACCTTTCTGTACAAAGGCATACATCACCAACATTAAACCGTACATTGGGGATCGATGGGATATGGTTTGCAGCCTTCACTATCAACGAAAGCTAGTCAATCAAAGGGCAAAAGTCAACATCCTCAGGGATCATCCAACCCTAGATGGACATGAGGTCGATCTTTTTATCACTCCACACTACGTCAACCTGCGGGAGAGCCTCATTCAGCGTGGATATGCTACAGAAGGCGAATATGCATTTTCGCTTCGAGATGACATCAAATGTGCAACACCAGAAGAAATACAAAGACTGGTAAATGGAGAGCAACGGCAGGACCCTTTCGACCCAATCGAGGCTGAGCTGAGGCAATTAGAACATCTGCAATTTATGGACTTGGAGGAAGAGCAGGAGAGAGAGGTCGATTTTTGGAGCGACTAATCACCATCGACAACTCCGCTGAAAATCAACATCGCTGTCATCTAGAGCCAAGCTGAAAAAACATCAAGATCCTCGAGAAACCTGCAAATCATCATCATCATCTTCAAGATATCATCGCCCTGTCCTCCCACTATCCCAAATCAAATTTCATTTTGATGAAATTTGGGAAGTGAGGCGCTCAGCGCTGCCAACTTAATTTCGTTCCACCAAAATTCCCTAGATTCATGAAATTCTTTATTTTATTGAATATCAATTAAATAATCTTTTTCTTATTAAAAATAATGATGCGAACTATTAAAGAAACATATTTTGAACAAACGGGTGTGAATTTCAGGTCAAAATTACTCAAATTTTTAAGAAAACTTTTTTTTGGAAGATCGAGCGTGCACAGTGCGCATGCGCGATGACCTACTTTCCACAGCCACATGCAAGAACGTAACTTTGAACGAATAATGAAATAAAATTAAATAAAAAGGTTCTTGTGGATAAAATCAATTGAAAATAAAACAGAACAATAGAGAAAAGTCTTAAAATTGATCAAAAAACTGTTTTATTGAAGTATATCGAATTCTTGCACATGCGCATTGTGACTCTAGCTCAATTCAACGAATTGGGACTCACGCGGGGCCTCACCGAGCCAATGAGAGAATTTAGCGTAGGAGTCCCTGGTTCAAGATTAAATCACTGAGCGAATCATGAAACGGGACAAAGTCCATCGTATTATTATTATTATTTCCTTTGTTTGAGAGAGTATAAAAACCCGAGCGCAGAAGCTCCGGTAGCTAGTCTCGTCTCGAATCTCGCCACGCTAAGAGCCAGTCACGTCTCGAATCCCTGAGAGCTCGACTCGCATGCCAAAACAAAAAGCCAGTCTTGCCTCCGGATCTCGCCGCGTGAACTCGCCATAAAATCGAGAATAAAGAAACATAGAATTTTCACTCATTTCAAAAATAGCTCTAAAAACAAAGAGTAAAATAACATCGCTATTATCCCACTCAGAATTCAAACAGAATAACACCTTTCCTCTCTCACGCTAAGAGGGCCGGGTTCATTCGATTTCGTTTGAACTCAAGATTCTTAGGTGAGAGTTTCCGATCTATCCAGGAGGGCCGGGACAGTTCGATTCCGTTCTGTCTCAAGATTCCTGGTAGATTTCCAATCCTTTTTCTATCCAAGAGGGCCGTGGCCGTTCGATTTCGTTCGGTCACAAGATTCTTGGGTAGGACTCCTACCTTTCCACGCCAGAGGGGCCGGGACAGTTCGGTTTCGTTCTGTCTCAAGAACTCTGGGTGGATTCTTTTCCATCAATGAGTCATTGTTTTCTGAGTGGCGATTCAATTAATTCTCTTTTAAATTCATTAAAAATCATTAAAACCAAACAAGTTTTCTTTATTCTCATAACGAGACAATTGCGAGTCATTTAGAGCCAATTAAATTATTTCAAAAAGCGAAATAACTCACTGAAAACAATTTATTTGAATTATATCGAGTCAAAAGAGTGAGATCGATCAGAAAAATCCACTCGAACAATTAATTTGGATTGTATAGAGTCAAAAAGTGAGTTTCTAAAAATTATAGCTCAATTATCAAATTATCAAATGATCGAATTATCAAACAAAATTAATTAAAAATTTATCAAGGCCAGCGTTGGCGAGAATTATTGAATCATTATTATTGCAAGCGATACTATTAATTGTTATTATTCTAATAAAAGCGAGCATAAATTCATGCGAAGTTTATGATAATTAATTCTGCAAAAATTATTCTTTTTACAAAGAAAAATACCGGAAATAAAATTTTTCATGCAATTAAAATAAAGCTAAAAACACGATTTCAAATAAAAAGCCTTTATCTTTGTAATTTGGTTCAAAACAATTTAAAATTGAATAAAGCATTTGTCATTTCAATTTAATTTCATTTTACTTTTGTTTTTCCTTCATGCCCGCTCTTCTTTATTATAGAATTGCTCGAATCTTGGCGTGACGGTGTGCATCACAAACGTACCGTTACAGTATATATATATATATATATATTTTTATTTTATATTTCTGAAAAAATATAAAATAAAAAATCTCTCTCTCTCTATATTAATTTTATTTTTAAAATGGATAAAAAAAGCAAAAAATTAGAATTAAAAAGAAAAAATAAAAATAAAATAAAATAAAAAATATATATTGAAAAACTCACCAGGGTGACGCGTCTCTCTCTGTCCCCGATCCAGGCTCCACGACGCTGTCTCGCGCACTATCGTTTTTTCACGCGCACACACACACACACACACACACACACACACACACACACACGCGCGCGCGCGCGCGCACGCACGCACGCACACGCTACTATTCAGGGTCGTCCGGGGCGGCAGCAACGCCGAGGAGCCCGTCTTCAACCCCTTCGTCGTAATCGTGATAGTCGGCCGGCAGCTCGTTCACGAGAACACCCCCGAGATCCCGGCCGTCCTCAGCAAACAGCTGGATGCTCAGGGGGTGAGGTGTAGGAGGGCTCATGACCGTAGCCGTAAGAGGCCCCTCGCACAGCGCTTCCATCTCATGGATGGGATAGTGAAAAGCCTCTAAGTAGGCGAGGCTGTGGAGGGAGCACTCTATCACGAGCGCCGGTATCGCCTCTAATGCCGGTGAGGGGTGGTAGAGACAGTTTAGATCGTAAAATTCACTGTCACCGTGGTCCACCAGCTACACCTCGACAAAATCACCGCTATCACGGTACACGATTTCCCCACGGTACGCAATACGCGAGCCCCGCAGCACCACCACACAGTTCACACCCGGCGTTGCCTCCTCGCTTTGGATGGGCCGGCCCAACCTCCTGTCTATAAACTCGCTATGCATTAAATCTACCACGTGGAGATACAATTGTTCTAGAGCGTCGGTACGGATGTACAGGGACGCAACGCTCAACAACCGTATGACGCGGCACGTAAATGAGCGAGACAGAAATTCGTAATAGCGGTAGCGTGGATACATTTTGAGGGAAAAACAAAAAAAAAGAAAAAACTTGTAGAGGGACAGAATATAAGAGTGACCGGGACGAGATGCTCGCGCGCGATTCGATTGAAGACTGATGGGTGAAGAAGGCTAAGACGTTTATGCAAATACGTGCTTATGATGAGCACATCATTGCAGGGGGAAAAGAAGGACAGGAGGGGCCGTAAAAACAGCTGACACCTCGGCCCGATGCAGTCATCCTCGTATACGGGGCAAAGGATTCACACATGCCCTCTCGCTCACTCTCACGCTTAGATAAGGCCGCTCGAGAGGCGCGATGCCTCGCGAGAGCTTGAGGTATTCGCTGCTTCATCAAAACTGCACGTGGCTGCAATCTCGACGGCGTACACCCTCTTACTCGCTCTCGTGCTAGCATACGCGGCAACGTATACGCTCTCGCTCGCTCTCTCTTGAGATGCGGTACCTCGCGCTCATCGGGCACAGCCTCTAAGCAGGCGGGGGAGTACGACATCGTAGCATTGACCTTAAGTCATAGCATCGCGCTGGTTCTTTAAGCAACAGCCAGCAACGATGGCATATACCGTCTCGCTCGCTCCAACGTCATGATACATCCTCTTTCTCTCTCGTGAGGCACAATACTCGAGCATTTGAGAGTCGTGGCAATGATAGCGCATGCTATCTCGCTCGCACCCGTGTCGTGATAAAGCCTCTCGCTCGCTCTCTCATGAGATGCGAGGCCCTGCGCTCTCGCGACGCCGTCGTGCAGCGTCATCAGAATTGCACGTGCACCGGCCGAGCGCTCCAGAGCTGTAACGAGGATAGAGCACAGCCTCTCGCCCACACCTGGAGACATGATACATTTTCTCGCTTACTCTCTCTCTTGTGAAGCGCACGAGCGCGAGAGCAGCAGCAACAGCATATGCCCTCTCGCTCACACTCGCGACACCGTGCATTCTCTCACTCGCTCTTTCGCTAGATGTAGAGGCACAGCGCTTCACAGTTGTAGCAGTGATACCGTATATCGTCTCGCTCGCTCCAACGTCATGATATATCCTCTCTCTCTCTCTCTCTCTCTCTCTCTCTCTCTCTCTCTCTCTCTCTCTCTCTCTCTCTCTCGTGAGGCCCAATACTCGAGCATTTGAGAGTCGCGGCAATGATAGTGTATGCTATCTCGCTCGCACCCGTGCCGTGATAAACCCTCTCGCTCGCTCTCTCATGAGATGCGAGGCCCTGCGCTCTCGCGACGTCGTCGTGCAGCGTCATCAGAATTGCACGTGCATCGGCCGAGAGCTCCAGAGCTGTAACGAGGATAGAGCACAGCCTCTTGCCCACACCTGGAGACATGATACATTTTCTCGCTCACTCTCTCTCTCTTGTGAAGCGCACGAGCGCGAGAGCAGCAGCAGCAACAGCATATACTCTCTCACTCAAGCTCGTGACACCGTGCATTCTCTCACGCGCTCTTTCGCTAGATGTAGAGGTACAGTGCTTCAGAGTTGTAGCAGTGATACCATATACCGTCTCGCTCGCTCTCATCACACCGATCCTTTAGCGAGCAATCCTCTCTCTCGCTCTCCCGTGAGACGCGATGCTTTATACAGAGCTGTCAAAACGACGCATACGGCTGCAGCCTCTTGATACCTCTAAACAAACCCCACCGATATATATTCTTTATTATATGCTATTTTTGCGGATTCAACCGATTCACTTATGAAGGGCGTATCTCCGAGGGCTAAAGACACAGCTCGGTCTTCGGGAGAAGATGCTATTGTTACGTCCAGAGGGGACGAACAATGGGAAAGGCCATTTGAGAATAAAGGAATTTGTTGTAAGAAAAGGGTAGTTACGCTGCCACCAACCCGCAGAGAAGCTGCAGGATTTCTCCAATATATTTAATGATGATGATAATTAATTGACGACCAGAATAAGTTTTAGTAAAGTTAACGAAATGTTTAATGCGCCTATTTGGTCCCATACGGGCCCCGGAGAAGATTGACGGGATCGCTCAAGGATTGGAATAAAATGCAGAGACACAATTTTGGAACGAGAATTAAATTATAATTGGTTGACGAAAAGAGAATGGTTCAAAGTTACAATTTTGAGTTACAATGGTGAAAGTTACAATGGTGAATTTGACTTACGATTACTGGCGGAAACAATTCTTCCGCCGACACTCCTAAACACACTCACACACACTTCGAACAAATATTTTAAGAAGGCAAAAGAAACTAATTTAAGAAACGTTCGTGAATCAAGGGGCACTGTGTTGTTCACTTCGCGCTTGTTGACGGAACCCAGACTTATGTCCTCTGTGCGGTTCACCTGTACTATTTTGCCAGGGTTTACTACCCCGCCGCGAGCTTGCTGAATTACGGAGTTATCCAAGTGGACGACCGAGAGTCTGTAGCGAGCAATCGGAACTAACTTTATGAAAATCCTCGCCACGGCGACGATAGCTCGAAAGCGATCGTCGTGACAGGGATTTTCGGCGTATCAGCGGTTTCGCTCGTCCACTTGGGTACGGCCTTCGGACCTCGCGATCAGGCGATGCTGATCGCGCGGATTCCGCAGCCATCCGCTCGCGGCGACACGAGGCGACGCACAGAGGTCACTCAAGGACGCTCCGTCGCCAAGTCGCGAGCGATCCAGAAGAACACGTCGTCACGACTCGCGTATTAACGTGGCACGCGAGACGTGACACTATACAGGAGATGGAGCAATATGCTCGGAAATATGCTTGCACAGGCATAAACAAAGCTGTCTCACTCGTGCGCGTGCTTTTTCACGCAAACACCGGGGACCATGCAGAGTACTGTAAAACTTCAGCGACTGCTCCTTTGCTGTCTTGAAAAAAATATCGCTAGCATTTTAATTATGATTCACACCTATCTTCTCGCTCGAGATATGTCAGTAGCGATTCAACCGTCATATAGAGCGGTATTTAACGATTACCCCTTACAATGTCGGATGAATCAGTGCGTTCTTGTATTTTGGGTCTTTTACATCTAACAAAACCGCATAGCGCTCAGCTGAGACGTCGGTGTAATGATCTATGGTGTTACGAGCTGCTGCGTTTATCGGGTGATCGACTCGTGAACAGACTTAAATACGTGATCTGGTGGGCCACTTTACGCGCTCTAGTGGTGGCCTATAACAGAGGCATATTAAGTGGTCAACGAGTGCTGGGTGTTGTGTATGAGGAGTTACAGCGCCGCGGTGATTTAGAAGCTTCCCGCGTAAGAGGCCTTGTCGATGAAATCAGATGTAAGTACCATTATCTCGATAAATCACTGTTGTTGGCGGTTAGCAATACAGCAGTTATTTTTACCATAGGCTATCGGCAGTTTTACGATGCGGGGAGTGACGAAGAAGAGGCTCTCGCTGAGGCGACGAGAGCTGTGGAGGAAACGGATCTAGAGCGTCAAACCGCCCTCTACCGTGCGTATTCAACTCTGTTTTGGCGTTATTATCCTCGATTTTCGTTTTTAGACATAAAAACTACTGGGGGTGGTATTTTTTCAGAACCGCTGCATGAGGAGGGGGTAGGGGAAGAGCCTAGAGCGAGCACCTCGGCAGCCCCGGCCGAGCCGATACCGCAGGATTTCACCATAGGCCATCGGCAGTTTTACGACGCGGTGAGCGACGAAGAAGAAGAAGAGGCTCTCGCTGAGGCGACGAGAGCTGTGGAGGAAGCAGAGCATCAAACCGCCCTCTACCGTGCGTATTCAGCTCTGTTTTGGCGTTATTATCCTCGATTTTCGTTTTTAGACATAAAAACTACTGGGGCGGTATTTTTTTCAGAACCGCAGTATGAGGAGAGGGCTGAGGAAGAGCCTAGGGCGAGCACCTCGGCAGCATCGGCCGAACCGATACCGCTGCAACCCGAGTCTGATGACGACGAGGCGTCGACTATTCTCAACCCCTCCTTGATGTTTAGCGATCGGTCTGATATACTGGGTAAGCATAGTCGTACAATGATAATAAAATAAAAATAAACCGCGTTAATAAACAGAAATTATGAAATAACCCAAACAGCTGTGTACCGGCAAGCCAGAGCAAACGATGACGACGGAGCGATAGCGGGTCCATCGTATCACCACCATCGTCAGCAGGAAGATGACCTCGTACAGCCCGAGAATCAGCTGGGGGTGTATCCGATGGATGCTCGACAGGAGGAGGAGGAGGAGGAGCGTCTAAACGAGGAGCGATTAGAAGCTAGACGCTTCGGCCTATGGTTTCAAGAGCTGATGGAGTGTGATTCAGGTAAAGAAATAATAACGTCTTCTCTCTCTTTCTCCCTCACTCGCGCGCTTTCTCTCTCTTTATCTCTAGCCCTTGCGGTATATACAGGATATGTTTAAAAAGGCTTTATTATATTTACCACAGGGTACTCGTCAGCTATCTCGTTATAGGCGTACCGCGATTAGTACGAGGTACACTAAAGTTACAATATGCCTTTTTATCGGCGATCTCTACTCTATAACTCACGCCTTTGTTTGATTACAGATATACAAACGGGCGGGGGAAGAATACGCAATACACAGGGGAACGAGGCTTTCGGGGATGTGCAACCCCCGGGAGGGCGGATCATCATCACGCACGATACAGCCCGTTATTTCAAACGTTTTCAACTACGTGGTCGGGAGATAACATTGCGTATCCGCCAACCTCACGCTGGCGCAAACGTGACAACATGGCTTGAAGGAGCATTCCGCGATCTTCTGACGCATCTCACGAGTCACTGTGAGGGTGGTGACTACGCGGGGATCTCGTTCTCCGCGAGCTGCTTAGCGCACGGCCCCGTCTGGCTTTCATTCCGTCCTGTCCGCGCCTATACATTTGTAGATATCTGGCAATTAATAACAAACATAGCTCAAAGTGCAGCGTCTCTGGATATTGATGATTCTTTCCATATAAAAGTATGTATCGTTAAAGGTTAGGAGGGTAGGGGGTGAAAAGGTTTGACATACGAGGGCGTTGCTAAAAAATCAATTTTAACGATTCGAAATACCGACAATCTGTGTCTACCGCGCTCGTTAGTAACAGCACGCGCGTACGCGGAAAGGGGTGAGATAGGCTCGGGGGCTCTGCATTCTAGATGGCAGCGTATACGACAGATTAACGGGTCGCTTCAAAAAGAGGCGGCGCTTGAACTCACGAGAAGCACAAATGTTATACAGCCCGCTGGCTGTGGTATGCGCGAAATTGCTATATACCAGAATTATTTGGCTCGCGAGGCGTTAGCTATCGTGGTTTTCGAATTTTTGACTTTGGGGCGACGCGAAAGACCGGTGTTTGACGGTACACAGACGGTTATGGATACAGTAGGCTCAGTCCGGCACACGTTATACATTCTGTATTATGAGCGGTCGCATCATTTCCAGCCTATCTTGAATCTGCGTGGTGCTGTAGGTAGCTTAAACTTCTGCGCAATCTGTAACACCCGTTCTCGTCGGGATCATAGATGTTTAAAAAAGAAATACCCTCGCTGCCTTCAAGCACCGCCCTGCGCTCTGGGCGCAGCTGCCACGATCAGATGCGAGACATGTAACCGCGATTTTTTTGGGGAACAATGTTTAGAAAATCACAGGGCTATTACCATCCGTCGTAAACGCAGGGTAAACACTGTTTGCGAGTCTCTTCAGCGGTGCCGTAACTGCTTTCGCGCGATAAGACCTTTAGAGAAAAAGACGCATGTGTGCGGGGAGGGTTTCTGTAAAACGTGTAAATCGCAGCAGCCCTATAATCACCTGTGCTATATGAGGCCTATTCGCGTCGATGAGAGGCCAAAAGAGAACATATTCATATTCTATGATTTTGAAACGCAGCAGTGTACCCCTGTAAAAGGTGATCCTGCAACGCGCGTTCACGAACCGAATCTTTGCGTAGCTCAACGTGTCTGCACCAAGTGCTGCGATAATGCTTCTATAGACGAGCCGTGCGAGCATTGCGGGGATCACGAGTTTATATTTAGGACGAACCCTGTGTGTCAACTTGTGGAGTTAGCCATACAGAGTATGCCGGGCTTCTCTCACATATTTTTAATAGCCCATAACGCCGGTGGTTTCGACGCCCAGTTTATCCTGCGCTACTTCATCGAGGAGAAAAAAACGCAGCTCCCGTCTTTAATAATGAACGGCACTAAAATCATCACAATGCGCGTTGGCAAACTCGTGTTTCTCGACAGCTTGAACTACTTTCACATGCCTCTGAGCGCACTGCCTAAATCTTTTGGTCTAAAAACTGCTCTCGCCAAAGGATCTTTTCCGCATCTGTTCAATAGACCCGAGAATCAAAATTATATTGGGCCGATGCCGCCCGCAGCCGATTACTCTCCCGACACTATGCGCCCGGAGGAACGCGAGCGTTTTTTTGCATGGTATAACGAGTTAAAGAATGCCTCTTATGTATTTAACTTTTCAAACGAGTTCATAACCTATTGTAAAAACGACGTTACGATATTGAGACAGGCCTGTGTGGTTTTCCGGAAAATGTTCATGGACAGCGGACGCGTTTGCCCGTTTAGCGAAAACACAACAATCGCGTCCGCCTGCTTTCAAATTTTTCGAAAAAATTTTTCAAAACCTAACATGATCGGTATTATACCTACGGGTGGTTACAGATGGGCTCACAATCAGTCAAAAAAAGCGATCTCTTGGCTCGTGTGGATGGAGCATTCTTTAAATCGTCGTATCATTCACGCAGGACGCTCGCGCGAGTTTAAATTGCCTCAAAATTTATTAGTAGACGGTTACTACGAAACACCTGATTCAACCCACGTGTTACAGTTTCACGGTTGCTATTGGCACGGGTGTTTGAGCTGTTTCACTGTAAACAGAGACCGCGTACAAAGCGACGGTGATACATTGAACGAGCGTCTCGAGAGAACAAACGCTATATCGCAGAGAATCCGCTCAAG
The DNA here is from genome assembly GCF_019457755.1 of Venturia canescens. Classification (NCBI taxonomy): domain Eukaryota; kingdom Metazoa; phylum Arthropoda; class Insecta; order Hymenoptera; family Ichneumonidae; genus Venturia; species Venturia canescens. Next base: position 16,776,836 of record NC_057425.1, on the reverse strand, counting down.
CAGCTACACGTTAACCGAGATTTGGGAGTGCGCGTATGACCGGATGATAAAAACAGATTTAGAGATGAGCGCTTTTGTGAGTGATCACCCTCTGGTTCGAGCGGAGCCTCTCATCCGCGCGATGCTTTTTTCGGTGGTCGCACGGAAAACATGGTCACTCTGTACGACGTGAAAGACGGGGAGCAGATACGATATGTTGACGTTTGCTCTTTGTACCCATACATCTGCAAGTACGGCAAATATCCGGTGGGCCATCCAACGGTATACGTCGGCGACGAGTGCAGGGCGCTGACAGGTCCCGAAAATAATATCAGTCTTTCCCGCGTCGAGGGCCTTGTTAAATGTACAGTGCTTCCACCGCAAAATCTTTATCATCCGGTGCTGCCGGTGCGAATGCATCAGCGCCTGTTATTCGGGTTATGTCGTAGCTGCTGCGAAATAATGAACCAGGACGCGTGTCCTCATGAAGACCCCGCGGAGCGTGTATTTAGCGGTACTTGGGTGGTGGATTAATTGCGAAAAGCTATTGCGTGCGGGTATAAAATATTAACCGTGAGCGAGATTTGGCAGTATAAGATAACACAGTACAACCGCGATACACAGGAGGGGGGCCTTTTCACCGGGTCCATAAACACTTTTCTTAAAATCAAACAAGAGGCTAGCGGTTGGCCCGAGGGTTATACAGATGACGAGGCTGCCCAAGAGCGTTATATAACTTCTTTTAAGACAGCCGAAGGGGTTCAGCTGGAGCGGGGTGCGGTAGCGAAAAACCCGGGGCTGCGCTCGGTAGCCAAACTTTGTCTTAACTCCTTTTGGGGTAAATTTGGACAACGCGAAAATATACCACAAACAGAAATAGAGTCGACACGAGTAGTAAGGCTATACCAGTTCTAACCCATGGGGCTCTCAGGGGGGAGCGGGGACGGGGGAGCGCGGGGACCGTTGCGGGGCTGCACGGCATGTGGAGGGGAAGGTGCGGGGGTGCGGCGGCACTTTGAAGAGACAAAAGATTTTTTTACACCCTCCAATGACTGATTTATGTTTCCGGTATATCAGATTGAATGAAATTTTCTTTTTAAAGTGCTCTTGCCGAAGATGATCTTAATTGTCGGACTCCGTGACGAAAGATGTTTACATGTCACACTAATGACAAATTTATGTGTCCGGTGTTACGTATTTTGTATTGTGGCGCAAGTTCCGACAAGATTTCTTTTTCAAAATGCCCCTCCCCCAATTTTTGCTTAGAGGAATATATTGTTTTCTTCTGAGAAAAAATGAAAGTTTGCATCAGACTGGAAGTATTTGCTCTCAATGACAGATTTATGTGTCCTGTGTTACATTCCTGAGATGGCGATTACTTTTTTCAAAATGCCTCTCCCTCGACAAATTTATGTGTCCTGTGTTGCATCTTTTGTATGCCTGAGGTGATACAAGTTTCGACGAGATTTCTTTTTTTCAAAAACTAGTTTTAACTCAGAGATTTCAGGGGGAGTGCGTTACGGGGGCTGTGTGAAGGTCCTCAGGGTAGTGAGGAAGTGGAGGGGGGATGCAGTGGTCCTGCTTGCGGCATTGCATAGACAAAAGTATATTCGAGGAAAAAAGAATTCGCTGATGCCCAATAACAGATTTATGTTTCCTGCATAGAAAAGTCAGTTGAGACGAAAAGTGTTCTCAATTATTGGTATCCGTGACGAAGGAGACCCCTAATGCGAGATTTATGTGTCCTGTGCTACATTCCTGAGAAGGCAATGAGATTTCTTTGGGAAATGCGCCTGCCTTCCCACCCATTTTTAGCTTGAAAGTTGTCAAGAAGAATGTTTTCCGAGAAAAACTATAAAAATTTTCACATTGGACTAGAAATCTTTACAGAGATGCACAATGACAGATTTATGTGTTCGCTGTTGCACATTTTTTAACCTGCAGAGGCATTTCTCAAAAAGTGTAAGAAGGGATTTTTTGAAGTCAACCGCACTTCCTCCACTTTCTCGATTAGATCTTGGGAATCACATTCGAGTTTCCAGAAAAGTCAAGATTTTTCCTCCCTCCTACTCATCCCCACCTCAGAACCGAAAAAAACGCGTATATAAAATGAAACAATTTTGAGGAAGGTCCAGACTCTGTTGAGACGACGTAACAGTTACGAGTCGAATTCCGTTCAGTGCATCATGTCTCTCACCGTCGACATTGCTACCGAGCAATTGCTGCGTATGCAAGCAACTCTCCTGCGGACGTTGGAGCAATTTTTGATGTGGGAACACCAATGTGATACCCTCATCGAACCGTTGGAGGAGCAAGTTCGATCGAAACGACCACGACTGGGATATCACCACTCGGTCACTTCGCAAATCTTGCGTCTCGAATGTTTGAAGCAGGCAACACGCCAACGCTTCATACATTGGGGCGGAGGATTAAATGATCACGGATTAACATGGCGCGAAATTGACAGCGCATTTGAGAATCGCTTGTCAACTGGCGCTGTGATTAATCGTGATCATATCGACCCACGAAAGTTTCTATTGGATGCGTATGAGCTTGTTGAAGAACAAGTGCAGGCTCATATTCGTAAACACAATAGCATCAAAGTGAACACTTCGTTTAACGGAGAGTTTACCGTGGGTGATAAGCGGGCGAATAAAACTGTCAACACGGCAAATGTTGAACTTTTCACAACATCGGACCTGAGTGAGTGGTATCAGAAGCGAGTCGTGGAGCCGACTCTAAAATCGCTCGAGGAGTTCCAAGAGAGTGACAGCGGCTGGACCTTGACATCCATAACCAATCTAACAGTGAACATCAACAAATATAATGCCTTACGTGCAGGATGTCACGTTTCATTGGTAAAATGGATACAGTTGAAAAGAGCGGTGGTGAATGTGAAATCGACGGATAATGCGTGTTTTGGATGGGCAATGACTGCTGCTCTTCATCCGGTAGACCGATACAGCGATCGCACATCTTCTTACCCGCATTATTCGACGATATTCGACTTCCGAGGCATCAACTTCCCTATGACGTTGGACCAGATTGGGAGATTTGAAAAGATGAATAATCTCTCAATCAACGTCTATGGCGAGAACAAGGAAGTCATTTTACCAGTCCGCGTGAGCAAGGAGAAAAAAGAGCGCCACATTAACTTGCTGTACATTGAAGACGTGTCGGGATGTGGAATTGGACACTTTGCGTGGATCAAGAATTTATCCCGACTAGTCAACTCTCAACTTAATACTGATGGGCACAAGAAATATATCTGTGATCGGTAAGTAAATTAATATACAACTGTAAAAAATTTCATTCGTTGCGATAATGATGAAACGTTTTTAAAAATTTGAAATTTATTTTATTGTTACAGATGCCTGCATTACTTTTCAACCATCGAAAAGCTACAGTCTCATGAGGTTGATTGCGGCGTACTCAACGATTGTGCTGTTCGACTACCGGGCGAAAACGACAAATGGCTGGAATTCACGAACGCCAATCGTAAGGAGCGTCTCCCGTTCGTGGTATATGCCGACCTCGAATGTATCCTGGAGAAGACCAACGCTGATGAGAGGGAGAAAAATAAGAGCCAACATCATCGTGTCTTCAGCGTTGGATATTATGTCAAGTGCTCCTACGATGATTCGCTGTCGGGATACCACGAACGAAGGGGTGAGGATTGTGTGGAATGGTTCGTAGAAGAACTTAAGCAATTAGCTTTGCGGGTAGAAAAAATTCTTCTTACGAACGTTCCAATGAAAGAATTGTCTCCGCAAGAGTGGAGGAAATTTCGGGAAGAAAAAGAATGTCATATTTGTGAGAAGCCTTTTGTCGAGGGTGATGAGCGTGTCCGCGATCATTGCCACCTGACAGGACAATTCAGAGGTCCGGCTCATTCAAATTGTAATTTAAACTATCAGAATTCGTTTTTCATGCCAATAGTTTTCCACAATTTATCCGGTTATGATGCACATTTTATAATTAAAGAAGTAGCAACTGCGTTCGCGGGGAAAATCGATTTGCTCCCAATAACAAAAGAAAAGTACATCTCTTTCTCGAAAACGGTTCAAACATCCAAAGACACGCGGAAAAATATAAAATTACGTTTCATCGACTCTTTCAGATTTCTCAATACAAGTCTCGATAAACTAGCTTCATTTTTAACTGCGGACAAACTCTTAACTTTAAAATCACAATTTCAAGATTTAGACTATTTTCATTTATTAACACGAAAAGGTGTCTTTCCATACGAGTACATTGATAGTTTGGAAAAGTTGGATGAAACGGAGCTTCCACCGCGAGAAGCATTTTACAGCTCTTTAACTGATTCAACAGTTTCCGAAAAGGAGTATGCACATGCGAAAAATGTGTGGGAACGATTTTCAACGCGAACGCTCGGTGAATACAGCGATTTATACTTAAAGACTGACGTATTACTTTTAGCCGATATCTTTGAGAATTTCCGCGATACTTGCCTGAAAAGTTACGGTCTTGACCCTGCGTTTTACTATACTCTCCCCGGATATACCTGGGATGCCATGATGAAATATACAAAGGTAAAGTTTGAATTGCTCACTGACATCGACATGGTATTGTTCGTGGAGAGAGGTATTCGAGGTGGTCTTAGTCAATGCTCCAAAAGACATGCTCGTGCCAATAACAAGTACATGAACTCATATGACCCATCTATTCCATCATCATACTTGATGTATTTTGATGTTAACAATTTGTATGGATGGGCAATGAGTCAACCATTGCCTTATGCAGATTTCGAATGGATTGAAGATCTTGCAAACTTCAACGTTGAATCTCTGCCATCAGACTCTGAAATTGGTTATATACTTGAAGTTGATCTGGAATATCCAAAACACTTGCACAATGCACATAGTGATTTGTCATTTTGTCCAACGCATGATAAACCTCCGGGCTCGAAGCAAGAGAAGCTTCTTGCAACGGTGAATGCGAAAAAACGATATGTCATACATTATCGTGCATTGCAGCAGTGTTTAAAACATGGTTTGAAAATCACGAAAATCCACAGAGTCTTGAAGTTTAAGCAATCTTCCTGGCTCAAAACATACATTGATTTGAATACACAATTTCGTACACGTGCGAAAAATGATTTTGAAAAAAATCTATTCAAATTAATGAATAATGCTGTGTTTGGAAAAACCATGGAGGATGTTCGTAGTCACGTCCAAGTTAAACTGTTAACGCAATGGGCAGGTCGATATGGAGCAGAGGGTATGATCGCTAAACCTAACTTTCACAGTCGAAGTATTTTTGCGGAAAATTTAATCGCTGTAGAGTTGCGAAATCTCCAAGTCATGTTTAACAAACCGATATATGTTGGCATGTCTATTTTAGACATTTCAAAAACTTGTTTATATGAATTCCACCACGAGTTCATGATGCCGATGTATCAAAATAAATGTAAAGTCATGTATACGGATACTGATAGTTTAATTTACCATATTGAATGTGAAGATGTGTACGAGGACATGAAATGTAATCTCGACAAATATGACACTAGTGACTATCCCCATGACAACATCTATGGTATACCGCTAGTCAACAAAAAGGTCCCGGGTCTCATGAAAGATGAAAACAATGGGGCCATAATGACTGAATTCGTTGGACTTAGATCGAAGATGTATGCGACGCGAGTTGAAGGTAAGAACGATGTTAAAAAAGCAAAAGGAGTAAAAAGTAATGTTGTTGCGAGAACCATAAGATTTGAGGATTACATGACATGCCTTAATCAGCAGATCGAGATGAAACGTTCTCAATCTTCAATTCGCTCGACATTACACAATGTCTATACCATCACAGAGACAAAAATTGCTCTAAGTCCACACGATGACAAGCGGTATGTCATACCTGGAACGGTAGACACGTTGCCATGGGGCCATTACAGTATTCCTGAATTTCCAGAAGCTATGGAGTCATAGATCATACGAATGTGTGCTCATGAGTGTTAAAGATTGAGAGAATATATTTGTACATTGAATGCGAAAAAAATTGTGAGAGTGGGAACTTGTTCTCAACATTTATACATTGTAATCAAGAGACTCGGTAGAGTCTCGGGACAAGTACATTGACAGCCCTGTCGTCTGCTGGCCTGAGGCTCTCGCCGAGACTATCTTTTCTCTGAATAAAACGATTCGCGGTGGTGGGGGTAAAACTGGCATGTCATTTTCTGGCATTGCGGAGCTCAAGAGATGTTTTGTTAAGCGAAAATTAGTTTGGAGACTAAATTTCAAAATCTCTTTCGAATGAGCCCGAAACCAACACGATCAGTAGCGTAATTGCTGAGAAAAAACTTTGCACAGGCTCAAGATTATGCAAAAGTTACTAACACATTTAGAAATTTGACATGTCTGTATATAATACCATCAAAGGCCTCATGTCCCTCGGTCTAACTTCGCGGCGGTGTCGCGGACTGACGTCACATGCCGAGAGCTCGAAAGTCACCAGCCGAAGTTTCACGTCATTTTGACGTTTGGGGTTATGATGTTACGAAGTGCGTGCGGGATAACTAAAAATAATTTTCGTCATCTAACGAAGTGCATATTACTATTTATTTCGTTAAATTTTGTGATATACTAAACCAGTATCAAAGCGGCCGCGTAAATGTAGTCTGTGATATGTGTGCGAAAAAGGATATAAAAAAAGCGCGATGCATATGTCAACGAAAACTTCAAGATTTCATGATTTTGTTCGACTGGAAATAAGCGTTAACTAAAATAATCTTTCAATTAAAACAGAGTGCGAGAAATATTGTCCAGTGTAAATATATCGTCAGTAGGCTAGGTTATATATATGAAGGCGTCAGATTATATATATGAATAAATACAACAAAAACACACAGAACTGTTAGAATGATGTTGTAAACTTTAATTGAATAAATGTTTTCTAATTTATTTCTCATGTTTCCCATATTTTGCTTCATATTCAGTTTGGCTCTGCCCTCTCCGATCCTTATTTTCACTCCATCGGTTTGCAGCGGATCGATACATATCATTAATTAATTGCTTAATATGTGTCCTATGATTTTCTACTATTTCTTCATGCTGATTGTAGTAACGTGATTCAAGAGGTTTCCAGCTATGATCATCAATCTCACATTTTGTACATCAGATTCTCAAAACAGTTTCTGGTCTTGATATAAGTGTAGTTATTCTTTTTCCACCTGGTCTGTCGAGTAACAAATTTTGAAACTTATTCCAAAAAGTCTTTGGATGCTTTGTTTGCTGATCATATGAAAAGTCGAATCTTTGGAATGCAGTAGGCAAACACAAATTTTGACAACAATACTTATGAAATGACATGTATGTTGAGTATTCCCACTTTGCAAACTACAAATGTGGAATTATTAGTGAAAAGATTCATTACGCTAAGTCTACAGTTGCTCAGTTTTGGATGTGATCAAATATAATGCCAGCTAACATCCATGGGAACATACAGAATTTCTGAATACAATATTCGCTATGTCATTTCAACGTAACATCATGACTTTTGCCAACTTTTCTCTATAATACTATAGATTTGGATTATTGAAATACAGCAAAAATTTGCGAATTATAAAATTGATATACTGTGCCACTCATTTTACTTTTCAAAACTAACTGTAACATATATATAAAGTAAAAAACTCATCACAGAAGTCTTCAGTTGCTCATTTATCGATAGATTTTAAATTGCTGTCTTCAAAATTTATTGCGCAGATACATTGAATCGCAGCAGATACCTGCGAACTCTGAAATTTCTGTGCATAAATATGTGTGTTAAGTATCACCCCCTATCTTTGATTATGAGAATGAGTAATAGAACTTGGTTTAGCAAGTTTTAAAGTATTTCTTTTTAAATACTATTGAAGTTTGTATTACTGCGGTATGAAGCGAATACCTCCAAACTTTCATATTTTTGTGTCGCAGCATGTGTGCCAATCATTTAAATTTTTTACTCCAACCGTAACATGTAATCTCAAAAATTCATCACAAACGTCTTCAGCTTTTCGAAATTCCTAAATTTTCCGTTTTCTATTTTATTCTGAGTTTTTCAACTTTTAAATTCATTCCTGAATTCTCCTGAAATTGTTTTTCTCCAAAACCAATGCAGATACTTTAAACGTCTTTGAATTCCGTTGCTCCTGTTGAATTAAGTACGCTCAGTTTTTTTTGCTTCTTTGAGTTCTGACATAATAAATGTTTCCGGGTGCCTTTTTTCAGCAACTATCAAACTGTAGATAATTGGATCTCAGCGGTCACTTGCAAACTTTGGAAATATATTTCATCGGGGACACGTTTTGAATGACACGAAAATGTCTAGATTCAGAATGCAAAAGCAACATTTAAAAAGGGCCAATTCCGTTGGATTTGTTGAGTCTTGAATTTGATCTATCTTTCCTCTTTTCCTTTATTTTTCCTAACGTTATCAGCCGAAAATCATATCTCGGCCCGCAACACGCATTGCTCCATGCTCTTGAGTTCCCAATGGACGAAACATATTAGAAGACAAAGAGAAAAATCACCAAAGTCCAAGAATAAACCTCTATCGAAATATTTTCAGTATAATGTCGACGAAAAATAGGTCTTTTTTCGTGAAAACCAACGTTATACGCCGAAAATTATAAACAATTCATAGATATTTAAACTAAAATCTTATAGTCATCTGAACATAAATAAGGATCTTTTGAGAAAAAAGACGTGATATCAAACCATAAACTTCCCTTAGGGAAAAAAAAGGTTGGGACAAGTACATTGATGGTCCCTCGTTTGCTGATAATTCCACCCATAAAAAAAACTTTAAACAAAATTATTTTTTAATTGTAAAAAAAAATTATTTCATAAAAAAAAATACAGAACAATTCGAAAAAAATTTTACAAATCTTGAAAAAACGTTATGTTAAAAAAAAACTAATCTGCATCTATTTTTTAAAGTGTCAAAAGAATCAATTAACAAGTAAAAAATAATAAACCGAAAAATCGCGCGTGAAATCATTTTGGAAAGCGATGCCTCATTCTTCTTATGAGATTCGAACAGCTAAATCAACTGAAAAAAATTCCATCTAATTTACGTGCGGCATTAAAATTTATTATATTAATTCGAGGCCAAGTATTTTCTAATGAATTGAAAAAAGTTACCATTTGAATTACGTGCAGCACTAAAATTTATGATATCAATCGGTGGACAAGTATTTTATTAGTAACTCCAAATTTTGACATTATTGAATTGTTCTAAGAAGCTTTCAAATCCAAAAGAATCACATGCAAGCTAGTCATTTCTTACTCTATGGTGGCAGAGACTTATAAGAAAATCGATTCTTCTCAGACTTTCAGGATCCTCTGGTATTATTCACAAAATTCGACGTCGATTGGATCGATACAAATTATGTTTAAATATGTGTTAAAAGTACTTGTCCGGCCCATCACTTTCCGTTTAAATTGTTTATCCAAATAAAAGTCAGAGCTTGTCTAGAACTGTTGCATCACAAGCATTCATGCAGAGGGAATTGAGAGAATTATCTTCAAGTAATTTTTACTTAATTGCACTAATTTAATAAAAAACGGAAACAAATTATTCCGCAATATAGAAGGGATATTATTGTGAATCGATAAATGAAAAAAATTGTACATAATGTATATGTTCAAGCTTCCAAAATAACTCTGCAGTTTACATTCGATGCGGGCAATTTTCACTTCCCACTTATTCTTCCAGCGAACGAGTTCCATTCGGAATAAGAACTAACCTATACTATTATTAAAAACATAAAATTAATAATGAATCGCATTTCAACAAACTTTTAACGAGATTCTGCCGTGCCATTTCGTTTTTTTATGATTGATTCTTTATTGAATGAATAGTGATGGGCCGGACAAGTACTTTTAACACATATTTAAACATAATTTGTATCGATCCAATCGACGTCGAATTTTGTGAATAATACCAGAGGATCCTGAAAGTCTGAGAAGAATCGATTTTCTTATAAGTCTCTGCCACCATAGAGTAAGAAATGACTAGCTTGCATGTGATTCTTTTGGATTTGAAAGCTTCTTAGAACAATTCAATAATGTCAAAATTTGGAGTTACTAATAAAATACTTGTCCACCGATTGATATCATAAATTTTAGTGCTGCACGTAATTCAAATGGTAACTTTTTTCAATTCATTAGAAAATACTTGGCCTCGAATTAATATAATAAATTTTAATGCCGCACGTAAATTAGATGGAATTTTTTTCAGTTGATTTAGCTGTTCGAATCTCATAAGAAGAATGAGGCATCGCTTTCCAAAATGATTTCACGCGCGATTTTTCGGTTTATTATTTTTTACTTGTTAATTGATTCTTTTGACACTTTAAAAAATAGATGCAGATTAGTTTTTTTTTAACATAACGTTTTTTCAAGATTTGTAAAATTTTTTTCTAATTGTTCTGTATTTTTTTTTATGAAATAATTTTTTTTTACAATTAAAAAATAATTTTGTTTAAAGTTTTTTTTATGGGTGGAATTATCAGCAAACGAGGGACCATCATTGTACTTGTCCCAACCTTTTTTTTCCCTAGGTAAAAATTCTGTAATGGAGGACTTTTCTCCTCAAAAAATTTGTACATTTGGAATAAATATATATATATATATATGGGTACAAACCATGTGTCAGTTTTTGATCGTAAGAATAGTTTCGACATTACGAATTGCGTGCAGGATAAATAAAAAAATAATTTTCATCATCTAAAGAAGTGCAGATTACTATTTATCAAGAGACTCGGTAGAGTCTCGGGACAAGTACATTGAAAGCCCTGTCGTCTGCTGGCCCGAGACTCTCGCCGAGACTATACTTTCTCTGAATAAAACGATTCGCCGTGGTGGGGGTAAAATTGGCATGTGATTTTATTGAATTACGAAGCTCAGGAGCCATTTAGCAACTTGAAAATTGAAGTTTAAGCCAATTGAGTAATTCTCTTTCGATTCCGCCCTAAATCAGCATGATCGGTGTTGTAATTGCTGAGAAAAAACTTTGCACGGGTTCAAGATTATGCAAAAGTTACCAACACATTCAAGAATTTATGCGTCTCTATTTATAAACACCATCAAAGGCACTTTGATGCTCTCGAGTTTCTGATTCGTTGGATCTGACGACATCCATTTTTAGACGTTGTGATTGGTTGTTGAAATTAGTTGTTGATGATTGGAAATCTAACGTCAACTTCAGAACGTAGCACACGGCGCAGCACAGCTGGTATCAGCAGTCATAAATTCGACCGATATACATATATATATGTACAAACCATGTGTCAGTTTTTGATCGTATGAACAGAGTTTCGACATTACGAAGTGCGTGCGGGATCAATAAAAAAATAATTTTCGTCATCTAAAGAAGTGCATATTACTATTTATTTTGTTATTTGTGATATATAAAACCGGTATCAAAGCGGCCGCGTAAATGTAGTCTGTGATGTGTGTGTGAAAAAGAATATAAAAAATGCGCGATGCATATATGTCAACGAAACTTTTCAAGATTTCATTATTTCGTTCGATTGGAAATAAGTGTTAACTGAAATAATCCTTCAATTAAACCAGAGTACGAGAAATATTGTCGAGTGCGAATAAATTGTCAGTGGCGTGGTTATATATCATGTGTACATAGGTTATATATCAAGAGACTCGGTAGAGTCTCGGGACAAGTACATTGACAGCCCTGTCGTCTGCAGGCCTGAGGCTCTCGCCGAGACTATCTTTTCTCTGAATAAAACGATTCGCGGTGGTGGGGGTAAAACTGGCATGTCATTTTCTAGAATTGCGGAGCTCAAGAGATGTTTTGTTAAGCGAAAATTAGTTTGGAGACTAAATTTCAAAATCTCTTTCGAATGAGCCCGAAACCAACACGATCAGTAGCGTAATTGCTGAGAAAAAACTTTGCACAGGCTCAAGATTATGCAAAAGTTACTAACACATTTAGAAATTTGACATGTCTGTATATAATACCATCAAAGGCCTCATGTCCCTCGGTCTAACTTCGCGGCGGTGTCGCGGACTGACGTCACATGCCGAGAGCTCGAAAGTCACCAGCCGAAGTTTCACGTCATGTTGACGTTTGGGGTTATGATGTTATGAAGTGCGTGCGGGATGACTAAAAATAATTTTCGTCATCTAACGAAGTGCATATTACTATTTATTTCGTTAAATTTTGTGATATACTAAACCAGTATCAAAGCGGCCGCGTAAATGTAGTCTGTGAAATGTGTGCGAAAAAGGATATAAAAAATGCGCGATGCATATGTCAACGAAAATTTTTCAAGATTTCATTATTTTGTTCGACTGGAAATAAGCGTTAACTAAAGTAATCTTTCAATTAAATCAGAGTGCGAGAAATATTGTGCAGTGTAAATATATCGTCAGTAGGCTAGGTTATATATATGAAGGCGTCAGGTTATATATATGAATAAATACAACTGAAACCCACAGAACTGTTAGAATGATGTTGTAAACTTTAATTGAATAAATGTTTTCTAATTTATTTCTCATGTTTTCCATATTTTGCTTCATATTCAGTTTGGCTCTGCCCTCTCCGATCCTTGTTTTCACTCCATCGGTTTGCAGCGGATCGATACATATCATTAATTAATTGCCTAATATGTGTCCTATGATTTTCTACTATTTCTTCATGCTGATTGTGGTAACGTGATTCAAGAGGTTTCCAGCTATGATCATCAATCTCACATTTTGTACATCAGATTCTCAAAACAGTTTCTGGTCTTGATATAAGTGTAGTTATTCTTTTTCCACCTGGTCTGTCGAGTAACAAATTTTGAAACTTATTCCAAAAAGTCTTTGGATGCTTTGTTTGCTGATCATATGAAAAGTCGAATCTTTGGAATGCAGTAGGCAAACACAAATTTTGACAACAATACTTATGAAATGACATGTATGTTGAGTATTCCCACTTTGCAAACTACAAATGTGGAATTATTAGTGAAAAGATTCATTACGCTAAGTCTACAGTTGCTCAGTTTTGGATGTGATCAAATATAATGCCAGCTAACATCCATGGGAACATACAGAATTTCTGAATACAATATTCGCTATGTCATTTCAACGTAACATCATGACTTTTGCCAACTTTTCTCTATAATACTATAGATTTGGATTATTGAAATACAGCAAAAATTTGCGAATTATAAAATTGATATACTGTGCCACTCATTTTACTTTTTAAAACTAACTGTAACATATATATGAAGTAAAAAACTCATCACAGAAGTCTTCAGTTGCTCATTTATGGATAAATTTTAAATTGCTGTCTTCAAAATTTATTGCGCAGATACATTGAATCGCAGCAGATACCTGCGAACTCTGAAATTTCTGTGCATAAATATGTGTGTTAAGTATCACCCCCTATCTTTGATTATGAGAATGAGTAATAGAACTTGGTTTAGCAAGTTTTAAAGTATTTCTTTTTAAATACTATTGAAGTTTGTATTACTGCGGTATGAAGCAAATACCTCCAAACTTTCATATTTTTGTGTCACAACATGTGTGCCAATCATTTAAATTTTTTACTCCAACCGTAACATGTAATCTCAAAAATTCATCACAAACGTCTTCAGCTTTTCTAAATTCCTAAAGTTTCCGTTGTCTATTTTATTCTGAGTTTTTAAACTTTTAAATTCATTCCTGAATTCTCCTGAAATTGTTTTTCTCCAAAACCAATGCAGATACCTTAAACGTCTTTGAATTCCGTTGCTCTGTTGAATTAAGTACGCTCAGTTTTTTTTGCTTCTTTGAGTTCTGACATAATAAATGTTTCTGGGTGCCTTTTTTCAGCAACTATCAAACTGTAGATAATTGGATCTCAGCGGCCACTTGCAAACTTTGGAAATATATTTCATCGGGGACACGTTTTGAATGACACGAAAATGTCTAGATTCAGAATGCAAAAGCAACATTTAAAAAGGGCCAATTCTGTTGGATTTGTTGTGTCTTGAATTTGATCTATCTTTCCTCTTTTCCTTTCTTTTTCCTAACGTTATCAGCCGAAAATCATATCTCGGCCCGCAACACGCATTGCTCCATGCTCTTGAGTTCCCAATGGACGAAACATATTAGAAGACAAGGATAAAAATCACCAAAGTCCAAGAATAAACCTCTATCGAAATATTTTCAGTACAATTTCGACGAAAAATAGGTCTTTTTCCGTGAAAACCAACGTTATACGCCGAAAATTATAAACAATTCATAGATATTTAAACTAAAATCTTATAGTCATCTGAACATAAATAAGGATCTTTTAAGAAAAAAGACGTGATATCAAACCATAAACTTCCCCTAGGGAAAAAAAGGTTGGGACAAGTACATTGATGGTCCCTCGTTTGCTGATAATTCCACCCATAAAAAAAACTTTAAACAAAATTTTTTTTTAATTGTAAAAAAAATTATTTCATAAAAAAAAATACAGAACAATTCGAAAAAAATTTTACAAATCTTGAAAAAACGTTATATTAAAAAAAAACTAATCTGCATCTATTTTTTAAAGTGTCAAAAGAATCAAATAACAAGTAAAAAATAATAAACCGAAAAATCGCCCTTGAAATCATTTTGGAAACCGATGCCTCATTCTTCTTATTTGATTCGAACAGCTAAATCAATTGGAAAAAATTCCACCTAATTTACGTGCAACATTAAAATTTATTATATCAATTCGAGGCCAAGTATTTTCTAATGAATTGAAAAAAGTTACCATTTGAATTACGTGCAGCACTAAAATTTATGATATCAATCGGTGGACAAGTATTTTATTAGTAACTCCAAATTTTGACATTATTGAATTGTTCTAAGAAGCTTTCAAATCCAAAAGAATCACATGCAAGCTAGTCATTTCTTACTCTATGGTGGTAGAGACTTATAAGAAAATCGATTCTTCTCAGACTTTCAGGATCCTCTGGTATTTTTCACAAAATTCAACGTCGATTGGATCGATACAAATTATGTTTAAATAAAAGTACTTGTCCGGCCCATCACTATCCATTCAATAAAAAATCAATCATAAAAAACGAAATTGTACGGCAGAATCTGGTCAAAAATTTATTGAAATGCGATTCATTATTAGTTTAATATTCTTAATAATAGTATAGGTTAGTTCTTATTCCGAAATGAATTCGTTCGCTGGAAGAATAAGTGGGAAGTAAAATTTGCCATCATTGAATATAAACGGGAGAGTTATTTTGGAAGCTTGAACATATATATTATGTATAATTTTTTTCATTTATCGATGCACAATAATATCCCTTGTATATTGCGGAACAATTTGTTTACGTTTTGTATTAAATTAGTGCAATTAAGTAAAAATTACTTGAAGATAATTCTCTCAATTCCCTCTGCATGAATACTTGTGATCCATCAGTTCTAGACAAGCCCTGATTTTTATTTGGATAAACAATTTAAACGGAAAGTCATGGGCCGGACAAGTACTTTTATTTAAACATAATTTGTATCGATCCAATCGACGTTGAATTTTGTGAAAAATACCAGAGGATCCTGAAAGTCTGAGAAGAATCGATTTTCTTATAAGTCTCTACCACCATAGAGTAAGAAATGACTAGCTTGCATGTGATTCTTTTGGATTTGAAAGCTTCTTAGAACAATTCAATAATGTCAAAATTTGGAGTTACTAATAAAATACTTGTCCACCGATTGATATCATAAATTTTAGTGCTGCACGTAATTCAAATGGTAACTTTTTTCAATTCATTAGAAAATACTTGGCCTCGAATTGATATAATAAATTTTAATGTTGCACGTAAATTAGGTGGAATTTTTTCCAATTGATTTAGCTGTTCGAATCAAATAAGAAGAATGAGGCATCGGTTTCCAAAATGATTTCAAGGGCGATTTTTCGGTTTATTATTTTTTACTTGTTATTTGATTCTTTTGACACTTTAAAAAATAGATGCAGATTAGTTTTTTTTTAATATAACGTTTTTTCAAGATTTGTAAAATTTTTTTCGAATTGTTCTGTATTTTTTTTTATGAAATAATTTTTTTTACAATTAAAAAAAAATTTTGTTTAAAGTTTTTTTTATGGGTGGTGTTGTTATTTGTGATGTATTAAACCGGTATCAAAGCGGCCGCGTAAATGTAGTCTGTGATGTGTGTGTGAAAAAGAATATAAAAAATGCGCGATGCATATGTCAACGAAACTTTTCAAGATTTCATTATTTCTTTCGATTGGAAATAAGTGTTAACTGATATAATCCTTCAATTAAACCAGAGTACGAGAAATAATGTCCAGTGCGAATATATCTTCAGTGGCGTGGTTATATGTCAAGGTTATATATACGAATAAATAGAACTAAAATACACGCAACTGTTAGAATGATATTAGTAACTTTAATTAAATAAATGTTTTCTAATTTATATCTTGTGTTGTCATTATTTTTTAATATCCCCATATTTTGCTTGATATTCAGTTTGGCTCTGCCCTCTCCGATCCTTGTTTTCACCCCATCAGTTTGCAGCGGATCGATTCATATTATTAATTCGTTCCCTAATATGTGTCCTATCTAGAGTCGCGGTAGCGACTCTGAGACAAGTACATTTATGTATGACGAGTCGCTTCCAGAGAGTCTTTACCGGAGCGAGAGTGTTTTTCAGCTGTTTTCGATAACACTCAAAATTTATTTCTTTAATAACTGAATAATTACAGTATTCCAAAGAATCCTGCAAGATGACGTATTTTTTATTTTTTTTTTATCTTTCGATCGCGACCTCTACGAACTCTGTAGCTTAACGCATTGAAAAGATATTAATTATTTATTTTTTAATTTCATCAAAAAATGTTGCATTTTTTCGCACACATTTTTGATGTTTATTTGTTTTTTCTTTAGTGACAAATCTGGTGCCATAATACATTTTATATATCTATATATTTTTTTCTGGTGTCATAATACAAATTGTATACCTATATATTTCCATGAATCTGTTCATGCTTCAAAAATTTGGAAAGTGACAGTTCCCCGTTGTATTCAAAATTTAAGCTGTCAATTTCACGAAATGTTATCGAATCATTCAGAGATTAAAGGATACCACATGTTCGTTTTACCAAGAAATCTGAGTCACGTATTGTGGCCGAATCTTTTTTTTAATGTTCTTTTAGTCGGTGTGATGCTATCGTTTAATGTTCTTTTAGTAGGTATGATGCTATCGAGTAAATCGTTGGATTGGGCTTTTTTTTACTCGTGTTTATCGTTGATGATAAGCATTGGAGTGAATTTAAGTGAAGAATGCGCCAAATGTACATTCGTACATTCTTTATTTTTTGTATGAGCAAAACTTGCAGGAAAAAAATAATTACGCGCGTCATCGTACGAGGTTAGAATGATGTGTCGGTGCATACGCAGTAGAGAAACGATCTCGACCCCTTTTCACCAAGGGCACAAGCAAAATCCATCTCTCGTAGGTGGCTTGATAGTTTTCGATTTCTAGGTCGACGGCTCCATGGTTTTTGATGTCTAGATAGATTTCTCCCAGGTTTTCGAAGTCTAGGTCGACAGCTCCATGGTTTTCGATGTCTAGATAGATTTCTCCCAGATTTTCGAAGTCTAGGTATATTTCTCCATGGTTTTCGATGTCTAAGTATATTTCTCCACGATTCTCAATGTCTAGGTCGACGGCTCCAAGAATTTCGATGTCTAGGTCGATGGGTCCGTAGTTTCCGATGTCTAGGTATATTTCCTCATGGTTTTCGATGTCCAGGTATATTTGTCCATAGTCTTCGATGTCTACGTATATTTCTCCATAGTTTTCGATGTCTAGGTATATTTCTTCATGGTTTTCGATGTCTAGGTATGATTCATGATAGTCGTTGCCATTCACATCGACGGCTTCATAGATTTCGACCCTAGGTATATTTCTTAACGGCTTTTGATGTCTAGGTCGACAGCTCTATGGTTTTCGATGTCTAGGTCGAAGGCTCCATGGTTTTTTATGTCTAGGTCGACGGTTCCATGGTTTTTGATGTCCAGATCGACGGCTCCATAGTTTTCGATATCTAGGTCGACGACTGCAAGGTTTTCGAGATTTAAGTCGGCGCCTCCATAGTTTTCGATGTCCAGATATATTTCTTCATGGTTTTCAATGTCTAGGTATATTTTTTTCCACTGTTTCCGTTATCCAGGTCGTCGGCGCTATAGTTTTTAATGTCTAGGTATACTTCTCCATGTTTTTCGATGCCTAGGCATATTTCTCCATGGTTTTTCATGTCCAGGTATAGTTCTCCATAGTTTTCGCTATCCCGGTCGACAGTTCCATAATTTTCCATGTCTAGCTATGTTTCTCTACGGTTTGCGATGTCTAGGTTGATGGATCCATGGTTTTCAAAGTTTGGGTCGATAGCTCTATAGTTTTCGATGTCCAGGTCGACGGCTCCACAGTTTTTGATGTCTAGGTATTTTCCCCGTAGCTTTCGATGTCGAGGTCGATGACTCAATGGTTTGCGATGTCTGGATATATTTCATCATGGTTATCGATATCCTGATCGAAGACTCCATGGTCTTCAATAACAGGGGAGATTTCAAGAACCCAGAATATCGTGAATAAATATCACCGGACACTGATAAACATGAAACTGTCAATCTAGGTACTGGAACCTAATGAAACATGATACGAGATGAAAAAGATAATGAAACATGGAAACGTCCTCTCAAACATCGAAAAACAATGACAATAACAGTGTTAACATGGTAATCATTGAGAGATTGTTCTCGACCCCATAAACTACAGCGACCTAAATATCGAAAACTATGGAGCCGTTGACCTCGCCATCGAAAGCCGTAGAGAAATATACCTAGACATCAAAAACTCTTGAGAAATATATCTGGACATCGAAAACTATGGAGCCATCCCCCTGTACTCCTGTTTATTCTTATTGAACTGCTTCAAGATTGGTGGGCTTGAAGACGCTGTTGCAATAAAAGTAGCGCTGCAGCGCTACAAGAAAACTATTCACACGCTTAATCGCACGGAATGCACCCTAGTTCGGAATAAATTTTCAAATAAAATGTATTGTGTATCAAGAGACTCGGTAGAGTCTCGGGACAAGTACATTGACAGCCCTGTCGTCCGCTGGCCCGAGGCTCTCGCCGAGACTATACTTTCTCTGAATAAAACGATTCGCGGTGGTGGGGGTAAAATTGGCATGTGATTTTCTTTAATTGCGAAGCCTATGAGTTATGTACGACTTTGAAAATTGAACTTTCAGCTAATTAAGAAATTCTCTTTCGATTGCGCCCAAAATCAATACGATCGGTGGCGTAATTGCTGAGAAAAAACTTTGCACGGGCTTAAGATTATGCAAAAGTTACTAACACATCTATGGATTTACTGTGTCTGTACAGAACACCATCAAAGGCCTCTTGATGCCAGCTATAACCCATTTCTATGGAAGCTCGGGTCCCGGGATCCCGGCTACAGAAATAATGAGTTGTGATTGGTCAGGACACTTGCTGTACCGTTCCAGCGGAATACAGTTTATGAATATATATACAAGACCATCAATCAGCCGTCAGTTATTGATGTTATAACAAACGGATTTTCGACATTACGAAGTGCGGGGTGACAAAAAAATATTTTTCATCTAATAAAGTGTTAAATATGTATTTATTTTATTAAAAATAGTGGTATGTGGTGTCATACAGTATTACGAAAACCAGACATATAGTGACTTTGACGTGATATATAATACATCCATCTGTCAGTTTTTGATGGCATGAGCAAATTAATAGCAACAGCGATCTGAATGATAAAATTTCGGAGAAATAGTGCGAGCTGTATGAATTCGATTCAAAATTCTTATATGACTATAAAAAAAAAATGTTATGTAAGTTTTGTGAAAACCATGTGGGTTAGTTTACGCTCATCGCAATCGGTTCGCGAGTGTTTGTTATATAGAACATATATTAGTATTGGGAAATTTCTCCTTGTACAAATTCTTTGATATTTTACGTTTATTTATGACATAATTTTGTTGCAATCCTGGTTCTGGTTCTTCAAAAATTTTCAACGGGAGTTATGTGAGAAAAATAAACTTTCGCTCATTATATAACCTCTCAAACGTTCTTTCCAAACAGAAATTTTATGTTGTGTAATTACATTATAGAAAAAATATGCGTGATTGTATGTAAATGAAAGCAAATAAATGTTGAAAAACTTCGGTCAAGTAAAAGTGTCTAATTCAATGTATTATTGTCATATTTTCTTTCATTTCGTTTGGCCGTGTTCACCGGGCCCTTTTTCCCACCTCCTTAGCTTACAGTGTATCCATACTAATTTCTATTCATTCTCTAGACAATTCGAGTGACATTCGTATTTCTATTTCCTCATATTGATGTCAATAAATTGGAAAATTCATAACAAAAAGTTTTCATGATTGCTTGTTTACAAACACGAGTTTTAAAATATCTTTGGGCCATGTAAATACATAGATATTCACTTGAATTGTTGCATGATGAATTTGGAAATTCATTTCAATAAGTCATTGGTTGCTTATTTTTCGTGATATCAAAATTTGTATCTTCCAAATGCAATGAACACATCTTAAGTTTGACAACATGATGAAGCAACACGTATATTGAGTATTTCCAGACCATGTTTACGATTGACATTATGGATTAAAAAATTCATGTGTGTGAGTCTACGCCTGATCATTTCTGGATGTGATCAAATATTTTGTCTGTGTATAACCATGGAGACATACTAAATTACACTATTTGATTTACTTCAACATGCAGCGTATCTGTCTGTCACTTTTTACACTATTTGATTTACTTCAACATGCAGCGTATCTGTCACTTTATTTATTGAATATGCCATAATAAGTTTCAAAAATGTGGTTCGGGTAATTTTAAAGTTTTTTGCCCCATAGCACCAAAGTTTGTATTACTGGTACGCAGCGAATACCTATGAACTTTGATATTCCTGCGAAGCGGTAGGTGTGCCAATCTTTTCACTTTTTGGTTCCAACTGTAATATATGAATGAGATACATGAAACAATTATGCGTTCTGTTCACTTTCAAGTGCGCTGTCTTTTTTCCTTTTAGTTTTGGCATAATAAATTTTATGAATCGGTGGTAATTTTTTCTGTCTGTACCAAAATTTAGATGAATAAATCGCAGCGAATACTTGCAAATTTGGAAAATTCTGTGTATTGACATGCATGCCAGGTATTAGTACTTCCTTTTTTTGATTATGGAATATGGATATCTACAAATAATAAAAATTATACATGAATTATAGGATTTGGAAATGGATTATAAATAATAATCAATAATAAAAAATAATGATGAATGATACAAAAAGTCAGCGATGGCCTGTTTATGAATGGCATAAGAAGTTATGTTTTCAAAATGCAATGCTCATATTAAAAAGTAAGCAATTCTGTTGGTCTTGACGCACTTCATACTTTTTCTTTTGTCCGGTTGAACCTTGGTGGCTACATGCAGAGTTTGAAAATTTTGTGCATCGACGTGGGTGCGTCAACTTTCTATCTCTGGGAATGATAATACGAATGGAAAAGATTGCTTCAAAAAGTCCTTGGAAGCACGTTTTTTAATGAAATAAAAATAACTAGCATTAGAATTCATTAAACATATGTGAAAATTGCGAATTCTGGTGGACTTGGTGAACATTATATATATTTTTTTCTTTCTCCTTCTGTCAAATTTTAAGGAAAATCAATTGAAAAATTCGTTTCATTGAAAAATCTTCATGTTTTCTTTATTCACAATGATTTCATCAAAACAGATGAAAACAAAATTTATAAATGAAGGGGGAAAATTCCACAATGATACAAAATATTGAAAAACCTTACGGAATATGATTTTAATCCCACAAAATTATAGACATGTTCGAAATGGTTGAAAAATTGAGGATATCACTTCAAACATTCGAAGAATATCAAACTGTTATAAATTGTACAAAACTTAAAGAAAATCATTGGAGAAAGGAGAATTATTTTTAAATATCACATTAGAAACATTGGAGAACTTGAGAAAATCTTATTTAAGAATATTTTTTGTGGTTTAGAACTACCACAGAAAAAAGATTTGATATCAAGCCGTAAAAATCCTTTCTCGGAGAAAAAAAATTTGGACAATTACATTGATGATCGCTCGTTTTCGCATTATACCAAAAAAAATGTAAACAAAACTTCTTAAATCACACAACAAAAATGATTTCGAACCGTAAGAAAATATCAAATATATTACAATCCTACAGCATTAGTGTATAATGTTCTTCACTAGTATACTGATTGTGCGGTATCAGTCTTTTTTCAACGAATCAGATGTTACAAGCCAAAATCATATCTCGGCCTCCAACCCGCTTTCCACCGTGCTTTTGGGTTCCTAATTGACAAAACATATTAGAGTACAAGGAAAAAAATCGCTGAAGTCCAACAACAGACCTGTGACGATATATTTCCAGTACAATTTTGACGAAAAATAGGTCTTTTTTCGTGAAAACCAACGTTATAAGCCGAAAATTATATCTCGGCCTCCAACCCGCTTTCCACCATGCTCTTTGGTTCTTAATTGACAAAACATATTAGAATACAAGGAAAAAAATCGCCAAAGTCCAAGGACAGACTTGTGACGAAATATTTCTAGCACAATTTTGACGAAAAATAGGTCGTTTTTCGTGGAAACCAACGTTATAAGCAGTAAATCGTAAATAATTCATAGCAATTTAAATTAAAATTATATATTCATCAAAACATAAATAAGGAACTTTCGCGAAAAAAGACGTGATATCAAACCATAAACTTCCCCTAGGGAAAAAAAGGTTGGGACAAGTACATTGATGGTCTCTTGTTTCTGGATGGCATAGAAAAAAGATTTAAAACCAGGAAAAAAATTCTATAAAAATAATAAACGAAAAATTGAAAAGTTCAAAAAAATTCAACAATAAAAAACAATCGAAAAAAATTCTGTAAAGAAAAATAAAAATTTTCAAAAAAATTCATAAATATTGAACAAATTGAAAAATGTACTATCCAAGTTACATGCAGTATAAAAATGTATGATATCAATTGGAGGCCAAGTTTTTATTGATAATTTGGAATATTTATCCAACAAATTGGAAACTTTAATGAAATTCATAATAATTATTTTCCCGAAAAAAGTTAATGAAAAAAAAGTCATAACGGAAGTTACGTGCAGTACTAAAATGTATTATATCAATTCGAGGTCAAGTATTTATCAGTTATTCGAAATATAATCTCCGGCGACAAATGAGCGTTGAGAATCCTTGTCGGGCTCACAACGTTTTATCAAAATTACTAAAAAATTAATGGAAACAAAATCATTAAAAATTCACATGAAAGTCATTGTTTACTTGAACAAGGTACACACTTTACAGAATCGATTCCCCTCCGACTTTCAGGATCCCCTGGTATTATGCTCAACATTCAACTTCGATTGGATCGGTACAAATTATGTTCAAATACGTCTTAAACGTACTTGTCCGGCCCATCACTTTTTATTCAAATTGCTCATTCGAAAATAAATCAGGGCTGTTCTATAATGACAAATATAATAAAATGGATAGAAATAAAAATAATATCTCCAAGTAATTTGAACTTGATTGTTCGCAAGTTCGTATAGCAATATACACTTCTCATTTTCTTCAGTGAACACATACCATTCGGTAAGAACCAATGAAAATGAGAAATAATCAGGCCCATTACTAGAAATTTTCGAATCTACTCAGCCATGCAATGTTTTTTTTTCTATAGTCACGTACACATTTTGATAAATATCACTAGTCGAGTACGACACGTGGATTCCTGGAATTTGGAGAAAAATGATTTTGTTATGAATTATGACTCCATATTATATAAATAGATTAATCAACTTCATCTTTCATTTTCGTTTCATTTTGACAAGAGCGATTCGAAGGAAAATTATTTTCTCGGGAATTACTGTTTCTTAATATTAACACATGCATTAACTTCGTTTTTGATTTGTTTTCGAATGAGCAATTTGAATAAAAAGTGATGGGCCGGACAAGTACGTTTAAGACGTATTTGAACATAATTTGTACCGATCCAATCGAAGTTGAATGTTGAGCATAATACCAGGGGATCCTGAAAGTCGGAGGGGAATCGATTCTGTAAAGTGTGTACCTTGTTCAAGTAAACAATGACTTTCATGTGAATTTTTAATGATTTTGTTTCCATTAATTTTTTAGTAATTTTGATAAAACGTTGTGAGCCCGACAAGGATTCTCAACGCTCATTTGTCGCCGGAGATTATATTTCGAATAACTGATAAATACTTGACCTCGAATTGATATAATACATTTTAGTACTGCACGTAACTTCCGTTATGACTTTTTTTTCATTAACTTTTTTCGGGAAAATAATTATTATGAATTTCATTAAAGTTTCCAATTTGTTGGATAAATATTCCAAATTATCAATAAAAACTTGGCCTCCAATTGATATCATACATTTTTATACTGCATGTAACTTGGATAGTACATTTTTCAATTTGTTCAATATTTATGAATTTTTTTGAAAATTTTTATTTTTCTTTACAGAATTTTTTTCGATTGTTTTTTATTGTTGAATTTTTTTGAACTTTTCAATTTTTCGTTTATTATTTTTATAGAATTTTTTTCCTGGTTTGATATAAATATTGAATCCAAACGGAAATGTGTAGAATTGAATTGAATATTATAGATGGGTATATTTGTTGAATATATCTATTTTTACAATAATTCAATTTAACACATTACATTTTTGATTCTTTATTCAATTCTCATGGAAAACATTTTATTTAATAACAAATGAAGAATTTATATTCGTCTACGATATTTGTTTGATTATATACTCAGATTTCAATTCCCTACACATTCCATTTTCGTTTCATTTGTTATATCATATGGAAAACATTTTATTCAATAATTCACGAGAAATTGGTTTTTAAATATCCTTTTACATTTTAAAGGAGATTTAAATAAATAAATAAATCCATGCCTCTGCATCTTTGTCATGGCGACAATTTTCATCAGCTCTCCAAAATTGAATATTATCAGATTTGTAGATGATCATTATCATTTTCATTATGCTATTTTATCAAAAATTGGATAGATTCCATTGAAAAATATAAATAAAATAACCCAAGATAGGAGTGACGAATAAGATCAAGGACTACAACAATATCTACCGAAGAAGCAAACCCATTGTATGGAAAAACACTAAGAAAGTTTAATTCTAGTCAAGGGCTCGACGCATTGAGAAAATTTCTGGTGGTCTGAAAAGAAAATGATGATAGAGATCTTGCGATTGTAATTGCATACGTACAAGCTGGTGACAATGGTTTTGAAATTCTCAGACTTTTGGATACTTCTATAAAAAAATGTTAATAATGCCTGTGCTGTGTGTTCTGCCGTGTAGTTTATGGTTGTCAAGTAAGCAGAAAAATGTTCATTATTGACTTGAATTTAAAGAGAACTTTTAAAAGTCTTACGACTATTGGATGGAATCAAATCATTTGAAATGTCATTTATGATTAAAAGATTTTCTGATAAACGTTTTTCCAAAGTAAAACAGTAATTGCTTGTTTTCGATTGCAGAATCTTGTAACAATACGAGCCGCTACCGCGTCCCTTGATCCCCAGTGCTGATAAATGTGGAAGAGGCTTGTCGCAGCTTCACTATTTCTCATTCATCATTTATTCATGGTATGCTATCGAGTCAGAGCAATGTCAGATGGTTCCGCTTGGTGGTATTTTTCATTTCACACAGAAGTTTTGGAGACTTTGTCGTAACGAACCAAGCTCATGGATTCCCAAAGTATTAGAACTTGTTACGTACACTTTATACTCGCTTTTCTTGTGGAAGGTCATTCCTCGGTCATTCGAGCTTTACTCGACGGACAGGGAATTATTTCTTGTATTTTCCTCGAGTTGACATATTATTTTCACACCACCGTTCATTTCGTCCTCGACACCGCGAAATCTTGGGTTTTTGAAAATTCAGCCATAGCAAAACTAATGCGTGTTTTTTTTTTCGTTTCCGGTCTTGCAGAGTCTTGTTTCGCGGTACAATAATAGGAAGGGACCCGGAAATTTGCCTGGTTCAAAAGCAAAACAGGCAAACGAACCGGCAAACATTTTGTTAATCCGAAAGAAGGAGTGATAAAAACGTTGTATTCATCATTTTTAATCATTACCTTTTGATAAAACATCCTAAAACAGAATATAAACTGCACAACTGATAAACTCGTTTAGTGTCATGTTCAATTTTAATTAAAATTCTACAGTCAATTGATTTCTGAAGTAATATTCAAGTTTCAATTCGATTTTTTGACGTCGATAGATTTTGCAGTGGAAAGGGTGCACAATTTCCTAATAATACTTTTAACTTCAAACCGATACGGAGTGATTTTCTACGATCGCAATATTGGTACATCTGTTCGGAAGAACAAAATCAATTGGTCAACATGGTTTTACAAAGTCTCGGGTGCCTCATGGAAATATTCCAAGCTTTTGGACCTCATAATAAAAATTCTCATCGCTTGTCCAGATTGTGTGAAATCTCAACTGATTCATACCAAGACATTCCTTGAGCCAGGGGCTTCAAATATATAAGTGGATACTGACAATGAGATTCATGGGTCACTTGTGAGAATCGAAAAATCCGAAATATTGTCTGAAACCTTGTTATCAGAACTTTCGAAAAACACGAGAAACATTCTAGATTTAGGTCAACAAAATTTTGCTCAACGACCATTTTTCGCAATTTTCACCTATTTTCACGGTATTTTGGAATTCGGCTTCAGCATGTCAAAATAAATATATAGAGAGAGATGGGTGTAGGTGAATATATAAACTGCTTTATTGGGTGATCAGATGTTTCAATTTTATGATCATTATTTCAATTTTTCAATGTATCCCATAAAATTTCAGATTTCGAGTACACAAAAAGTCGTCAAATAAACCTGCAACACAGCACGAATGCTGTAAATGTACTTGTCTCTAGTTTTGATTTTCTACTCCTTCATGATGATTGTGATAACATGATTCGAGAGGTTTCTAACCATGATCTTGAATTGCACATTTTATAAATCAGATTTTCAAAAAAAATCTGGTCTTGGTATAGTGTGTAGTTATTCGTTTCCCATTAGGTCTGTCGAGTGATAAATTTGAAAACTTTTCCAGAAAGCCTTTGGATGCTTTTTTTGCTGATGATATGAAAAGTCGTATCTTAGGAATGCGGTATACAAACACAAATTTTGATAACAAAACTTATAGAATGACATGTATGTTGAGTATTTCCACTTTGCAAACTACAAATATGGAATTATTATAAAAAAAATTCATTCCGATAAGTCTACTGTTGCTCAGTTTTGGATGCGATCAAATATGATGCCTACCAACATCCCCAGAAACTTACAGAATCGCTGAATGCAATGTGCGCTATGTCATTTTAATGTAACACCATGACTTTTGACAACTTTTCATTATAATGCTGTAGATTCGGATCATTAAAATACTGCATTTTGACTCTAACTGTAACATGTATATGAAGTAAAAAATTGATTATAAAAGTCTTCAGTTGCTCATTTATGGATAGATTTAAAATTGCTGTCTTCGAAGCTCATTGCGCAGATACATTGAACCGCAGCAGATACCTGCGAACTCTGAAATTTCTGTGGATAAATATATATGCGACGGATCACCCCTTATCTTTGATTATGGTATTATGTTATGGAACTTGGTTCGGCAAGTTTTTAAGTGTTCCTTTTCAAATAGTATTGAAGTTTGTATGACTGATATACAGCGAATACTTCCAAACTTTGACATTTCTGTGTTGCAGCATGTGTGCCAATCATTCAAATCATTTACTCCAGCCGTATCATGTAATCTAGAAAATTCATCACAAAAGTCTTCTGCATTTCTAAATACTTTAATTTTCCTTTTTCTACTCCATTGTGAGTTTTCGAATTTCTAAATTCATTTCTGAATTGTCCTGAAATGGTTTTCCTCCAAAACCAATGCAGATACCTTAAACGTCTTTAACTACTGTTGCTGTGTTGAATTAAGTTCGCTTAGTTTTTTTTGCTACTTTGAGTTATGGCATAATAAATGTTAGAAGTTTTCGGGTACTTTTTTACAGCAAATATCAAACTGTGGATAATTAGACCACAGCCGCCACTTGCAAACTTTAGAAATATATTTCATTGAGGGCACGTTTTGGATGAAATGAAATCTCTAGATTCAGAATGCAAAAGCGACATTTAAAGTGGGCAAATCTGTTGGATTTTTCGTGTCTTGAATTTGATCTATCTTTCATTTGAATTTTGAAGAAAAGGGATAAATAAAATCTGTTCTATTAAGGAAATCTTTACATCAGTTCTTTCTTGGTATGAAGACTTGGAAAAAATCGCCAAAGGCCAAGGACAGACAGGTGACGAAATATTTCCAGTACAATTTTGACGAAAAATAGATCTTTTGTCGCGGAAACCAACGTTATAAGCCGAAAATCATATTACAGCCCACGAGACGCATTTCTTCACACTCTTGGGTTCCTATTACACAAAACATATTAGAAGATAAGGGGGAAAATCACCAACGTGGAAGAACAAACCAGTGCCGAAATATTTCCAGTACAATTTTGACGAAAAATAAGTTCTTTTTCGTGGAAACCAACGTTATAAGCCGAAAATCATACCTCGGCCACCAACCCGCTTTCTACCATTCTCTTGCGTTCCCAATAAGCATAGCATATTAGAGTAGAAGAAAAAAAATAGCCCAACTCCATGGACAGACCTGTGACGGAATATTTTCTGTACAATGTTGACGAGAAATTTGTTGTTTTTCGTGGAAACCAACGTTATAAGCCGAAAATCATATCTCGGCACGCAACACACTTTTCTCCATGCTCTTGGGTTCCAAATAGATGAAACATATTAGAGTACAAGGAAAAAAATCGCCAAAGTCCAAAGACACACCTGTGACGAAATATTTCCAGTACAATTTTGACGACAAATAGATCTTATTTCGTGGAAACCAACGTTATAAGCCGAAAATCATATTATGGCCGACAACACGCATTTCTTCATGCTCTTGGATTCCCAATAGACAAAACATATTAGAAGACAAGGAGAAAAATCACCAAAGTCCAAGACCAAACCAGTACCGAAATATTTTCAGTACAATTTTGAAGAAAAATTGGTCTTTTACGTGGAAACCAACATTATAAACCGAAATTCATTTCTCGGGCCTCATCCCGGATTCCTCCATGCTGTTGAGTTCCTAATAGGCATAACATATTAGAGTATGAGGAAAAAAATCGCCAAAGTTCAAGGGCAGACTTGTGACAAAATATTTTCACTACAATTTTTACGAAAAATTGGTCTTTTATGGTGGAAACCAAGTTTATAAGCCGAACATCATACCCAGGGAAAATGAGATTGGGAAAAGTACATTGATGGTCCCTTATTTGCTGATAATTTCATGAAAAAGATTATCCCATAAAAAATGTTCGTATGAGAATGGAATCTATAAAAATGTACTAAGCAATTAATTCATAGAAATTTATACTAAAATCCTATAATCGTCATAACATAAATGAGGAACTTTTGAGAAAAAAGGCGTGATATCAAATCATAAACTTCCCCTAGGGAAAAAAAGGTTGGGACAAGTACATTGATGGTCTCTTGTTTTTGGATGACATAGAAAAAAGATTCAGAACCAGGAAAAAAATTCTATAGAAATGATAAACGAAAAATTGAAAACTTCAAAAAAATTCAACAAAAATAAAAAACAATCGAAAAAATTCTGTAAAGAAAAATAAAAAATTTTCAAAAAAATTCATAAATATTGGACAAATAATTGAAAAATAAACTATCCAAGTTACATGTAGTATAAAAATGTATGATATCAATTGGAGGCCAAGTTTTTATTGATAATTTGAAATATTTATCGAACAAATCGCAAACTTTAATTGAAATTCATGATAATTATTTTCAAGAAAAAAGTTAATGAAAAAAAAGTCATAACGGACGTTACGTGCAGTACTAAAATGAATTATATCAATTCGAGGTCAAGTATCTATCAGTTATTCGAAATATTATAAGCTCCGGCGACAAATGAGCGTTGAGAATCCTTGTCGGGCTCACAACGTTTTATCAAAATTACTAAAAAATTAATGGAAATAAAATCATTAAAAATTCACATGAAAGTCATTCGTTACTGCAACAAGATACACACTGTAAAGAATCGATTCCCCTCCGACTTTCAGGATCCCCTGGTATTATTCACAACATTCAACTTCGATTGGATCGGTACAAATTATGTTCAAATACGTCTTAAACGTACTTGTCCGGCCCATCACTTTTTATTCAAATTGCTCATTCGAAAACAAATTAGGGCTGTTCTATAATGACAAATATAATAAAATGGATAGAATTAAAAATAATATCTCCAAGTAATTTGAACTTGATTGTTCGCAAGTTCGTATAGCAATATCCACTTCTGATTTTCTTCAGTAAACACATACCATTCGGTAAGAACCAATGAAAATGAGAAATAATCTGGCGCATTACTAGAAATTTTCGAACCTACTCAGCCATGCAATGTTTTTTTTTCTATAGTCACGTACACATTTTGATAAATATCACTAGTCGAGTACGACACGTGGTTTCCTGGAATTTGAAGAAAAATGATTTTGTTGTGAATTATGACTCCATATAATATAAATAGATTAATCAACTTCATCTTTCATTTTCGTTTCATTTTGACAAGAGCGATTCGAAGGAAAATTATTTTCTCGGGAATTACTGTTCCTTAATATTAACACATGCATTAACTTCGTTTTTGATTTGTTTTCGAATGAGCAATTTGAATAAAAAGTGATGGGCCGGACAAGTACGTTTAAGACGTATTTGAACATAATTTGTACCGATCCAATCGAAGTTGAATGTTGTAAATAATACCAGGGGATCCTGAAAGTCGGAGGGGAATCGATTCTTTACAGTGTGTATCTTGTTGAAGTAACGAATGACTTTCATGTGAATTTTTAATGATTTTATTTCCATTAATTTTTTAGTAATTTTGATAAAACGTTGTGAGCCCGACAAGGATTCTCAACGCTCATTTGTCGCCGGAGCTTATAATATTTCGAATAACTGATAGATACTTGACCTCGAATTGATATAATTCATTTTAGTACTGCACGTAACGTCCGTTATGACTTTTTTTTCATTAACTTTTTTCTTGAAAATAATTATCATGAATTTCAATTAAAGTTTGCGATTTGTTCGATAAATATTTCAAATTATCAATAAAAACTTGGCCTCCAATTGATATCATACATTTTTATACTGCATGTAACTTGGATAGTTTATTTTTCAATTATTTGTCCAATATTTATGAATTTTTTTGAAAATTTTTTATTTTTCTTTACAGAATTTTTTCGATTGTTTTTTATTTTTGTTGAATTTTTTTGAAGTTTAATTCCATCCATAAAAAAAACTTAGAAACCGATGCCTGTTTCTTCTTATTTGATTCGAACAGCTAAATCAATTGAAAAAAATTCATCTTATTTACGTGCAGCATTAAAATTTATTATATCAATTCGAGGGCAAGTATTTTTTAATGAATTGAAAAAAGTTACCACTTGAATTACGTGCAGCACTAAAATTTGTGATATCAATCGGTGGACAAGTATTTTATTAGTAACTCCAAATTGTGACATTATTAAATTCTTCTAAGAAGCTTTTAAATCCAAAAATATCACATGCAAGCTAATCATTTCTTGCTCTATGGTGGCAGAGACTTATAAGAAAATCGATTCTTTTCAGACTTTCAGGAGCTTCTGATATTATTCACAATATTCGACGTCGATTGGATCGTTACAAATTATGTTTAAATATGAGTTAAAAGTACTTGTCCGGCCCATCACTTTGCATGGCTGAGTAGGTTCGAAAATTTCTAGTAATGCGCCTGATTATTTCTCATTTTCATTGGTTCACTGAAGAAAATGAGAAGTGGATATTGCTATACGAACTTGCGAACAATTAAGTTCAAATTAATTGAGGATCTTATTTTTATTTTTATTATCATGAATTTCAATTAAAGTTTGCGATTTGTTCGATAAATATTTCAAATTATCAATAAAAACTTGGCCTCCAATTGATATCATACATTTTTATACTGCATGTAACTTGGATAGTTTATTTTTCAATTATTTGTCCAATATTTATGAATTTTTTTGAAAATTTTTTATTTTTCTTTACAGAATTTTTTCGATTGTTTTTTATTTTTGTTGAATTTTGTTGAAGTTTTCAATTTTTCGTTTATCATTTCTATAGAATTTTTTTCCTGGTTCTGAATCTTTTTTCTATGTCATCCAGAAACAAGAGACCATCAATGTACTTGTCCCAACCTTTTTTTCCCTAGGGGAAGTTTATGATTTGATATTACGCCTTTTTTCTCAAAAGTTCCTCATTTATGTTATGACGGTTATAGGATTTTAGTATAAATTTCTATGAATTAATTGCTTAGTACATTTTTATAGATTCCATTCTCATACGAACATTTTTTATGGGATAATCTTTTTCATGAAATTATCAGCAAATAAGGGACCATCAATGTACTTTTCCCAATCTCATTTTCCCTGGGTATGATGTTCGGCTTATAAAGTTGGTTTCCACCATAAAAGACCAATTTTTCGTAAAAATTGTAGTGAAAATATTTTGTCACAAGTCTGCCCTTGAACTTTGGCGATTTTTTTCCTCATACTCTAATATGTTATGCCTATTAGGAACTCAACAGCATGGAGGAATCCGGGATGAGGCCCGAGAAATGAATTTCGGTTTATAATGTTGGTTTCCACGTAAAAGACCAATTTTTCTTCAAAATTGTACTGAAAATATTTCGGTACTGGTTTGGTCTTGGACTTTGGTGATTTTTCTCCTTGTCTTCTAATATGTTTTGTCTATTGGGAATCCAAGAGCATGAAGAAATGCGTGTTGTCGGCCATAATATGATTTCCGGCTTATAACGTTGGTTTCCACGAAATAAGATCTATTTGTCGTCAAAATTGTACTGGAAATATTTCGTCACAGGTGTGTCTTTGGACTTTGGCGATTTTTTTCCTTGTACTCTAATATGTTTCGTCTATTTGGAACCCAAGAGCATGGAGAAAAGTGTGTTGCGTGCCGAGATATGATTTTCGGCTTATAACGTTGGTTTCCACGAAAAACAACAAATTTCTCGTCAACATTGTACAGAAAATATTCCGTCACAGGTCTGTCCATGGAGTTGGGCTATTTTTTTTCTTCTACTCTAATATGCTATGCTTATTGGGAACGCAAGAGAATGGTAGAAAGCGGGTTGGTGGCCGAGGTATGATTTTCGGCTTATAACGTTGGTTTCCACGAAAAAGAACTTATTTTTCGTCAAAATTGTACTGGAAATATTTCGGCACTGGTTTGTTCTTCCACGTTGGTGATTTTCCCCCTTATCTTCTAATATGTTTTGTGTAATAGGAACCCAAGAGTGTGAAGAAATGCGTCTCGTGGGCTGTAATATGATTTTCGGCTTATAACGTTGGTTTCCGCGACAAAAGATCTATTTTTCGTCAAAATTGTACTGGAAATATTTCGTCACCTGTCTGTCCTTGGCCTTTGGCGATTTTTTCCAAGTCTTCATACCAAGAAAGAACTGATGTAAAGATTTCCTTAATAGCGATTTGTTCGATAAATATTTCAAATTATCAATAAAAACTTGGCCTCCAATTGATATCATACATTTTTATACTGCATGTAACTTGGATAGTTTATTTTTCAATTTATTCTTTTTCATACACACATCACAGACTACATTTACGCGGCCGCTTTGATACCGGTTTAATATATCACAAATAACAAAATAAATAGTAATATGCACTTCTTTGGATAACGAAAATTATTTTTTTATTGATCCCGCACACACTTCGTAATGTCGAAACTCTGTTCATACGATCAAAAACTGACACATGGTTTGTACATATTATATGTATATCGGTCGAATTTATGACTGCTGTTACCAGCTGTGCTGCGCCGTGTGCTACGTTCTGAAGTTGACGTCAGATTTCCAATCATCAACAACTAATTTCAACAACCAATCACAACGTCTAAAAATGGATGTCGTCAGATCCAACGAATCAGAAACTCGAGAGCATCAAAGTGCCTTTGATGGTGTTTATAAATACAGACGCATAAATTCTTGAATGTGTTGGTAACTTTTGCATAATCTTGAGCCCGTGCAAAGTTTTTTCTCAGCAAATACGCCACCGATCAAGCTGATTTAGGGCGGAATCGAAAGAGAATTACTCAATTGGCTTAAACTTCAATTTTCAAGTTGTTAAATGGCTCCTGAGCTTCGTAATTCAATAAAAGCACATGCCAATTTTACCCCC
This sequence comes from Venturia canescens, assembly GCF_019457755.1. Taxonomy (NCBI): domain Eukaryota; kingdom Metazoa; phylum Arthropoda; class Insecta; order Hymenoptera; family Ichneumonidae; genus Venturia; species Venturia canescens. The sequence goes on along the minus strand of NC_057425.1, from coordinate 16,742,395 downwards.
ACCACGGCGAATCGTTTTATTCAGAGAAAGTATAGTCTCGGCGAGAGTCTCGGGCCAGCAGACGACAGGGCTGTCAATGTACTTGTCCCGAGACTCTACCGAGTCTCTTGATAATTATATAATACATATTTTATTTATTAATATTAATTAATAATAAAATATTATTATAATAAATATTTTATTATTGTTAATATATAATATAATATATATATTATATTATACAATATATAATATAAAATGATAATATTATAATAAAATAAAAAAATTGAATAATACGAATAACATTAAATAATAAATAATAAAAATAAAAAAATATAAAATTCTGGTCGACGCCGCTGGATTTTTCGAGGATATCTAGGGCGATAGCTCATGGGTTTTGGAGGACTAGGTTTAGGTACATTCTATCGCGATTTTCGATTTCTAGGTGGACGACCCCATAGTTTTTTATGTCCAGATATATTCCTCCATGGCTTTCGTCGTCTAGGTATGTTTTTTCATGGTTTTCGAGGTCTGGGTCGACGGCTCCTTAGTTTTCGATGTCCAGGTATGTTTCTCCATGGTTTTCATGGTTTCGGATAATTCCTCCATGGATTTCGATGTCTAGGTATATTCCTCCATGGTTTCTGATGTGCGAGTGTATTTCTCCATAGTATTTCTCTATAGTTCTTGATGTCTAGGTACATTCCTCCATGGTTTTCGCGATCGAGATCGACGGTTCCACAGTTTTCGATGTCTAGGTATGATTTTCGTGGTCTAGGATAATTTCTCCATGGGTTTTGATGTCTAGGTATATTCCTTCATGGCTTTCAATGTCTAGACGTGTTCCTTCATGGTTTTCGTGGTCCAGGTATATTCCTCCACGGTTTTCGATGTATGGATATTAGGGTGGTCCTTAATGTGGGTGTTGACGAATTTCGATAAGTGCGCCCCCCAGATACGTTCGAAATGAATAAAAAATAATGTGTGTGAAACCCCAGCGCTGTAGTCCAATAAGAAGACGTGCCTGTAAGCTCGTTTTGTTTCCCATTTGAATAACATGGGATTTTCCGACTAATTCAGTCATTATTTTTCCGATGTGCTCCTAAGCATTGAAAAAAAATATTATTCATATAAATCCATTCTGAATTTGCATGTCTACGCGTAAATTCTTTCCCATGGCGTTATTACAACCCTTATGCCCCCCCATCCCCCTCATATTATACTCGACGCAAAATTAATCAACTTTTTGGCCGCTCGGTGCTTAACAGTATTTCACCCATTAAAAAGCAGTTTTGTTTGCGTTATATGTTTAAAAAAATGATAATTGTACACGTAGGAAAAAATATTTATTCGAGTAACCGTAGCAATGAGTAATCTCTTCGGTTTCGTCGCTCGTGTTTAACTCAAGCAACATTTTTCGTTTCACGCACAGTGATATTTCTTAATCAAAAAACGACGTCGCTGCAGTTTATTATAAATTTGATACTTGATATTCCATATCCGAAGTTTGATTTGAGTTGCATTCAAATTATGTTCATTCAGTTTGAATTGGGTTTAATCGAAAATTCTACTCATTCAGAGTATAAATATTGATGAGAAATATTTTCAATATCATAAAAATGTTCATTTTTTAATTCATTGAATTTAAATGAATCCTTAGTCTCCCGGGCTTCAGTGTCAAATTTTCTTATCGCTAGGCGGCAACGAACCGTAATTCAATAGAATTCATCGTAATTCCCGGAAACAGAATATGCGAGTCGGTCGGCCCGAGGATAGCACAGGACGCGCGGAAGCGCCTCTGTTTACAACGAGACGCCGCTTGGCAGAGCACGACGTTTTCTGTCCCGAGCGTGTGTGAGCGAGTCTATGTAAAATTATCATCATTTCGTAGTAGGTTAATTCACAGTTGGTCATTGTACTTTCAATAGTTTCGTTTTGCTATTTTATTCGTGAGTTTGTACATTATTGTGAAATGTACAATGTCTTCGTCACGTACGACACGGTTGAACATTTTTTTAATTGGTGATATTGACACTCAAAGTTATGGAAACAAGTTACCGTCTCGAAAACAAGTTTTAAAAGTACTTTTTTTCAACATTCGCGAATTGAAATTAACGCTGCTAGAAAGTGCGACGTTGGTGATAAAAGAAGTAATTGTATTTTGGGAAAAAGCCCGTTTACCGACACAACAATCGCATCGCGCTGTACAAAAATTGATAAATTTATATGAGAAGTGGCGAAAATTGCAAAAAAATGCCGAGAAATTCTTTAACAAAGAAAAAGAGGAAGCTTTCTCCCTCGGACTTAACAACCTATTCGACATCGCCCACGGAAATGTTATGGACATGGTTGATGAGAAGGGAAGAGAATTTTTACTAAACCAAAGGAAGGACGGACGAGTTGGTTATATCGGAGACATCGAAACAATGTACGAGAATGATGAAGAACTCCAGCGACATAAAGAAGAGATTATTCTTCAAAGACTGCGAAAAAGCGAAATGGAGAAAAACTTAGCCAGTAAGTTTTTATTTTTATTGAAATTATTTTTATTTACTGTTGGACGAAACATTTTGTTCCTACGTAATATTTTTTATTTAGATTTGATACGACTCAAAATGATTATAATTTGTTGTAGGAGAATTCGTAGAATTGGCATCAAGTAATGAAGCCTCTCTGAACACACTGAGTCAAAGAAGCGTTGGCACTTATTCTAACGTTTCTATAGAAGATGATATGGATTCGTCGGTTCTCTTAATCGATGAGTCCGAAGCCGGACCGTCGCAGCCCAAAAGGTCCCGTGGAGCGTAAATATAATTAACGAAAAATTGGTCGCTGTATTAGATAAATGTAAATTGAGCGACAGAGATGCTGTCCATGTAATTGCTGCCGTTGCTCAATCTCTACAATACGATCTCAACTCGTTGGTTCTTAATAGAACGTCAATTCGACGCTACAGAGAAAAATTGCGTGCAGCGAAAGCCATCAATATTAAACGAGTATTTAAAGAAACGGAACTCGATGCAGTCGTCTTACACTGGGATGGAAAAATGCTGCCCAATATATTGAAACGTGAGGTAAATGACAGACTGCCTATCATCATAACGAATGGAAATGTCGAAAAACTTTTGGGAGTACCAGAGTTGGAGGACGGAACTGGGCTATCCCAAGCAAACGCCATATACGAAGTACTTGAAGATTGGGGTCTCTCACATACTGTCAAGGCACTATGCTGTGATACGACAGCCTCTAATCTCGGTCACACAAAAGGCGCGGCAGTCGTTTTGGAACAGATTTTGAAACGTGATATTTTATTCTTACCTTGTCGACACCATATATTCGAAATTATTCTAAGAAGTGTTTTCGAACAAAAAATGCCTGCATCGAGCGGTCCAAACGTCGCTATTTTTAAGAGGTTTCAAGAATCGTGGACTAAGATAGATAAAACCTCATGGAAAAGTGGAATCGAGGATGCGGATGTAAAAAAAATATTAATCGAGCATATCGAAAATATTGAATCATTCGTGGAAAAAACTTCGATCAATAGTCAGCCGAGAGAAGATTATAAGGAGCTACTGGAATTAACTCAAATATTTATCGGAATTACTCCGCCTCGTGGTGTTACATTCCGGTTCCCCGGAGCGTATCATCATGCTCGTTGGATGGCAAAGGCGATCTATTGCTTGAAAATATATTTGTTTCGCGAAAGTTTTAAGTTAACTTCAAAAGAACGAAAAGCAATTGCTGGGGTGTGTATTTTTATTGTTTTAATATACGTAAGAGCATGGTTTACAGCTCCATTTGCATCTCAGGCACCGAACCACGACTTGCAGCTATTGAAAAGACTTGATGATTACAAATCAATTGATCCTGATGTTTCTCGAGTTACAATCCAAAAACTCATGAAGCACTTATGGTATCTCAATCCGCAAACTGCAGCGATGTCTTTTTTTGATCGAGAAATATCACTGTGCGTGAAACGAAAAATGTTGCTCGAGTTGAACACGAGTGACGAAACCGAAGAGGATTACCCCAATCGCATAGAGATAAATCCCAAAAATATTAATCTCATACTCGACAAAGAGATGGATTACTTCATATCTTCACAATCGCTAAACTTTTTCACGAGATTCGAAATTAGTACAAATTTTTTGAAACTCGATCCGTCTTTTTGGCCTGAAGATGAGGATTTCAAAAAAGGTTTACATGTGGTCAAATTTTAAAGGTTGTCAATGATACGGCTGAGAGAGCAGTTCATTTAATGGAAGAATATAACAATATTCTCACAAGGAACGAAGATCAGAAGCAGTATATTCTTCACATTGTCTCGGAATATCGCAAAAGCTTTCCCGATCCAAAAAAACAGACGGTGATAAAACTATTTTAATTTTTGTTATTTTTTCGCAAAAAGTGTTTGGGTTTGTTTTGAAATATGCTAATTGAAATAAATATTTTTTCCTACATGTACAATTATTATTTTTTGAAACATATGACGCAAACAAAACTGCTTTTTAATGGGTAAAATACTGTTAAGCATCGAGCGGCCAAAAAGTTGATTAATTTTGCGTCGAGTATAATATGAGGGGGATGGGGGGGCATAAGGGTTGTAATAACGCCATGGGAATGAATTTACGCGTAAACATGCAAATTCAGAATGGATTTATATGAATAATATTTTTTTTCAATGCTCAGGAGCACATCGGAAAAATAATGACTGAATTAGTCGGAAAATCCTATGTTATTCAAATGGGAAACAAAACGAGCTTACAGGCACGTCTTCTTATTGAACTACAGCGCTGGGGTTTCACACACATTATTTTTTATTCATTTCGAACGTATCTGGGGGGCGCACTTATCGAAATTCGTCAACACCCCTATTAAGGACCACCCTAATGGATATGTTTCTCCATGGTTTTCGTGGTCTAGGTACAATCCTCCATGGTTTTCGTTGTCTAGGCATGTTCCTTCATGGTTTTCGTCATCCAGGTATATTCCTCCATGGTTGTCTCGGTGTAGGTAGATTCCTCCATGGTTTTCGTGGTCTAGGTATGTTTCTTCATGGTGTTCGTAGTCGAGGTCGACGGTTCCACAGTTTTCGATGTCCAGGTATGTTTCTCTCGGGTTTTCGTGGTCGAGGATAATTCCTCCATGGGTTTCGATGTCTAGGTATATTCCTCCATAGTTTTCAATGTCTAGGCATGTTTCTTCATCGTTTTCGCGGTCGAGGTCGACGGCTCCACAGTTTTCGATGTCCAAGTATGCTTCTCCATGGTTTTCGTGGTCTAGGATAATTCCTCCATGGGTTTTGATGTCTAGGTATATTCCTTCATGGTTTTCGATGTCTGGATATGTACCTTCATGGTTTTCGTGGTCCAGGAATATTCCTCCATGGTTTTCGATGTATGGATATGTTTCTCCATGGTTTTCGTGGTCTAGGCATGTTTCTTCATGGTTTTCGCAGTCGAGGTCGACGGCTCCACAGTTTTCGATGTCCAGGTATGTTTCTCTCGGGTTTTCGTGGTCGAGGATAATTCCTCCATGGGTTTCGATGTCTAGGTATATTCCTCTATGGTTTTCGTGGTCTGGATATGTTTCTTCATGGTTTTCGCAGTCGAGGTCGACGGCTCCACAGTTTTCGAAGTCCAGGTATGTTTCTCTCGGGTTTTCGTAGTCGAGGATAATTCCTCCATGGGTTTCGATGTCTAGGTATATTCCTCCATAGTTTTCAATGTCTAGGCATGTTTAATCATGGTTTTCGCGGTCGAGGTCGACGGCGCCACAGTTTTCGATGTCCAGGTATGTTTCTCTCGGGTTTTCGTGGTCGAGGATAATTCCTCCATGGGTTTTGATGTCTAGGTATATTCCTCCATAGTTTTCAATGTCTAGGCATGTTTCTTCATCGTTTTCGCGGTCGAGGTCGACGGCTCCACAGTTTTCGATGTCCAAGTATGCTTCTCCATGGTTTTCGTGGTCTAGGATAATTCCTCCATGGGTTTTGATGTCTAGGTATATTCCTTCATGGTTTTCGATGTCTGGATATGTACCTTCATGGTTTTCGTGGTCCAGGAATATTCCTCCATGGTTTTCGATGGATGGATATGTTTCTCCATGGTTTTCGTGGTCTAGGCATGTTTCTTCATGGTTTTCGCAGTCGAGGTCGACGGCTCCACAGTTTTCGATGTCCAGGTATGTTTCTCTCGGGTTTTCGTGGTCGAGGATAATTCCTCCATGGGTTTCGATGTCTAGGTATATTCCTCTATGGTTTTCGTGGTCTGGATATGTTTCTTCATAGTTTTCGCAGTCGAGGTCGACGGCTCCACAGTTTTCGAAGTCCAGGTATGTTTCTCTCGGGTTTTCGTAGTCGAGGATAATTCCTCCATGGGTTTCGATGTCTAGGTATATTCCTCCATAGTTTTCAATGTCTAGGCATGTTTAATCATGGTTTTCGCGGTCGAGGTCGACGGCGCCACAGTTTTCAATGTCCAAGTATGCTTCTCCATGGTTTTTGTGGTCTAGGATAATTCCTCCATGGGTTTTGATGTCTAGGTATATTCCTTCATGGTTTTGAATGTCTGGACATGTTCCTTCATGGTTTTCGTGGTCCAGGTATATTCCTCCATGGTTTTCGATGTATGGATATGTTTCTCCATGGTTTTCGTGGTCTTGGTACATTCCTCCATAGTTTTCGTGGTCTAGGTAGATTCCTCGATGGTTTTCGTGGTTCAGGTATATTCCTCCAGGGTTTTCGAGCTCTGGATATGGTTCTCCATGGTTTTCGTGGTCTAGGTAGATTCCTCCATGGTTTTCGTGGTCTAGGTATGTTTCTTCATGGCTTTCGCAGTCGAGGTCGACGGCTCCACAGTTTTCGATGTCCAGGTATGTTTCTCTCGGGTTTTCGTGGTCTAGGATAATTCCTCCATGGGTTTCGATGTCTAGGTATATTCCTCCATGGTTTTCAATGTCTAGGCATGGTGGTTTTCGTGGTCTAGGATAATTCCTCCATGGGTTTCGATGTCTAGGTATATTCCTTCATGGTTTTCGATGTCTGGATATGTTCCTACATGGTCTTCAATGTATGGATATCTTTCTCCATGGTTTTCGTGGTCTAGGTATGTTTCTTTATGGTTTTCGCAGTCGAGGTCGACGGCTCCACAGTTTTCAATGACCAAGTATGAAGGACCACGAAAACCATGTTCCTTCATGGTTTTCGTGGTCCAGGTATATTCCTCCATGTTTTGCGTCGTCCAGGTATATTCCTCCATGGTTTTCAATGTCTAGGCATGTTTCATCATGGTTTTCGTGGTTCAGGTATATTCCTCCATGGTTTTCGATGGCTGGATATGTTTCTCCATGGTTTTCGTGGTCTGGGTATGTTTCTTCATGGTTTTCGCAGTCGAGGTCGACGGCTCCACAGTTTTCGATGTCCAGGTATGTTTCTCTCGGGATTTCGTGGTCGAGGATAATTCCTCCATGGGTTTCGATGTCTAGGTATATTCCTCCATGGTTTTCAATGTCTAGGCATGTTTTATCATGGTTTTCGCGGTCGAGGTCGACGGCTCCACAGTTTTCGATGTCCAAGTATGCTTCTCCATGGTTTTCGTGGTCTAGGATAATTCCTCCATGGGTTTTGATGTCTAGGTATATTCCTTAATGGTTTTGAATGTCTGGACATGTTCCTTCATGGTTTTCGTGGTCCAGGTATATTCCTCCATGGTTGTCGATGTATGGATATGTTTCTCCATGGTTTTCGTGGTCTAGGTCGATTCCTCCATGGTTTTCGTGGTTCAGGTATATTCCTCCAGAGTTATCGATGTCTGAATATGTTTCTCCATGGTTTTCGTGGACTAGGTAGATTCTTCCATGGTTTTTGTGGTCTAGGTAGATTCCTCCATGGTTTTCGTGGTCTAGGTATGTTTCTTCATGGCTTTCGCAGTCGAGGTCGACGGCTCCACAGTTTTCGATGTCCAGGTATGTTTCTCTCGGGTTTTCGTGGTCTAGGATAATTCCTCCATGGGTTTCGATGTCTAGGTATATTCCTCCATGGTTTTCAATGTCTAGGCATGTTTCTTCATGGTTTTCGTGGTCTAGGATAATTCCTCCATGGGTTTTGATGTCTAAGTATATTCCTTCATTGTTTTCGATGTCTGGATATGTTCCTACATGGTTTTCGTTGTCCAGGTATATTCCTCCATGGTTTTCGATGTATAGATATGTTTCTCTATGGTTTTCGTGGTCTACGTAGATTCTTCCATGGTTTTCGTGGTCTAGGTATGTTTCTTCATGGTTTTCGAAGTCGAGGTCGACGGCTCCACAGTTTTCAATGACCAAGTATGAAGGACCACGAAAACCATGTTCCTTCATGGTTTTTGTGGTCCAGGTATATTCCTCCATGGTTTTCAATGTCTAGGCATTTTTCATCATGGTTTTCGTGGTTCAGGTATATTCCTCCATGGTTTTCAATGTCTGGGTATGTTTCTTCATGGTTTTCGTGGTCTAAGTTGATGGTTCCACAGTTTTCGACGGCTAGGTCTGAGTTTCCATAGTTTTTGTTCTCTAGGTATATTTCTTCATCATTTCCGTGATCTAGGTCGATGACTCCATACTTTTCGATGTCTAGGTATGTGTCTACATATTTTTCAATGTCTAGGTATATTCCTCCATGGTTTTGGATGTCCAGGTATATTCCGTCATGGCTTTTGTTGCTAGGTCATCAATTCCATAGTTTTCGATGTTTGGTTATGGTTCTCCATGGTTTTCATAGTCTAGGTCGACGGTTCCATTGTTTTCGATGTCTACGTCGACAGCTCCATGGTTTTCGATGGCTAGGTATATTTCTACATGGCTTTCGTCGTCCTGGTATGTTTTTTCATTCTTTTCGAGGTCTAGATCAACGGCTCCGTAGTTTTCAATGTCCAGGTATGTTTTCCCATTGTTTTCGTGGACTAGGTTGACGACTTCATAGTTTTCACTAACCCGGTCGATAGCTCCATATTTTCCGATGTTAAGGTGAATTTGTCCATGGTTCCCGATATGAAAGTCAACGGCTCTATAGTTTCCGATAGTGTGGTGAGTTTTTCTAAGCTTTTCGATATCTAGGTCGTCGGCTCTATAGATTACGATGTCTAGTTTGGCGACTATAGGGTTTTCGATGTCTAGGTGGATGCCTTCGTATTTTTCAATATATATTCGACAATTTTATATTTCCCGATATTTAAGTAAACGGTGCAATGGTTTAGGATATATTTCCTCATAGTTATCGATATCTAGATCTGCGATTTAATAGTTTACATTAACGAAGCATTTTCAGACGTTACAGAAGACCATGAAAAAATATCACTGGACACCAATAACCATAAAGCTGTGGTCTTAGACATTGAATACCATGGAAACATCTCCTTGGACATTGCAAACCATTGACAGTATCCATGTCAACATGGAATCCATGAATGAGAAGAAGATAGTTTCAAAAATCATTTTTCCAAGTAAACAAGTGGATCTTTTCAAAAAAAGGAATAGAAAATGAAAATATCATCCCATTGCATAGGAATTTCCCAATCTTTCATTGGAAAATTCGATTTGCTGAATGGATAATCTAAATCGTCACCATTATTGCTTGTAAAAGGTTTCAACTCACATGAACACAACCGCACAGTTTTCGTCCGTCTACATAGAAAAATTGGCTGTGTCGATTGCTTTTGGCACATAGAAAAAAGCACTCAACTTGAAACAAATCGTTTTAAAAATTTTCGTCGAAGACGAGGAATGTATTTTTTTTCTTAAGTAAATATTGTCACGCCTCTAAAAATAAGCTAAATCAGAAAACAAAATGATTGACAAAGTAAAAAAAGAACGCCAATTATTAAAAGGTCGCGACCGTAGTTTCCAATAATTTTCTATATTTGCATTATCAATAAAAAACTTCAAAATATAAAAAAAAATGAGATCGTTTTCTGAAGTTGACAAATATAGTGAATGAAATACGATTCCTATATGGTTGTCACGTCTCGCAAAAAGAAGTGAAATCAGTAAAGATTAAAACTTCAAAAAGTAAAAAAGGCACGCCAAGTATTAAAAGGTCGTGACCGTCGTTTTAAATGATTTTCTATTATTCGCATTGTCAATAAATAAATTTTAAAAAATGTTTAACTGTGAAAAAATATGAGATCTATTGTAACATTTACAGTGAATGAATTACGTTTCCTGTAGGAATTCTGAATTTTGGAAATAAAAAAAAATGAGATCATTTTCGAACGTAGCCAAGTACAGTGAATGAATTAAGGTTCTTGTGGAATTCATTCGTGTACACTTTTAGCCCTAATCCTTCACTTATTCAGAAAAATTTTCCAGCAAACGCTACAGAGCAACAAAGGTTTCTCGAATGATTCTGCAATTATTAAGAGATTATCATCTGTTTTTATGCTAGCTCGGGTTATAAACTTAAAACAGTTTACGCGTACAAGTGCATGCATTGTATCTATACGATGAACTGCACAAATTCATTTTCAACATTACACATAAGCTTGGCGTGCATGGTTTTCAATCGGAAGCTCGGCGAAGGAATGCCTCATCCGTCCATATATTTGAAGAAAACTTGATGATCCTCTCATGTAATTGTTTTTTAATTTGCCATTCCCTTTCCATCCAACTATTTTATTGAGTAGTTCGACGTGAGATCCCGCGCTGTGTACACAAAGAAAAATATCTATTCTTGACTAGTTTGACTGATAAATTCATTACTCCAAATGTTTCGTATTCAACGCGTTTTCTTTTCTCAAATCAATGTTTACACAGCTTACTTCTTTGTTCATCCATTTCAATACTTGTGTAATTCATCCAATCATCTTCCCATTTGGTAAAAAAAAGAGTGTACGGACAAACGAGTGAAAGTAACGCGTGGATAAATTAAAATGCGTATGGGCATGAAAGAGTGGCCGTATCTATCCGTACAAGATAAAGGCATATAAAGGGATTGATTGATTTCATTTCTTTATCCGTTCGTTTAATTGTTCAATTTTATCCACAAATTTCACCCATCTGTATTGTTTACCAAATCATTATATAACAGGGCCCCTCTTATTTTATTGGGGGATCGGTTTTTTTCACACTCGTTCATACAATTCTAATTAATTATTGTTTTCATAGTAAATTTGAACAATTGTCTCTTCCCGAGCTTCCGATTGAAAATCATGCACGCCAAGCTTGTGTGTAATGTTGAAAATGAATTTGTGCAGTTCATCGTATAGATACAGTGTACACTTGTACGCGTAAACTGTTTTAAGTTTATAACCCGAGCTAGCATAAAAACAGATGATAATCTCTTAATAATTGCAGAATCATTCGAGAAACCTTTGTTGCTCTGTGGGGTTTGCTGGAAAATTTTTCTGAATAAGTAAGGGATTAGGGCTAAAAGTGTACACGAATGAATTCCACAAGAACCTTAATTCATTCACTGTACTTGGCTACGTTAGAAAATGATCTCATTTTTTTTTATTTCCAAAATTCAGAATTCCTACAGGAAACGTAATTCATTCACTGTATATGTTACAATAGATCTCATATTTTTTCACAGTTAAACATTTTTTAAAATTTATTTATTGACAATGCGAATATAGAAAATCATTTAAAACGACGGTCACGACCTTTTAATACTTGGCGTGCCTTTTTTACTTTTTGAAGTTTTATCAGATAACACTTATTTCCAATCGAACGAAAAAATGAAATCTTGAAAAGTTTCGTTGACATATGCATCGCGCATTTTTTATATTCTTTTTCACACAAACATCACAGACTACATTTACGCGGCCGCTTTGATACCGGTTTAATATATCACAAATAACAACATAAATAGTAATCTGCACTTCTTTAGATGATGAAAATTATTTTTTTATTTATCCCGCACGCGCTTCGTAATGTCGAAACTCTATTCTTACGATCAAAAACTGACACATGGTTTGTACCCATATATATATATGTATATCGATTGATTTATGACTGCTGTTACCAGCTGTGCTGCGCCGTGTGCTACGTTCTGAAGTTGACGTCATATATATTGTACATTCATAGTCAGAACTGAAATGCACATGCTATATGCTTGCGCATGCCATTTCAAACTTTGATGTAATTGGCCCAGGATTTTTTTCATTGCTCATTGGTTGGAACAAGAATATTCTCACCGGGAATTGGTGATCATGGGGGCCAAGGAGCCTATGCTTGTAGCGGTCAGAGTACGCGTATACAGATACGTCGAATCCCGAATGTGTTAGTAACTTTTGCATAATCTTAAGCCCATGCAATGTTTTTTCTCAGCAATTACGACACCGATCATGCTGATTTTGGGCTCATTCGACAGAGAACTTCTTAATTAGCTGAAAGAGCAATTTTCAAAGCCGTACAGAACTCATGAGTTTCGTAATTAAAGAAAATCGCATACCAATTTTACCCCCACCACGGCAAATCGTTTTATTCAGAGAAAATATAGTCTCGGCGAGAGCCTCAGGCCAGCAGACGAGAGAGCTGTCAATGTACTTGTCCCGAGACTCTACCGAGTCTCTTGAAAACGTTCTTTCCAAACAGAAATTCTATGTTGTGTAATTATATTAAAGAAATAGGTGGATGGTTGTGTGTAAACGGATTCAAATAAATTTTAAAAAACCTTGGTCAAGTAATTCAATGTATTGTTGTCATAATTTCTCTCATTTAGTTTGGCTGTGTTCACCGGTCCCTTTTTTCCACCTCCTTAGCTTACAGTGTATTGTCATACCAATTTCTATTTGTTCTCCAGACAATACGAGAGATATTCGTATTTCTATTTCTTTATATTGATTTCAACAAGATAATCAAGAGACTCGGTAGAGTCTCGGGACAAGTACATTGACAGCCCTTTCGTCTGCTGGCCCGAGACTCTCGCCGAGACTATACTTTCTCTGAATAAAACGATTCGCCGTGGTGGGGGTAAAATTGGCATATGATTTTATTGAATTACCAAGCTCAGGAGCCATTTAGCAACTTGAAAATTGAAGTTTAAGCCAATTGAGTAATTCTCTTTCGATTCCGCCCTAAATCAGCATGATCGGTGTTGTAATTGCTGAGAAAAAACTTTGCACGGGCTCAAGATTATGCAAAAGTTACCAACACATTCAAGAATTTATGCGTCTGTATTTATAAACACCATCAAAGGCACTTTGATGCTCTCGAGTTTCTGATTCGTTGGATCTGACGACATCCATTTTTAGACGTTGTGATTGGTTGTAGAAATTAGTTGTTGATGATTGGAAATCTGACGTCAACTTCAGAACGTAGCACACGGCGCAGCACAGCTGGTAACAGCAGTCATAAATTCAACCGATATACATATATTTATGTACAAACCATGTGTCAGTTTTTGATCGTATGAACAGAGTTTCGACATTACGAAGTGCGTGCGGGATCAATAAAAAAGTATATTTCGTCATCTAAAGAAATACATATTACTATTTATTTTGTTATTTGTGATATATTAAATCGGTATCAAAGCGGCCGCGTAAATGTAGTCTGTGATATGAGTGTGAAAAAGAATATAAGAAATGCGCGATGCATATATGTCAACGAAACTTTTCAAGATTTCATTATTTCGTTCGATTGGAAATAAGTGTTAACTGAAATAATCCTTCAATTAAACCAGAGTACGAGAAATATTGTCCAGTGCGAATATATTGTCAGTGGCGTGGTTATATATCATATGTACATAGGTTATATATACGAATAAATAGAACAAAAATACACGCAACTGTTAGAATGATATTAGAAACTTTAATTGAATAAATGTTTTTTAATTTATTTCTTGTGTCGTCATTATTTTTAAACATCCCCATATTTTGCTTGATATTCAGTTTGGCTTTGCCCTCTCTGATCCTTGTTTTCACCCGCTCAGTTTGCAGCGGATCGATTCATATTATTAATCCGTTCCCTAATATGTGTTCTATGATTTTCTACTCCTTCATGATGATTGTGGTAATATGATTCGAGAGGTTTCTAACCATGATCTTGAATTGCACATTTTATAAATCAGATTTTCAAAAAAAAATCTGGTCTTGGTATAGTGTGTAGTTATTCTTTTCCCATTAGGTGTGTCGAGTGATAAATTTGGAAACTTTTCCAGAAAGCCTTTGGATGCTTTTTTTACTAATGATATGAAAAGTCGTATCTTAGGAATGCGGTATGCAAACACAAATTTTGATAACAAAACTTATGGAATGACATGTAAGTAGTAAGGCTACGCCGATTCTGGCTCAAATAGGGTCGAGGAGGGAGCGGTGTGCGGGGAAGCGCCAGGGCCAGAGGGGGGCAGCGAAGGGGGAAGCCGCGCGCCGTAGGGCCGTGTGTGTGTCGCACACATTCTCGCGGCCCTTGAAAAAGAAGGAGAGATAGAGCCGATGGTGAGTGTGAGAGAGATGGAATGAGAAAAATCGTGTTAATTTATGACCAGTGCGTTACGGATTTGTCTTCGCCTCGGATGCAGATAAGGGAGGGGAGGGGGGGGGGGGGGGGGGCATAACGAAGGGTCTGCCGTTGGAGAGAGAGGTGTGAGAGAGATAGAATGACCGTAGAGAGCAAAAGCATGAGAGAGACGGAGTGAACGAGAAAAAATATTCTCTAAGAGTTTTGAACTCTGGGTGTATGTCGAGATGTAAACATTCAGTTTGAAATGACATTGATTCGTCATCGCTCATGTGCGGGCCGGATAGGGAAGGGTCTGCAGCAAAATTATCCTACAATAATTCTATAAGAGATCTCAAGATTTTTTTTCGACATTTTGTTGTTTTTTTTTTTCAAGACTTCAGTATGAAAAGTATTCTCAAGATGGATAGATGTGCGAGTATGTATGCGATCCATCCGTTGAAAGAACATTGTATGCTGACTAAAAATGAACTCGAATCAATTCCTAAGATTCTGCTCATAAAATATTATGGTAAATTCATTCCATCGCTATGGGATCGATTACCTGAACATTTGAAGAGTGATAGTGAAGTTTAGTCTTATCAATATTGTCACGATCATTTTAATCCACCGTGGATGTCGACTCATATTGATGCTCTAGGACCAATACGTCGAGAGTGTGAAAAATGTTGGATCATGGAACAACTAGTGAATATTTATGCAATTTATTGTATACAGAGCCCTCGTGAAATGACGGCGGAAGAACTCCTCATTATATCACCATCAACGTTCAAGAAATATTTCAGTGACTTTACGGATGTTTTGTGGGAGCGTTTTCCATATTACTACAAATCCGACGTTGAAATTCAATCGTTGCGTCGATGCCATGATCATTGGAATACGTCTTCGATGGAAGATCACATTGATGCTCCGGCCCCTCTACGGAAAAATTGTAGAAAATGTCGGGAGAGGGAGGACATGCATGAGGTAGAGGGGGAATAACCCTAAAAATTCAAGAGAAATCGAGAGCAACGTCGTCGTCAGTCAGCTGCTGCATTAGTTCGAGAGCAGACGAGAAAAAAAATCACTCTTCAAAAATGGAGTTTACATCTTTGAACAAAGTTGCCACGCTGGAAAACAACATACCAACGAAGAAGCTGATTGAACTTGAGGTCGGGACTGATCATCCAATTCATCATATTCGATCGGTGAAAACGAAATTTGGAAAACGATACATCGCCAACATCGGAG
This sequence comes from Venturia canescens, assembly GCF_019457755.1. NCBI lineage: Eukaryota > Metazoa > Arthropoda > Insecta > Hymenoptera > Ichneumonidae > Venturia > Venturia canescens. The sequence goes on along the minus strand of NC_057425.1, from coordinate 16,726,753 downwards.
GTCAATTCATGGTTTTTCTACCGGGGAGACTTTCCGAGGCTTTCGACCAAGACGAGGATGAATTCAAAAAGCTGTTGGAGGCGGCTCAAGCGAGAGAACTCTACATGGAAACGTTTGCCGACAAGTGGAGTAAAATTTTGTTCAAACATATTCCAAAATCTTCGTGAAGAGAAAAAAATGTATAATTGTGATCATTATTGAAAAATCATACTAATAATAGTAATAATAATATGAAATATTGTAGACTAATTGGAGGAGGAGGAGGAGGAGGAGGAGGAGGGCTTGCAATAAAAATATGGAAAAAGTCTTATCGTAGAAATGTTTTGTTTATTTCAAAATCCCTCGTTCACACAATGCTAGATATACATATAACCAACTTCTGAGCGATTTCACATTCGCATTCGCACAATTGTATTTCGGATTGTTATGGTGATGGTGAGGACAATCGAGGGGACTTTTCGGCAACTTCTGCAACGATGGGCAGTCCAGAGTCTCCATATCGATAATTTCCGATGACAGATCCAAGAAATTCTTCAGCCACAAAGACTTTTCGCTCCCTTTCACGTATATAGCACGAGCTCGTTGTAAGATTGTTTGAATGATTATTTTCGCTGTTTTGTATGGTAGACCCTCATAGTCCCATGAAATCCCGTGAACATTTCGTTCCAACCATTTGTTTGTTATTTTATATCGACCGGGTAGCGCGTCCCAAGTACATGGTGATTTGAAGAACAGCGTTAGAGGTTTATAAATTTTGTCGTTGGCTCGAATAATTGATATTTCTTTCGGGATAAATTCATTGCGTGAGCCCTTAAAACCCTGGAGATCAACGATAAAGTCCATCTCGACTGACGATTAGTAAAATCATCACCATGACTTTATACCAATTTTTTCACCCCACCACTCACAGGATTGTATTCAACGATGCGATCGTGTAGAATGAGACAGTATGCGCATGTTTGAGCAGGAATATTTGTGCTTGTTTCAAATTCAAGGCGTACATCAACAGGCCCAGACTTGAGAGAATCGTTCTGCTTCGAGCAGTCAACCACAATGAGAGGAGCATATTTGAGAAAATCCGTTTTTGTAAGCCACGGTTCGGCCTCCTTATTGTAGTACATCGGTTGAAAGTTTGTATACATATCGTATAGTACTGCATACTGATTTTGCGGTATATTCAAATTCATGTTACCATAGGGATAACATTGTGAATTTAAGTATAATTTTACATCGGTAACATTGCAATGATCAAAATTGCTCGCATTTTGCCTTTTAACGCTCTTTCGTCCTGTTTGGAACGCCAGGATCACATATCGAGGTTTTTCCAGCTGTGTGGATGTCTTGACAGACCACACGTGTTTCGATGTCGCTGGTAACATTGGATATTCATACAATTCCCACGTACGAAAACTCATTGGAATTGGAGTATCTTTGGCGATGAATTTCAACAGTTTAATTTTCCGTTTATCTGCCACGGTGACGTATGGAACGAGCCATTCAATTTTTCGTAGTGTAATTTTATAATCTTCAGCGGCTGCTTGAACTATTGCATTATCATCGGAACGTGATCTAGTCAAGATCAATTCGTGTTTTGCATTCACCACCACTTTTCGATAATCTTCAGCAAATCCCAGCAGCATGCTCAGTGGTATGCATACGTCAAAGTTGCCTGCTACGTCTACAATTTGTTGAGTCTCCTCAACATCGAGCCAACCGGTGTTCTCAAGCATTGCACTTCTCGCCGACGAATGAGATGTATATCCTTTGATGAGAGATGTGATTCCCACATTTTTATTACGATCGATTTCAACTGCGTTAAGTTCATAAAGCACCTCCTCGAATAAATGACAAATGGCATTGTTGACGAGGCTCGTTGCAGCTAACGCTGTACCATCCGCCTTTGTCAGTTTACCGCAAATGTGAATTGAACTTTTGCTCGGTAAAATTGATAAATCTTGATGTTGGATTGAAATACGTATTTCATCACTATTGTTGTATGTTGACGATGCGTATGGTTGATGAGCATGAACCTCATAATGTATGATGGATTCGTCAAACATGACGGGTGTCTGGATGTTTATGATTTCTTCCTCCATCGCAAGCAGCAAATGCACAACATATAAATTCTCACACGGCAACTCCACGAATTTTGAGACCCAAACTCTTTAATAGTAGAAGGTTTTGAGGTGTTAACGCTTTCAGCGTCGTTCGACGACTGGTGGTTTCGTAATCCCATGTTAGCTTATTAATATTGCCAATACGGTGATTGTAAATTATCCCCATCGAGATTTTATATGAAGTCGTATGGTAATTACTTCGCCGCGAAAATTTATTAAATCTCCGTCCTGATCAACAATACGAAGTTGTATATTGTCAATTCGCCGATTTGTGATTGGTAGATAAATGACACTCGATGGTACTTCGATGATTTTATAGCCAGCCGGTACAGATGGAAAAAATTCATGAATTGTGTGAATTTTTCGTCCGTTGATGTATGCACCAGTTGTTATGTTACACTCGACTCGGATGGCGTTCACTTTGATAATGGATACCGGCAAATCAGACACGTGTCTTTTATTGGGTTCCAATCGACGCGATGTAAAACCCAAAAGAGGTCCAATAGAATTGTTCGATGTAAAATCAATCGATTGATTACACTCAATTTCACTACGTAGCGTATAATTATTCGGCTTAAGCTGAATTTGTATGTTTGTCAACTGAGCTTTCAAATATTTTTCAATATCTTCAATTTCATAGCTGCCCGTTGGAATGGTCAACACTTGCGTTCCAACATGAAATTCATTGCAACCAATGTCAATATTTGGAATTGAATTGAACGTGAGCAGCTCGACGAGTCCAAGAGTATAATTTTTGTCGGGCGATAGTTCGATGGGTGGAAAAAATTGTGCTTCGAGTATGGAGGATGTGCCAGTGATGGTAATAGTTAAACTGTCATCCATGATGCTCGCAACTTTAGAACTAAACACATAGCTCCATAATCTTTATTTATATAGTTTATAATTGTCTCGCCGATTCAGTTGATTACACAAAAATTTTAAACATAAATGTCCACATATTATTGTGTCATATTCTTGATATTTTTTATAATTATATTTCACGCTACCAACATTAAAGTATTTCATGAGTTCGGGTGGAGGTGGAAGATTGCCAAAGCTGTCAAAGTATGTGATTCCTCGGCCAGATTTTTTATAAGCAACCCAGTGTGTACCAGGTCCCACATTATCATCCAAATTAACGATTGCTGATTCTTGCTCGAGTGGTCCGTCCGCAGGTAAAGTGTCACGCATGAAAACACCGCGAAAGTTACGAATTTTCATGGCTCTCGCATATTTTAGCATATCGATGTCGGTGAGTGGTTGATGTGGTAGCGTGATTATACGTTTTTTGACCCGAGGTAAAGACCCAAACCCTGTTTGTATGGTTTCAAGTGTAAACCTTTACCCAAAGCGATGGCCTCGAGTGTTCGATTATGACGCTTACGTTCGTCCAATTCCTTTTTAGCCGCTTGAGCAGCATTTACAGCTTTGACTATTGCAGCACTGCCACCCGACAATGCTCCAACAGCGCTAAGACCGGCAAAGATGGGTACGAGGAAGGGTAATAAACCGCCGGTTTTTTGAGGAACAGGTAGAATCCTAGGCGTGCGTACTTTAACGCCCTTTACGCCAGCTCGCGCACCTTTCAGTGCAGACATTACGACTTTACGAGAATCATCACTACGTATCATTGCTTTCTTCGCAGCACCGATAATTTTTTTCAGGCAAACACTTTTCGGGCGTTTCATACCCAATCCAAATTTCCTCTTAGTCTTCATAATGTTCGTCACAGCCCAAGCACTTGCTCTTTCACCGAGACTCGCGTCTTTCGAGGTTACACGCTTCCAAGCTTGTTCAGCCAAAACTTTATCCGCCAAATGTCTTGCTTCCAAATTGTCGCGATTTTTCGAATATGCGATATCGTGCTGTTTGCAAGCTGCGTCCAGCGGATTTATACCTGGATCACCACGAGCAAGACGTTTGGCCAATTTTGTGCCAGGTCCACAATATTGATAGCCTGGTAGATGCAATTCCACCGGGAGATTGTTAATTAGACTGTTGACAAGACCTTTGCCATGCACAATCATTACCACGCGGTGGTCGCAACACGACTGATTAGTATTATATTATAAAGTCGCATTTATATGATTTTTTCAATCAGTAGCATGCGCGATGAAGATGAAGAAACAAGGTGGTCAACTTCCAGTAATAAATTTCGATGAACTCGTAGGTGATGCAAAGAAAGTGAAGCGTCATGGGAACATACTACCTAGTAGCATTCGTGCCGTGTTTTGTGGACCATCGAATTGTGGAAAAACGAATGCTCTACTTACGCTCCTGATACATCCAAACGGTTTGAGATTCGAGAACATTTATCTCTACTCGAAATCGTTGAAACAGCCGAAATATCGACTTCTCGAGCAAATGCTCAAACCCGTGAAAAGAGTGGATTTCTTCCCATTTAACGAGCATGAACAAGTTGTGGCCCCCAGTGAAGCTCGACCAAACTCAATATTTATCTTTGATGATATAGCATGCGAAAAGCAGGATAATGTGAGAGCATTTTTTTCCATGGGGAGACATGAGATTGTGGACAGTTTTTATCTATGTCAAACGTATACCCGTATCCCGAAACATCTTGTGAGAGATAATGCAAATTTTGTTGTACTATTCAAGCAAGACGATATGAATCTAAAACATGTGTATAATGACCATGTGAATACTGATATGACTTATGCGTGCTTCAAAAACATGTGTATAAAGTGTTGGAAGTCGGACAAGTATGGATTCATCACGATTGACAAGGAGAGTGAATTGAATGCTGGAAGATATAGAAGAGGATTTGATTCCTTCCTCACCGTCGATGATAAATGATTGTTCTTTCAGTTTTAAAGACAGTCTAGAGTCTGACTTGCATACGTCAACATGAAGAGCAAAGAACTTTTAAGGGAGAAGGCTGTATTGAATGAACTTGCCAAGGCAAGTGATGCAATCAGACGGAAACATCGAATGTTGAAAAGTGGACGTGATAGTGCTCAGCAGAGAATGCAAGATGTGTTTAAACCGGTTGGCGAACCATTAGAGGAGCTAGTTTCGTATACGAAAAAACCGAAAATTAAGAGTGAACGTATGAATGTTAAGAAGGAGGAGGAGGAGGAGGAGGAGGAGGAGAAGGAGGAGTCTCCAAATTTTGGAGAAAATAGCATGCAGCAAGATATTTCTTTCAAAGACGATATTTGGCATGATGCAATTACTGATGAGAATGTCGATGTACCCGTAACTAAAAATAATGATAATCATGATGATGATGACGATAATTTGGAATCATCTGAAGATGTTGATAATTTGATACGTGAATATTTGGGTCTACTACGTAGTAATAACAAAACAAGATTAGATGGCTTGTATGGAGTACGAAATCTCGCTCAAAACAGATTAATGATTGGTGATTCACCGATTCATTTCGAACTCGATCATATAGTGGTTGGAGATGAAAAGTATCCCAAAAGTATTGGCTTGGTGGAACTGTTGTTTAAAAAAGAGCCTGAACTCAAATATATAACTCCAAATGACTTGGAGAAATATCAGAAAATTGTCATTACAACGAATGCTCATAAAAAATTTTATAAACGCACGGGTGCAGTACGTCAGGATAAAAATAGTAAATTCAAAAATTATATATCCCACATGCTTCGTAGCAACGATAAGAAGGGTGGTGCTCTGCCCCAGTACAAGGTAGCACAAAAGCATACTTCTATCGACTATGTTTATTGGGATGATCCGAATGAACTAGTGGATCGTCTTCGTTTATTGCTCGCATCGCAAGCTGCTGGAAACTCATCACATTCGAATGAAATCATATCGATTATCGAGGAATTGCGTGAAGCTGAAATCATTTATTAACATGTGAGGGCTTGCTTTCATCCACATTCCCAACATGAGCGTCGATGTGTTTGGACGAAAGTTGAGTAGACGTGGTGGTACAGGTCCTCCGGGTAAACCAGGTGCTGGATTCAAAATTACATCAGACGGTCATTACGATTTGGAACGAAAACGATTGGAAAACGTTGGCGACCCAATAAATGCCAGAGATGTTGTAACACTCGGTGCATTAAGTAAACACATTCATTCTATAACTCATAGTGTGACTCATATAACGAATCAAAGGTGCGAATCGAATGTGGCTGCTCTAGAGAAGCGTGTAAAAGATGATCTCGCCACTCTACGCAAGGAGATGAAAAATTTGGAAAGTACAATCGCGGAGCAAATAAAAGATGATCTTACCATCCTGTTGAAGGAGATGAAAGATTTGGAAAATGCAATCGCGGAGCTTAAAAAGTGAAAAGTTGCGAGAGAATGAGCGTGCCGCGGTGGTAGAGGAGCTACACAAGCAAGCTCGACGAAATTACCCACGTCGACGAGTGGATATACGCGGTCTGGATGAGACTTGGCAAGCTGATCTTGTCGATATGTCTGCATATGCACAACACAACTCCAAGTATAAATTTCTCCTCACCGTCATCTATATATTCTCCAAATTCGCCTGGGCCCTACCATTGAAGAGTAAGAGTGGAAAAGATGTCACCGCTGCAATGGAATCAATTCTCAGCAAAGGACGCATACCCAAAAATCTTCACGTCGATCGAGGAAAAGAATTTTACAATACGGACTTTAAGGCCCTGATGAAAAAGTATAATATACATTTGTATTCAACATTTAGCAACTTGAAAGCATCAATTTGTGAGCGCTTCAATCGTACACTCAAGAATAAAATGTGGATTCAATTTAGTTTTCGCGGAAGCTGGAAATGGATTGATATTCTCGAAACCTTAATTGAGAAATATAATGCTACACAGCATCATACGATAAAGATGAAACCGAAAGATGTGAACGCTGCGAATGAGGCGCAACTATTGCATAACGTATATAATAGAACTGTGGATGGGGAGAAACCAGCAAAATTCAAAATTGGCGATAAAGTACGCATAAGTAAATTTAAGAATGTATTTGAGAAAGGTTATACGCCAAATTGGACAACGGAAATTTTTACAATATATCGAGTGAGAAAAACTAATCCAGTTACTTATAATATAAAAGATTATCAAGAGGAGCCCATCGCAGGTGGTTTCTACGAGCATGAGCTGCTTCGAACAAAAAATCCCGACACGTATCTAATTGAAAAAGTGTTGAAGAAGCGTGGCAGTCAGTTGTTTGTGAAATGGCTAGGTTTCGACAATACACACAATAGTTGGATAAGTAAGGATGATTTGTGAACAATAAAGATGAAAAATTGAAAGTCTGGTTTATTTTAACGACCTTTCCCCCACGAACAGCAGATTCGAAGGAAAAGGAATGACAGAGATTCACAAAAAATTTTATTTTACATCATTTACAAATGTACAAGTTTTTGAGGAAAATTCCTCTCTTACAGAGTTTTCTTATTTCGTATAAATGTCCTCACTCTCACAATTTTTTTTTTTTTTCGCCTTCAATATACTCTTAATCTCCAACACTCGTAAGCACACATTCACAATGCCTCCATAGCTTCTGAAAATTCGGGAATACTGTAATGGCCCCATGGCAACGTGTCTACCGTTTCAGGTATAATGTATCGCTTGTCATCGTGTGGACTTGGAGCGATTTTCGTCTCCGTGATCGTATAGATATTATGTAATGTTGAGCGAATTGAAGATTGACAACGCTTCATTTCAATCTGCTCACCGAGGCATTTCACATAATCGTCGAATGTTATGGTTCTCGCAACAACATTACTCTTGACTCCTTTAGCTTTTTTAACATCGTTCTTGCCCTCAACTCGCGTCGCATACATTTTCGATCTCAATCCAACGAATTCAGTCATTATGGCCCCATTGTTCTCATCCTTCATGAGACCCGGGACCTTTTTGTTCACAAGCGGTATGCCATAGACGTTGTCTGGGGGATAGTCACTGGTATCATATTTGTCGAGATTACATTTCATGTCCTCATATGCATCTTCACACTCAATATGGTAAATTAAACTATCAGTATCTGTATACATGACTTTACATTTATTCTGATACGTCGGCATCATGAACTCGTGATGGAATTCATATAAACAAGTTTTTGAAATATCTAAAATGGACATGCCAACATATATCGGTTTGTTAAACATGACTTGGAGATTTCGCAACTCTACAGCGATTAAATTTTCCGCAAAAATACTTCGACTGTGAAAGTTAGGTTTAGCAATCATAGCTTCTGCTCCGTATCGACCTGCCCATTTCGTTAAAAGTTTAACTTGAACGTGACTACGAACATCCTCCATGGTTTTTCCAAACACAGCATTATTCATTAATTTGAACAGATTTTTTTCAAAATCATTTTTCGCACGTGTACGAAACTGTGTATTCAAATCAATGTATGTTTTGAGCCAGGAAGATTGCTTAAACTTCAAGACTCTGTGTATTTTTGTGATTTTCAAACCATGTTTCAAACACTGCTGCAATGCACGATAGTGTATGACATATCGTTTTTTCGCATTCACCGTTGCAAGAAGCTTCTCTTGCTTCGTGCCCGGAGGTTTATCATGCGTTGGACAAAATGGCAAATCACTATGTGCATCGTGCAAGTGTTTTGGATATTCCAAATCAACCTCCAGTATATAACCAATTTCAGAGTCAAGTGGATGAGACTCGATGTTGAAGTTTGCAATGTCTTCAATCCATTCGAAATCTGCATAAGGCAGTGGTTGACTCATTGCCCATCCATACAAATTGTTCACATCGAAATACATCAAGTATGACGATGGAATAGATGGGTCATACGAGTTCATGTACTTGTTATTGGCACGGGCATGTCTTTTGGAGCATTGACTAAGACCACCTCGAATGCCTCTCTCCACGAACAATACCATATCAATGTCTGTGAGCAATTCAAACTTTACTTTGGTATATTTCATCATGGCATCCCAGGTATATCCGGGGAGAGTGTAGTAAAACGCAGGGTCAAGACCATAACTTTTTAGACAAGTATCGCGGAAATTCTCAAAGATATCGGCTAATAGTAATACGTCAGTCTTCAAGTATAAATCGCTGTATTCACCGAGCGTTCGCGTTGAAAATCGTTCCCATACATTTTTCGCATGTGCATACTCCTTTTCGGAGACTGTTGAATCAGTTAAAGAGCTGTGAAATGCTTCCCGCGGTGGAAGCTCCGTTTCATTCAACTTTTCAAAGCTATCAATATACTCGTACGGGAAGACACCTTTCCGCGTTAATAAATGAAAATGGTCTACATCTTGAAATTGTGATTTTAACGTTACGAGTTTGTCGGCAGTTAAAAAAGATGCTAATTTATCGAGACTCGTATTGAGAAATCTGAAAGAGTCGATGAAACGTAATTTTATATTTTTCCGCGTGTCTTTGCCTGTTTGAACCGTTTTCGAGAAGGAGATGTACTTTTCTTTTGTTATCGGAAGCAAATCGATTTTCCCCGCGAACGCAGTTGCAACTTCTTTTATGATGAAATGCGCGTCATAACCGGATAAGTTATGAAAAATTATTGGCATGAAAAACGAATTTTGATAGTTTAAATTACAATTTGAATGAGCCGGACCTCTGAATTGGCCTGTTAGATGGCAATGATCGCGAACACGCTCATCACCCTCGACAAAAGGTTTCTCGCAAATATGACACTCTTTGTCTTCCCGAAATTTTTTCCACTCTTGCGGAGTCAATTGTTTCATTGGAATGTTCGTTAGGAGAATTTTTTCAACGCGCAAAGCTAATTGTTTTAGTTCTTCGACGAACCATTCCACACAGTCCTCACCTCGGCGCTCGTGATATCCCGATAATGAATCATCGTAAGAGCACTTTACGTAATATCCAACGCTGAAGACGCGATGATGTTGGATCTTGTTTTTTTCTCTCTCTTCAGCGCTGGTCTTCTCCAAGATACACTCGAGATCGGCGTATACCACGAACGGGAGACGCTCCTTCCGATTGGCGTTCGTGAATTCTAGCCATTTGTCGTTTTCACCCGGTAGTCGAACAGCACAATCGTTGATTACGCCGCAATCCACCTCATGTGACTGCAGCTTTTCTATGGTTGCGAAGTAATGGAGGCATCTGTAAAATTTCAAATTCTTTTTAATATTTTGTCACAATTATAAAGGGGAAAAGAAGTACACTCGTATAACAATTTACTTACCGATCGCAAACGTATTTCCGGTGCTCATTAGTATTGAGTTGTGAGCTGACGAGCCGAGATAATTTCTTGATGTAAGCAAAGTGTCCAATTCCACATTCTGACACGTCTTCGACGTAAAGCAAGTTGACATGTCGCTCTTTCTTCTCCTTGCTCACCCGCACTGGCAGAATCACATCTTTCTTCTCGCTATACACATTGATTGAGAGATTATTTAATTTTTCAAATCTCCCAATTTGATCCAACGTCATCGGAAAGTTGATGCCTTGGAGATTAAATATCGTCGAATAATGTGGATATGAAGATATGCGGTCACTGTTTTGTTCTGCTGGATGAAGTTCAGCAGTCATTGCCCATCCGAAACACGCATTATCTCGTGATTTCACATTCACGACTGCTTTCTTCAAGAGTATGCGTTTCGCCAATGGAATGTGACATCCCGCACGCAAAGCATTGTACTTGTTGATGTTCACTGTTAGATTGGTTATTGATGTTAGGGTCCACCCACTGTCACTCTCCTGGAACTCCTCGAGCGATTTCAGAGTTGGCTCCACGACTCGCTTCTGATACCACTCTCTCAGATCCAATGTTGTAAAAAGTTCAACATTTCCCGTGTTGATACTTTTATTCGCCCGCTTATCACCCACGCTGAACTCTCCATTGAACGAAGTGTTCACTTTAATGCTGCTATACTTGCGTATATGAGCACTCACTTGTTTTTCAACAAGTTCAAATGCATCCAGTAAGAACTTCCGTGGGTCGATGTGATCACGATTAATTACAGCCCCGGTTGACAATCGATTTCCGAATGCGCTCTCGATTTCTCGCCATATTAATCCACAATCATTCGATACTCCGCCACCCCAATGTATGAAGCGTTGACGTGTTACCTGCTTCAAACATTCGAGACGTAAGATTTGCGAAGTGATTGCGTGGTGCCATCCCAATCGTGATTGCTTCAATCGAACTTGCGCCTCTAACGATTCGATAAGTGTATCACACTGGTGTTCCCACACCAAATATTGCTCCAACGTCCGAAGAAGCGTTGCTTGCATACGCAGCAATTGCTCTGTAGCAACGTCGGTGACCAGAGACATGATGCGTTGATGTCGAGTTTTACGATAGAGTCATTCTCAAGTTATCTCGTCGTGTTGACTCTTTGGGGGTTCGATACTTACTAACTAGTCAAGCCAAAGATTCAGCCCTTTTCGGAAGCATCGACGGAAGTTGTTTTTGGTCATTTAAATTTAAATATGGAAGGGAGGGAGAGATATGATGGACAGAAAAAGGATTTCTCAGAGTTTTCGAGTTCACTACAGCATCTCAGATCATAAATTGTTTCGACTCGCGGCCATCTTTTTTCGTGACACCAAATATCGCTCCAACGTCCGAAGAAGAGTCGCTTGCATACGCAGCCATTGCTTCGCGTAGCAACATCGGTGACGAGAGACATGACCAAATATTGCTCCAACGTCCGAAGAAGAGTCGCTTTCATACGCAGCCATTGCTCCGCGTAGCAACGTCGGTGACGAGAGACATGATGCGGTCGAGTTTTACGACACAGTCCCTCTCGTGTTTACTCTTTCGGGCTTAATAGTCAAACTGAAGATTGAGCCCTATTCGGGAGCATCGCTGGGAGTCGTCGTTTTTTGCTCATCTAGATTTAAATATGGAAGAGAGAGAGAGAGAGAGACTTTTTCCTCGAGATATGATGGAAGGAAAAAGGATTTCTCAGAATTTTCGAGTTCACTACAGCATCTCAGATCATAAATTGTACTCGCGGCCATCTTTTTTTTCGTCTGCAAGAAAGCGTGAGAGTAGATTTTAACGTTGCTTGTAGAGATAATTTTTTTACTATTTCTGCTCGGGGGTCATCTCTGAGAAAAGTGCGTTTTTGGGGAAAAACTTGAAGAGAGAGGATGCAACACCAAATTTGGAACGAGAGGTTTTTCAAATCATTTTCATTTCTGTTCGAGACTCCGCTCCCTTCAGTTATTTGAAGAAAACAATGTCGCAAAACGAATCGGTGGTTACTACAGTCAGTGAATGTGATTCAACACATGATGTATATGAAAAAGTGTGGTGTACATTCACTGAAGAAGAAAAACTGAATTTGAGTGAAAAATCGAGAGTGTGCATTGTCTCGGTATATTACCGCACCGAACGTGGCGACAAATTGTGTGGTGTCTGTGTTCTCGGGGCTGGAGGTGAAATGTTCGAGAAGCTCACAGCGGTGCGAAAGCATAGAACAGAGTATTGGAATATTGCCTCTGCATCGAGTTGTCAGGACTGTAGGACTCGCCTCTACCAGGTGGTGACGCAGAATATCTGTCCAGACTGTGATCTAGATTGAATAAGGGGTAAGTACCTCATTGATGAGCAAAATTTTTGCATAGATTTGAAAATTCTTATTCAAACTTTTACCTTGATTTGTTTCAGTGCCAGCATCGATCGGAAAGCAGACATTATGAATAAAACGCATAAACTTTTTTATAGAATTTGTTTTTCTGTAAAATATACAATAAATTCAATCTAAATGAGTAAAGTCTATTTCAGCCTATTGAAACCACCCATCTCTCTCCTACACTCGGCAACTATCGGATATCAAAAAATAACTAAATTTTGAAAATCTTGAGCGGACAGACCTCTTATAGAAAAATGTCGAAAAAATCTTCAGACCTCTTATTGTCCCGAGACTCGGTAGAGTCTCGGGACAAGTACATTGACAGCTCTGTCGTCTGCTGGCCTGAGGCTCTCGCCGAGTATACTTTCTCTGAATAAAACGATTCGCCGTGGTGGGGGTAAAATTGGCATGTCATATTGTTCAAATACGAAACTCATAAGTCATCTGAGACTTTGAAAATTGAACTGGAGATTAATTAATAAATTCTCTTTCGATTCCGCCCAAAATGAGCATGATCGGTGGCGTAATTGTTGAGAAAAAACTTTGCACGGGCTCAAGATTATGCAAAAGTTACTGACACATTACGAGTTCGACGTATACGTATACGCGTTTTGACATGAGTTAGTGGTAGTAGAGTTGTATCTCAACGCATTCTGATTGGCTCACTCCATCTGACAGACCACGTTTAAACTCCATAAACGTATCCACGGTCACACTCCATGAACGTAACCACGCTCAGACTTCGTCAACATATATATGTACAACCATCTGTCAGTTTTTGATAGCATCATGAACAAACGTAGTTTCGACATAACAAAGTGCGGTCTAAATTCAATTTTAAAAAATGTTTGTTGTTTAGTAGAGTGCATAATATTTATTATTTTAGTAAAAATAGTGATGTGGTGTCATAATATTAAGAAAACCGGTCTTTTAGTGTATTAAACCGGTATAAAAGCGGCCGCGTAAATGTAGTCTGTGATCCGTGTGTTTTTGCGTGATGCAGATTTTATTATTTCGTTCGATTGGAAATAAGTATTAATTCCTTCAATTGAACCAGTGTGCGAGGGATATTGTCCAGTGTAAATATATCGTCAGTTAAAGCATGGTTATATGTCATGTATGTAATTAGATTATGTATACGAGTTCGCTTTGATAGTTGTGTGTTAACGAATCAGCCGGCGTTTGACGTTACGAAGGCGCGACAAATGTAACGAACGTTCGTATAGTTGGTAAATAATATAAACTTGATAAGTCAAATCAGTTAATCGAAAAGAGTTCTAAAAGTTCAAAGTTGTGAGGAAAAACGTGCGTCAACCTATAACCTCAAATTTTCTTTTTGATCTGAAATGACATGGTTGATAAATAATTAATAAAATAAAAACACACGGAACTGTTAGTATGATGTTAGAAACTTCAATTGAATAAATGTTTTCTAATTTATTTCTTGTGTCATCATTATTTTTGAATATTCCCATATTTTGCTTCCTATTGAGTTTGGCTCTGCTCTATCCGATCCTTGTTTTGACTCCATCGGTTTGCAGCGGATGGATACATATTATTAATTGGTTTCCTAATATGTGTCCTATGATTTTCTAATATTTCTTCATGCTGATTGTGGTAACGTAATTCAAGTGGTTTCCGACTATGATCATCAATCGCACATTTTGTATATCTGATTTTCAAAACAGTTTCTGGTGTTGATATAAGTGTAGTTATACTTTTTCCACCTGGTCTGTCGAGTAATAAATTTTGAAACTTGTTCCAAAAAGTCTTTGGATGTTTTTTTTGCTGATAGTATGAAAAGTTGAATCTTCGGAATGCGGTAGGCAAACACAAATTTTGACAACAATACTTATGAAATAACGTGTATGTTGAGTATTCCTACTCCGCAAACTGCAAATGTGGAATTATTGGTGAAAACATTCATTACGATATGTCTACAGTTGCTCAGTTTTGGATGTGATTGAGTATAATGCCTGCCAACATCATGGAAACCTACAGAATTTTTAAATGTTATATGCGCTATGTCATTTTAATGGAACATCATGACTTTGAACAACTTTTCACTATAATACTATATAGATTTGGATCATTGAAATACAGCAAAAATCTGCAAACTATAAAATTTATATACTTTGCCATTCATTTTACTTTTTGACTCTCACTGCAACATAAATATGAAGTGAAAAATTCATTAGAAAAGTCTTCAGTTGCTCATTTATGCTTTGAAATTTGATTAAAAATTGCTGTTTTCCAAACTCATTGCGCAGATACATTGAATTGCAGCAGATAGCTGCGAACTTTAAAATTTCTGTGGATAAGTATATGTGCTAAGTATCACCTCCTATCTTTAATTATGGTAATATTGAGTATTCTCACTTTGCAAACTACAAATGTGCAATTATTAGTGAAAAGATTCATTACGCTAAGTCTACAGTTGCTCAGTTTTGGATGCGATCAAATATAATGCCTGCTAACATCCATGGGAACATACAGAATTTCTGAATACAATGTTCGCTATGTAATTTCAACATAACATCATGACTGTTACCAACTTTTCTCTATAATACTATAGATTTGGATTATTGAAATACAGCAAAAATCTGCGAATTCTAAAATTGATATACTGTGTCACGCATTTTACTTTTTAAAACTAACTGTAACATATATATGAAGTAAACACTCATCACAGAAGTCTTCAGTTGCTCATTTATAGATAGATTTTAAATTGCTGTCTTCAAAATTTATTGCGCAGATACATTGAATCGCAGCAGATACCTGCGAACTCTGAAATTTCTGTGCATAAATATGTGTGTTAAGTATCACCCCCTATCTTTGATTATGAGAATGAGTAATAGAACTTGGTTTAGTAAGTTTTAAAGTATTTCTTTTTAAATACTATTGAAGTTTGTATTACTGCGGTATGAAGCGAATACCTCCAAACTTTCATATTTTTGTGTCGCAGCATGTGTGCCAATCATTTAAATTCTTTACTCCAACCGTAACATGTAATCTCAAAAATTCATCACAAACGTCTTCAGCTTCTCTAAATTCCTAAATTTTCCGTTTTCTATTTTATTCTGAGTTTTTAAACTTTTAAATTCATTAATGAATTCTCCTGAAATTGTTTTTCGCCAAAACCAATGCAGATACCTTAAACGTCTTTGAATTCGGTTGCTCTGTTGAATTAAGTACGCTCAGTTTTTTTTGCTTCTTTGAGTTCTGACATAATAAATGTTTCCGGGTGCCTTTTTTCAGCAACTATCAAACTGGATAATTGGATCTCAGCGGCCACTTGCAAACTTTGGAAATATATTTCATCGGGGACACGTTTTGAATGACACGAAAATGTCTAGATTCAGAATGCAAAAGCAACATTTAAAAAGGGCCAATTCTGTTGGATTTGTTGTGTCTTGAATTTGATCTATCTTTCCTCTTTTCCTTTCTTTTTCCTAACGTTATCAGCCGAAAATCATATCTCGGCCCGCAACACGCATTGCTCCATGCTCTTGAGTTCCCAATGGACGAAACATATTAGAAGACAAGGAGAAAAATCACCAAAGTCCAAGACTAAACCTCTATCGAAATATTTTCAGTACAATTTCGACGAAAAATAGGTCTTTTTTCGTGAAAACCAACATTATACGCCGAAAATTATAAACAATTCATAGAAATTTAAACTAAAATCTTACAGTCATCTGAACATAAATAAGGATCTTTTGAGAAAAAAGACGTGATATCAAACCATAAACTTCCCCTGGGGAAAAAAAGGTTGGGACAAGTACATTGATGGTCCCTCGTTTGCTGATAATTCCACCCATAAAAAAAACTTAAAAAAAAAATTTTTTTTAATTGTAAAAAAAATTATTTCATAAAAAAAAATACAGAACAATTCGAAAAAAATTTTACAAATCTTAAAAAAACGTTATATTAAAAAAAACTAATCTGCATCTATTTTTTAAAGTGTCAAAAGAATCAAATAACAAGTAAAAAATAATAAACCGAAAAATCGCCCTTGAAATCATTTTGGAAACCGATGCCTCATTCTTCTTATTTGATTCGAACAGCTAAATCAACTGAAAAAAACTCCATCTAATTTACGTGCGGCATTAAAATGTATTATATTAATTCGAGGCCAAGTATCTTCTAATAAAAGGTCGTGACCGTCGTTTTAAATGATTTTCTATATTCGCATTGTCAATAAATAAATTTTAAAAAATGTTTAACTGTGAAAAAATATGAGATCTATTGTAACATATACAGTGAATGAATTACGTTTCCTGTAGGAATTCTGAATTTTGGAAATAAAAAAAAATGAGATCATTTTCTAACGTAGCCAAGTACAGTGAATGAATTAAGGTTCTTGTGGAATTCATTCGTGTACACTTTTAGACCTAATCCCTCACTTATTCATAAAAATTTTCCAGCAAACGTCACAGAGCAACAAAGGTTTCTCGAATGATTCTGCAATTATTAAGAGATTATCATCTGTTTTTATGCTAGCACGGGTTATAAACTTAAAACAGTTTACGCGTACAAGTGCATGCATTGTATCTATACGATGAACTGCACAAATTCATTTTCAACATTACACACAAGCTTGGCGTGCATGGTTTTCAATCGGAAGCTCGGGAAGAGACAATTGTTTAAATTTACTATGAAAACAATAATTAATTAGAATTGTATGAACGAGTGTGAAAAAAACCGATCCCCCAATAAAATAAGAGGGGCCCTGTTATATAATGATTTGGTAAACAATACAGATGGGTGAAATTTGTGGATAAAATTGAACAATTAAACGAACGGATAAAGAAATGAAATCAATCAATCCCTTTATATGCCTTTATCTTGTACGGATAGATACGGCCATTCTTTCATGCCCATACGCATTTTAATTTATCCACGCGTCACTTTCACTCGTTTGTCCGTGCACTCTTTTTTTTACCAAATGGGCAGATGATTGGATGAATTACACAAGTATTGAAATGGATGAACAAAGAAGTAAGCTGTGTAAACATTGATTTGAGAAAAGAAAACGCGTTGAATACGAAACTTTTGGAGTAATGAATTTATCAGTCAAACTGGTCAAGAATAGATATTTTTTTTTGTGTACACAGCGCGAGATCTTACGTCGAACTACTCAATAAAATAGTTGGATGGAAAAGGGATGGCAAATTAAAAAACAATTACATGAGAGGATCATCAAGTTTTCTTCAAATATATGGACGGATGAGGCATTCCTTCGCCGAGCTTCCGATTGAAAACCATGCACGCCAAGCTTGTGTGTAATGTTGAAAATGAATTTGTGCAGTTCATCGTATAGATACAATGCATGCACTTGTACGCGTAAACTGTTTTAAGTTTATAACCCGTGCTAGCATAAAAACAGATGATAATCTCTTAATAATTGCAGAATCATTCGAGAAACCTTTGTTGCTCTGTGACGTTTGCTGGAAAATTTTTATGAATAAGTGAGGGATTAGGTCTAAAAGTGTACACGAATGAATTCCACAAGAACCTTAATTCATTCACTGTACTTGGCTACGTTAGAAAATGATCTCATTTTTTTTTATTTCCAAAATTCAGAATTCCTACAGGAAACGTAATTCATTCACTGTATATGTTACAATAGATCTCATATTTTTTCACAGTTAAACATTTTTTAAAATTTATTTATTGACAATGCGAATATAGAAAATCATTTAAAACGACGGTCACGACCTTTTAATACTTGGCGTGCCTTTTTTACTTTTTGAAGTTTTAATATTTACTGATTTCACTTCTTTTTGCGAGACGTGACAACTATATAGGAATCGTCTTTCATTCACTATATTTGTCAACTTCAGAAAACGATCTCATTTTTTTTTCTATTTTGAAGTTTTTTATTGATAATACAAATATAGAAAATTATTGGAAACTACGGTCGCGACCTTTTAATAATTGGCGTTCTTTTTTTAATTTATCAATTATTTTTTTTTCTAATTTAGCTTATTTTTTAGAGGCGTGACAATATTTACTTAAGAAAAAAAATACATTCATCGTCTTCGACGAAAATTTTTAAAACGATTTGTTTCAAGTTGAGTGCTTTTCTCTATGTGCCAAAAGCAATCGACACAGCCAATTTTTCTATATAGACGGACGAAAACTGTGCGGTTATGTTCATGTGAGTTGAAACCTTTTACAAGCAATAATGGTGACGATTTTGATTATCCATTCAGCAAATCGAATTTTCCAATGAAAGATTGGGAAATTCCTATGCAATGGGATGGTATTTTCATTTCTTATTCCTTTTTTTGAAAAGTTCCACTTGTTTATTTGGAAAAATGATTTTTGAAACTATCTTCTTTTCATTCATGGATTCCATGTTGACATGGATACTGTCAATGGTTTGCAATGTCCAAGGAGATGTTTCCATGGTATTCAATGTCTAAGACCACAGCTTTATGGTTATTGGTGTCCAGTGATATTTTTTTAATGGTCTTCTGTAACGTCTGAACCTGCCTCGTCAATGCAAACTATTAAATCGCAGATCTAGATATCGATAACTATGAGGAAATATATCGTAAACCATTGCACCGTTTACCTAAATATCGGGAAATATAAAATTGGCGAATATATATTGAAAAATACGAAGGCATCCACCTAGACATCGAAAACCCTATAGTCGCCAAACTAGACATCGTAAACTATAGAGCCGACGACCTAGATATCGAAAAGCTTAGAAAAACTCACCACACTATCGGAAACTATGGAGCCATTGACTTTCATATCGGGAACCATTGACAAATTCACCTTAACATCGGAAACTATGGAGCTATCGACCGGGATAGTGAAAACTATGAAGTCGTCAACCTAGTCCACGAAAACAATGGGAAAACATACCTGGACATTGAAAACTACGGAGCCGTTGATCTAGACCTCGAAAAGCATGAAGAAACATACCAAGGCGACGAAAGCCATGGAGAAATATACCTAGCCATCGAAAACCATGGAGCTGTCGATGTAGACATCGAAAACAATAGAACCGTCGACCTAGACCATGAAAACCATGGAGAACCATAACCAAACATCGAAAACTATGGAATTGTTGACCTAGCATCAAAAGCCATGACGGAATATACCTGGACCACGAAAACCATGAAGGAACATACGTAGACATTTAAAACTATGAAGAAATATACCTGGACATCCAAAACCATGGAGGAATATACCTAGACATTGAAAAATATATAGACACATACCTAGACATCGAAAAGTATGGAGTCATCGACCTAGATCATGGAAATGATGAAGAAATATACCTAGAAAACAAAAACTATGGAAACTCAGACCTAGCCATCGACAACTGTGGAACCATCAATTTAGACCACGAAAACCATGGAGAAACATACCCAGACATCGAAAAACATGGAGGAATATACCTGAACCACGAAAACCATGATGAAACATGCCTAGACATTGAAAACCATGGAGGAATATACCTGGACGACGAAAAACATGGAGGAATATACCTGGACCACGAAAACCATGGAAGAATCTATGTAGACCACGAAAACCATAGAAAAACATATCCATACATCGAAAACCATGGAGGAATATACCTGGACCACGAAAACCACGTAGGAACATATCCAGACATCGAAAACCATGAAGGCATATACTTAGACATCAAAACCCATGGAAGAATTATCCTAGACCACGAAAACCATGAAGAAACATGCCTAGACATTGAAAACCATGGAGGAATATACCTAGACATCGAAACCCATGGAGGAATTATCCTCGACCACGAAAACCCGAGAGAAACATACCTGAACATCGAAAACTGTGGAGCGGTCGACCTCAACTGCGAAAACCATGAAGAAACATACCCAGACCACGAAAACCATGAAGAATCATATCCATACATTGAAAACCATGGAGAAATATACCTGGACCACGAAAACCATGTAGGAACATATCCAGACATCGAAAACCATGAAGGAATATACCTAGACATCAAAACCCATGGAGGAATTATCCTAGACCACGAAAACCATGGAGAAACAAATCCAGCCATCGAAAACCATGGAGGAATATACCTGAACCACGAAAACCATGATGAAACATGCCTAAACATTGAAAACCATGGAGGAATATACCTGGACGACGAAAAACATGGAGGAATATGCCTGGACCACGAAAACCATGTAGGAACATATCCAGACATCGAAAACCATGAAGGAATATACCTAGACATCAAAACCCATGGAGGAATTATCCTAGACCACGAAAACCATGAAGAAACATGCCTAGACATTGAAAACCATGGAGGAATTATCCGAGACCACGAAAACCATGGAGAAACATACCTGGACATCGAAACCTGTGGAGCCGTCAACCTCGATCGCGAAAACCATGGAGGAATATATCTGGACATAAAAAACTATGGGGTCGTCCACCTAGAAATCGAAATTCGCGATAGAATGTACCTAAACCTAGTCCTCCAAAACCCATGATCTATCGCCCTAGACATCCTCGAAAAATCCAGCGGCGTCGACCAGAATTTTATATTTTTTTATTTTTATTATTTATTATTTAATGTTATTCGTATTATTCAATTTTTTTTTTTCTTATATTATTATCATTTTATATTATATATTGTATAATATAATATATATATTATATTATATATTAATTATAATAAAATATTTATTATAATAATATTTTATTATTAATTAATATTAATAAATAAAATATATATTATATAATTATATACATATTTTATGCGCAAACCAGGAGCTGGTATTGCCCCCGCTGTGCGCCCATTCTCTGTCTCTCTCGCTCGGCGACGCAGAAGGAGAGGGGGTAGCCGCGTTCAGCGCAGTGCGTGACGTAGAGTGAGACAAAAGTAAGAAATCGTGCAAAGGACGTAAGTCCAAATGTAAACAAGCGTAACTTACGCCCCTCTGTCTCTAAGAAAATGAAAATCCCGAAATGATGGATTTTAAATCACTAACGTTACATATCTCAGGATCTACTAGACGGATTTACTTGCAACAAAGACCAATGGAAAGAGAAAAATCGAAAAAAAAATCGTAACAAATTTTCAAGTTCTTTTATGAAATGGTTTATTTGTGAGAACCATTTGAAAATTCTGTGACGTCATAAAACCGGCATATTCGCGTATATAAGAGTAGCGGCAGGGCTCGCGCTGGCTTTTCTTTTGCGCTGCAGTTTTTCCTTTTAATACTTGGCGTCGAGCCGCTACCGCGTCTCTTGAAATTGAAAAAAGTTACCATTTGAATTACGTGCAGCATTTCAATTTATGATATCAATCGGTGGACAAGTATTTTATTAGTAACTCCAAATTTTGACATTATTAAATTCTTCTAAGAAGCTTTTAAATCCAAAAAAATCACATGAAAGCTAGTCATTTCTTACTCTATGGTGGCAGAGACTTATAAGAAAATCGACTCTTCTCAGACTTTCAGGATCCTCTGGTATTATTCACAAAATTCGACGTCGATTGGATCGATACAAATTATGTTTAAATATGTGTTAAAAGTACTTGTCCGGCCCATCACTATTCATTCAATAAAGAATCAATCATAAAAAAACGAAATGGCACGGCAGAATCTCGTTAAAAGTTTGTTGAAATGCGATTCATTATTAATTTAATGTTCTTAATAATATTATAGGTTAGTTCTTATTCCGAATGGAACTCGTTCGCTGGAAGAATAAGTGGGAAGTAAAAATTGCCGTCATCGAATGTAAACTGCAGAGTTATTTTGGAAGCTTGAACATATACATTATGTACAATTTTTTTCATTTATCGATGCCCAATAATATCCCTTCTATATTGCGGAATAATTTGTTTCCGTTTTTTATTAAATTAGTACAATTAAGTAAAAATTACTTGAAGATAATTCTCTCAATTCCCTCTGCATGAATACTTGTGACTTATCAGTTCTGGACAAGCCCTGATTTTTATTAGGATAAACAATTTAAACGGAAAATGATGGGCCGGACAAGTACTTTTAACACATATTTAAACATAATTTGTATCGATCCAATCGACGTCGAATTTTGTGAATAATACCAGAGGATCCTGAAAGTCTGAGAAGAGTCGATTTTCTTATAAGTCTCTGCCACCATAGAGTAAGAAATGACTAGCTTTCATGTGATTTTTTTGGATTTAAAAGCTTCTTAGAAGAATTTAATAATGTCAAAATTTGGAGTTACTAATAAAATACTTGTCCACCGATTGATATCATAAATTTTAATGCTGCACGTAATTCAAATGGTAACTTTTTTCAATTCATTAGAAGATACTTGGCCTCGAATTAATATAATACATTTTAATGCCGCACGTAAATTAGATGGAGTTTTTTTCAGTTGATTTAGCTGTTCGAATCAAATAAGAAGAATGAGGCATCGGTTTCCAAAATGATTTCAAGGGCGATTTTTCGGTTTATTATTTTTTACTTGTTATTTGATTCTTTTGACACTTTAAAAAATAGATGCAGATTAGTTTTTTTTAATATAACGTTTTTTTAAGATTTGTAAAATTTTTTTCGAATTGTTCTGTATTTTTTTTTATGAAATAATTTTTTTTACAATTAAAAAAAATTTTTTTTTTAAGTTTTTTTTATGGGTGGAATTATCAGCAAACGAGGGACCATCAATGTACTTGTCCCAACCTTTTTTTCCCTAGGGGAAGTTTATGGTTTTAGAATTATTGTAGAATAATTTTGCTCTTGAGCTGCAGACCCTTCTGAATGTTTTCATCTCGACATACACCCAGAGTTCAAAACTCTTAGAGAATATTTTTTCTCGTTCACTCCGTCTCTCTCATGCTTTTGCTCTCTACGGTCATTCTATCTCTCTCACACCTCTCTCTCCAACGGCAGACCCTTCGTTACGCCCCCCCCCCCCTCCCCTCCCTTATCTGCATCCGAGGCGAAGACAAATCCGTAACGCACTGGTCATAAATTAATTAAATGTCACACACGATTTTTCTCATTCCATCTCTCTCACACTCACCATCGGCTCTATCTCTCCTTCTTTTTCAAGGGCAGCGAGAATGTGTGCGACACACACACACGGCCCGACGGCGCGCGGCTTCCGCCTTCGCTGCCCCCCCCCCCCCCCACCCCTCTGGCCCTGGCGCTTCCCCGCACACCGCTCCCCCCTCGCCGCCATTTGAGCCAGAACCGGCGTAGCCTTACTACTCATGTATGTTCAGTATTTCCACTTTGCAATCTACAAATATGGAATTATTATAAAATAAATTCATTCCGATAAGTCTACTGTTGCTCAGTTTTGGATGCGATCAAATATGATGCCTACCAACATCCCCAGAAACTTACAGAATTGCTGAATGCAATGTGCGCTATGTCATTTTAATGTAACATCATGACTTTTGACAACTTTTCATTATAATGCTGTAGATTCGGATCATTAAAATACTGCAAAAATATGCAAACTATACAATTTAAATACTGTGCCATTCATTTTACATTTTGACTCTAACTGTAACATCTATATGATGTAAAAAATTGATTATAAAAGTCTTCAGTTGCTCATTTATGGATAGATTTGAAATTGCTGTCTTCGAAGCTCATTGCGCAGATACATTGAAAAGCAGCAGATACCTGCGAACTCTGAAATTTCTGTGGATAAATATATATGCGACGGATCACCCCTTATCTTTGATTATGGTAATATGTAATGGAACTTGGTTCGGCAAGTTTTTAAGTGTTCCTTTTCAAATAGTATTGAAGTTTGTATGACTGATATACAGCGAATACTTCCAAACTTTTTATATTTCTGTGTTGCAGCATGTGTGCCAATCATTCAAATCATTTACTCCAACCGTATCATGTAATCTAGAAAATTCATCACAAAAGTCTTCCGCTTGTCTAGATACTTCAATTTTTCTTTTTCTACACCATTGTGAGTTTTCGAATTTTTAAATTCATTTCTGAATTGTCCTGAAATGGTTTTCCTCCAAAACCAATGCAGGTACCTTAAACGTCTTTGAATTCTGTTGCTCTGTTGAATTAAGTTCGCTTAGTTTTTTTTGCTGCTTTGAGTTCTGGCATAATAAATGTTAGAAGTTTTCGGGTACTTTTTTTCAGCAACTATCAAACTGTGGATAATTGGACCTCAGCGGCCACTTGCAAACTTTGGAAATATATTTCATTGAGGGCACGTTTTGGATGAAATGAAATCTCTAGATTCAGAATGCAAAAGCGACATTTAAAGTGGGCAAATCTGTTGGATTTTTCGTGTCTTGAATTTGATCTATCTTTCATTTGAATTTTGAAGAAAAGGGATAAATAAAATCTGTTCTATTAAGGAAATCTTTACATCAGTTCTTTCTTGGTATGAAGACTTGGAAAAAATCGCCAAAGTCCAAGACCAAACCAGTGCCGAAATATTTTCAATACAATTTTGAAGAAAAATTGGTCTTTTACGTGGAAACCAACATTATAAACCGAAATTCATTTCGCGGTCCTCATCCCGGATTCCTCCATGCTGTTGAGTTCCTAATAGGCATAACATATTAGAGTATGAGGAAAAAAATCGCCAAAGTTCAAGGGCAGACTTGTGACGAAATATTTTCACTACAATTTTTACGAAAAATTGGTCTTTTATGGTGGAAACCAACTTTATAAGCCGAACATCATACCTAGGGAAAATAAGATTGGGAAAAGTACATTGATGGTCCCTTATTTGCTGATAATTTCATGAAAAAGATTATCCCATAAAAAATGTTCGTATGAGAATGGAATCTATAAAAATGTACTAAGCAAATAATTCATAGAAATTTATACTAAAATCCTATAACCGTCAGAACATAAATGAGGAACGTTTGAGAAAAAAGGCGTGATGTCAAACCATAAACTTCCCCTAGGGAAAAAAAGGTTGGGACAAGTACATTGATGGTCTCTTGTTTCTGGATGACATAGAAAAAAGATTTGGAACCAGGAAAAAAATTCTATAAAAATAATAAACGAAAAATTGAAAAGTTCAAAAAAATTCAACAAAAATAAAAAACAATCGAAAAAATTCTGTAAAGAAAAATAAAAAAATTTCAAAAAAATTCATGAATATTAAAGACATTGAAAAATATACTATCCAAGTTACATGTAGTATAAAAATGTATGATATCAATTGGAGGCCAAGTTTTTATTGATATCTTGAATATTTATCCAACAAATTGGAAACTTTAATGAAATTCATGATAATTATTTTCACGAAAAAAAGTTAATGAAAAAAAAGTCATAACGGAAGTTACGTGCAGTACTAAAATGTATTATATCAATTCGAGGTCAAGTATTTATCAGTTATTCGAATTATAATCTCCGGCGACAAATGAGCGTTGAGAATCCTTGTCGGGCTCACAACGTTTTATCAAAATTACTAAAAAATTAATGGAAAATAAATCATTAAAAATTCACATGAAAGTCATTCGTTACTTCAACAAGGTACACACTTTAAAGAATCGATTCCCCTCCGACTTTCAGGATCCCCTGGTATTATTCACAACATTCAACTTCGATTGGATCGGTACAAATTATGTTCAAATACGTCTTAAACGTACTTGTCCGGCCCATCACTTTTTATCCAAATTGCTCATTCGAAAAAAAATCAGGGAAGTTCTATAATGACAAATATAATAAAATGGCTAGAAATAAAAATAATATCTCCAAGTAATTTGAACTTGATTGTTCGCAAGTTCGTATAGCAATATCCACTTCTCATATTCTTCAGTGAACACATATCATTCGGTAAGAACCAATGAAAATGAGAAATAATCAGGCACATTATTAGAAATTTTCGAACCTACTCAGCCATGCAATGTTTTTTTTTCCATAGTCACGTACACATTTTGATAAATATCACTAGTCAAGTACGACACGTGGATTCCTGGAATTTGGAGAAAAATGATTTTGTTGTGAATTATGACTCCATATCATATAAATAGATTAATCAACTTCATCTTTCATTTTCGTTTCATTTTGACAAGAGCGATTCGAAGGAAAATTATTTTCTCGGGAATTACTGTTCCTTAATATTAACACATGCATTAACTTCGTTTTTGATTTGTTTTCGAATGAACAATTTGAATAAAAAGTGATGGGCTGGACAAGTACGTTTAAGACGTATTTGAACATAATTTGTACCGATCCAATCGAAGTTGAATGTTGTGAATAACACCAGGCGATTCTGAAAGTTGGAGGGGAATCGATTTTTCAAAGTCTGTACCTTCTTGAAGTAACGAATGACTTTCATGTGAGTTTTTACCGATTTTCATATGTTCTGGTTAAAAAAAGGTTGCCATCGTTCTTATTATTCAAAAGGAAGTTTCTGCAATTTTTTATTTCTATTAATTTTTTAGTAATTTCAATGAAACGTTCTGAGCCCGATAAGGATTCTCAACACTTATTGCTGGAGATTATATTTCGAATTACTGATAAATACTTGGCCTCGAATGGATATAATCAATTTTAGTACTGCACGTAACTTTCTTTATAACTTTTGCTTCATGAGCTTGTTTTTCCTCGAAAATAATTATTATGAATGATTAGTGACTCCTATGCATAAAACGTCATTTTTTCAATCAAAGTTTCCGATTTGTTGGGTAAATATTCCAAATGATCAATAAAAACTTGGCCTTCAATAGATATCATACATTTTTATATTGCATGTAACTTGGATAGTACATTTTTCAATTTGTTTAATATTTATGATTTTGTTTGAAAATTTTTTAGTTTTTCTTTATAGAATGTTTTTTCGATTGTTTTTAATTTTTCTTGATTTTTTTGAACCTTTCAATTTTTCGTTTTTTGTTTCCATAGATACAACTCGATCAGTGGAAATGTCAAGAAATTGGTTTGAGGTGGTGGGGATTAAAATATAAAATTATCTGTAGAGGATTCTTTGGGTCAGTAGCGTTCAAGAGATGGAATACGTGGTAGATTTTTAGGGTTTGAAGAGACCCATCAACGAGTTTGTGCTCAAAGAATTCTCAGCTATTTCATTAAACGATTCCACACCTCTGACACTGTTATTCGAAGCCCCCTACGCATGGAACGATTTGCCTGTGAAATATAAATGTACGAACGCGTGGTTAACACGTAATTATCATGGAATATCTTGGAACCATGGTTCTGTGCCCTACAACGCTGCAACAGGAATCATCCAAAGCATTTTACATAGTGCTAGATCCATCTATGTGAAGGGCTCCGAGAAGAGAGAATGGTTGTCGATTTTTTTGTTTGAAGGATCTGAACGCATTATTAATATTGAAATGCTTGATTGTCCTTCGCTTCAAAAGTTGCGGAAACAAGCGAACACCGGATGTCCTCATCATGAAAATTCATTCAAGTACAATTGTGCACACCAAAATGTTCAATTGTTAAAAAATTGGATTCTCAAACCTAATGATTAAGATTCTATATATGTAAGGTTTTGTTCATGAAAATAAATACAAAATTTTCAAAAAAGATTTTATTGATTATTGCCTCATTTGAGGTTTTCGTATTATCTCTACAAACTCCTTCAAATTCTCCACAAGATTGCGCAAGTTTTCAGCACGATCTATAATATCGTTAACAGATTCGTTCTCTGAAGTGAAAAATGTCTCTATTTTACATTTCAAAAGAAACAATTTCTGCAGCATTTCATTAGCACCATCAGATACACATTCAATGTGTTTATTAATAATATCACTTGCTCCATGCATACGTTTGCACAGTGCACAAGATGAATCGCTTTGCTCTGCTTTGATCTTTCTCATATTCTCCTGAAAGTAGGCGATATCGCTGAAGAAATCGTAGATTCCTTGAGGTGGATTATTACCAAAATACTTTCGTACAGCATCATCATAATCGGCGAAGTATGGTTTTAAACAGCACAATTGCTTCAACTGATCTGGATTGAATTCCTCCATGACTGACCATCGGCTTACTGCGAAATTTGCTGAATTTCTTGCTTATATATCTTGCTACGTCTCTTTGTTTCTAGTTGCAACTCTATTCAATAAAGCCTCCTCTTTACAACGCACCAGGGATAGGTTCATGAGTGAATTTCACTCTCTTGACATTTTTTACAATTTTTTCGTAGAGGCGCTGGAGCATCAATGTGCTCTTCCATCGAAGATGTATTTCAATGATCATAACATCGACGGAATGATTGAATTTCTACGTCAGATTTGTAATAATGTGGTAAACGCTCCCACAAAATATCTGTAAAGTCACTGAAATATTTTTTGAACGTTGATGGTGATATAATCAAGAGTTCTTCAGCCGTCATTTCAGAAGGATTTCTTGTACAATAAATTACATAAGTATTCACTAGCTGCTCCATGATCCAACATTTTTCACAGTCTCGACGTATTGGCCCCAGATCATCAATATGAGACCGCACCCATGGTGGATTAAAATGATCATGACAATATTGATACGACTGAACCTCACTATCACTCTGCAAATGTTCAGGTAATCGATCCCATAACGAAGGAATGAATCTGCTATAATATTTTATTAGCAGAACCTTAGGAATCGATTCGAGATCATTTTTAGTCAACGACGAAGGTGATTTCAATGGATCGATTGTATATGCACATCTATCCATCTTGAGATCAACGTGAAATGAACAACTAAGGGAAAATAAAATTGGCTGTGCTTACAAGGAAAGGTTCTCTGCTGACGTCCTTCGATTTTGATGAAATTGAAATATGTTATTCTACATCAAAATCTAAAAGACACGTATTTTTTTTTATCGGCGGAAAAACGTTTCTAGGGGTTGAAATCACCCTTCAAAGTTGAGACCTCCGAGGGGTACTTTTCAGGTTTCACCTATTTTCACCTGAGATAATAGAATGCACCCAAATGGATAATTATCTTAATGATAAACGATGAAAAATGCAACTGGTTTCATATCGGAGGGTTGCATAGGAAAAAAGTTATAGGGGTTGAAATTCACAAAATCGTTATAACAAAAAAAGTATTGCACCTATCTCGATGAACTTAATTGCATTTCGAAGAGGGCAAAAAAATAGTAGATACGGGTTTTTGCGTTTTTCTCGCAAATCAAGTTAAGGGGGTGAACTACCCCTATATATGTTTACATCAAATCTCAATAAAACGGCAGTAATTTTTTGTTTTCCTTATTTCCTCTGGTCGTGATACGTTTTTCCTTATTGATAATTCTGACTGATTTATATTTGGCAATGAGATAACACAGGCATACGATGAGAGCTTACACATATTCGTTTCGGTAGATAAGACCAAGATTTGGGATGACGCATAGAAAAATTGCGTAGTCAAGTAAAAAAAAAGAGAGCGTACAATATGCTTATATCTTTTATTGATAATATGTCAACAGCAATAAATAGAAGCGAATATATAATCGTATGCTCTATTAGCCGTTGTAAGTACTGCAGTAATGATAGTCATCGAAAAAGTGTTTAAAACATAGCGACTTTTTACACCAGGAACAGCGAACAGTAGCAACATTTTCACATCCTGGAACTTCACAATGTGAGTAGCAAGAATCTCCAAATGCAAAGTCTACAGGATTTTCAAAATTGGCTGGTTTTTCTTCAATATAACCACTTTTGTACCAAGAATATTTGAAAAGATCGATATAACGTGGTGACGACAGTTGGTTATGAACGAGTGACTGCAGCTTTATGATATTATTTCTCAAATGCAAATCAATATTATAATTCATCAATAGACAAGTATCAGAAAAATGTCTAACAAAATTTTTCTATACTCGGAATCCAAAAACATCGAGGGGTTGGATTTTTCCGGTAGTTCCTTTAGGTATAATCATTACTTTGACATCTCTATTTGAAGGTTTTACATCAAGTACAGCTTGGGGGCAGTGTCCAGTCCAAGAATCAATCAGTAATAAAGATTTTGAACCAATTTTTAGGAAAAACACATGCTGCAACCAAATTTTGAAATGATCTGAAATTAGAAAAACGTATTTTTTTCATTCGAAAAAATATCTATACACAAACAGTGGGTGTAATTTATACCTGAAGTAAGCTTCCCAGACTTAGATACTT
Source organism: Venturia canescens (assembly GCF_019457755.1). Taxonomy (NCBI): domain Eukaryota; kingdom Metazoa; phylum Arthropoda; class Insecta; order Hymenoptera; family Ichneumonidae; genus Venturia; species Venturia canescens. The sequence goes on along the minus strand of NC_057425.1, from coordinate 16,696,035 downwards.
CTATGTACACATTATCTGGTCTGAAAAGCGTTTTCTCCACTATTGGACCAATCTTGCCGGTTGGTTCTTTTAAAACCAAAAATAGAGGAGATAGCAGTTTGCCGTCAGCTGATATAGTCGGCTGAATCGTATAACTGTGGGTCGTAGATGAGACTAATTGTACAAGCCATTGTACTTGCTTTTCTCCTTCGATTGCTAAAGTTCTTCCGGAATGCATTTCTAGCTGGAAGCCACTCTGATCTGCGTTGAATGTATTTGACAATTTGTATGCTGCAATATTTTGCTTTACGTCAAAGACAAATTTTTGAATTTGTTGTTCCAAGATTTCTCCATCTTCAATTGTTTTGGATGTAATGAACTTATTAATTTTTCTCGATACGATACGATGAGCCGCTTTAAATGATTTTATCCACTTAGGAGATGCTTTGAAACGAAAATCAGAATGCCCTATTTCTTTTTGAGCATGTAAGGCCCATTTTTTCAAATCGGAATCGTGCACTATTAAACCAGCATCCACAGCAGCTTTGAAATTTTCCAAAGTGTAACTACAAATTCGTGCTAATTTTTCTTTGTACGTCCCACCCTTGTTCAAATTGTGTGCCCACCGCTGCAACTGTCGTATAGATTGCACTCTCTTGAACTTTTGTTTAACACTGCCCAGACTTAAATTTCCTTTCTTCCCGCTGCGCCAATACTGAACGGCCCTTAATTTGTACTCGTAAGATGAATCTTCGTCATCACGAGTGCATGTATCAGGCGTTTGCCCACTCCTTATCTTCAACAATTTCCATTTCCCAATCCTTGAACGGTTCTTCAAAATCCAAAGAATTTTCTTCTACCATTTCAAAACCACTGTATTCGTTCATTGCAGTCAACAAAATATTTTCAAAGTTTTCTTTCAACTGTATTTCATCGTTATTCACTGGCGAATCCGGTAAATGCATGACTTCAAAAGTTGCGAGAAGCATTCTAATAACGTTCAAAGGATTTATCTTCATTTTGATTAATACTTGCAACTTCGTTTTAAATAGTCTCGAATTGTAAGGCACTTCTTTCGTGTAGAATAAAAATAACCGACTGTGGTGAATATATTCCGCGATCGCAGTTTTATCACTGCTTCTGCGTCGTATTTCAAATCTAATTTTGGGAGCGAGTCACAGACTGAACAGAGATGACTTCCAAATCACACCGTCAAGTAAAGGGACGGCGGGGGGAGGGGGGGAGTTGATGATAACTTGAATTGATGATAACTATAGAAATGTGTCAATATTTACCGAATTTTTGTGAAAAACATAAGGAATAGATATTTTTGGAATTTGTCTTGGGAGTTATTCAATATTAACTAATAAAAAAAATTGTTATCTGTAGAAGTTATCCCATCAGTAATTTTTGGCGGGAAAAAGTGAATTCTTTCAAACTATGGATGTGATAGAATTTTCAACCGAAAAATTTGATGTTCTCGCATTTTTCTTGCTCAATTAGGTAAAATCCATTGTTTAAATAAATTTTGAATAGAATCTTCTAAGTATAACTAGAAGAGTCAGATTGCTTCAAATGATAAATAAACCATAAGGATTGGACGCATACTTTAGGTTCTATAACTTTCACGAGTTATGAAAATGTAATTTCGAGAAAAATCTATCCATCATTTAAGATGTAAATATTGAAAATGTGAAGGAAAAACGTATCACGACCAGAAGAAATAAGGAAAACAAAAAATTACTGCCGTTTTATTGAGATTTGATGTAAACATATATAGGGGTAGTTCACCCCCTTAACTTGATTTGCGAGAAAAACGCAAAAACCCGTATCTACTATTTTTTTGCCCTCTTCGAAATGCAATTAAGTTCATCGAGATAGGTGCAATACTTTTTTTGTTATAACGATTTTGTGAATTTCAACCCCTATAACTTTTTTCCTATGCAACCCTCCGATATGAAACCAGTTGCATTTTTCATCGTTTATCATTAAGATAATTATCCATTTGGGTGCATTCTATTATCTCAGGTGAAAATAGGTGAAACCTGAAAAGTATCCCTCGGAGGTCTCAACTTTGAAGAGTGATTTCAACCCCTAGAAACGTTTTTCCGCCGATAAAAAAAAATACGTGTCTTTTAGATTTTGATGTAGAATAACATATTTAAATTTCATCAAAATCGAAGGACGTCAGCAGAGAACCTTTCCTTGTTAGTTCCAATCTTATATATCCTGCTACTTTGTTTATTCAACCAGCATTTTCTAGAAGCTTCAAAGGTCATCAAAGGTTTACTTCGCATTTGTAACCGGAGCTCCATTGAAAGTGCCTGTCAACACATCTCGCAGCACGATTCTTTTATTTTCAAGCTGTCATCTCAATCATCAACGCTCGATTATTTTTCGAGCCAATTATTCTCGGAATCCCTTAAACCTACCCCCTCATCATCACCTACTACGTCGAACCCTTCATGACACCACATTTTTCAACGTCGTATAGGATTTCAATCATCGCCGCATATTTTTGTCGAACCAATTACGTCATCGCGTCAACCTTGGGCGCATTCCCGGAATCCCTCAATTTTTCCCTCTCCCACTACCCCTCGTCGAACCTTCGATGATGACGTCATCGTCCGAAAATGTCATCCTTCGAGAACATTCCCCCTGGGGAACGAGCGACCCTGATTACCCCTCAATATCCTGTGATGACTTTTCCCTTCGAGAACATTCTGACCCGCATTACCCCCAGGAGAGTGACCCCGCGATAACGTGACGTCATCATCGAACCTTCGAGAACATAACGTCATCGTCCACGCTGTAATGACGTCATCATCGAACCTTCGAGAACATGACGTCAAGGACACGCTGTAATGACGTCATCATCGAACCTTCGAGAACATGACGTCATCGTCAAGGACACGCTCATCATCGAACCTTCGAGAACATGACGTCATCGTCAAGCGCTGACCCGCATTACCCCGCAATATCCAAAATCCCCCTTGCTTATCTACTCTTCAAATTTCAAAAGTCTATATTTTTTTTCCTTGCCGCAAAAAAATCGCGAAAAAACCCCACAAAATCCGGCTGTCACACGGGGTGACCCTCTTATGTTGTGTTTCATTATTCCAATCGATCAGTATTGCGTTATCTGAAAAAAGATTCGAGCCCCTTAGTCGTTGAAATCCTGTCGTTATTTAACGACTTAATCTCAACATTCAAATTGATAATTCGTTACATTTTTTTGAATTTTTATATATATTAGCCGTAATTTGATTAAAAAATTTTTGGTCCCTTTTTTTCGATGTCTCTTTCGACGAGGCAGAAAATAATTTTAATTATAAATTTTTTCAATAAATGTCGTTTCGCAAGTACTCTCTGATGGGAGATAATCATTACCTAACATGAAGATTTCTCATATATCCCATAAAAATTTGTCACGTTCATAGTGCACAAAAAGTAGTCAAATCAAATCATAAGTAACAGCACGAATGCTGTTGAAAAATTAGAGACAAGTACATTTATTATGTTTTATGTCACCTGGACAGTAGTCTCAGTGAAACCTCATGTGACATACTTCAAAACACAAATGCAGGCTGATTTATAAGAAGTTGTTCGATCTATTTCGAAACTTGCTTCAAATGAGCAATTCATTACTAAAGGTCATAAAAAAACCATTTCAAACGTAATAAATAAAAAAAATGGAATCTGCTAAATCTTGGTAATGTATGAAAAACGTTTGGTGTTCAAATGAACAAAACGTTGTCAAATAAATGCAAAAGTGACGAGTACATCGGATGACGAATGAAAAAAATTAAAAACATGATGATATGGATTAAAAAAAATTACGAAACCAACTTTAAATAATTTCAACAACACAATTAAGAAAAGCTTTCACAAATTGTGAAAAAAAACATTATATTTAGAAGAAATACAAATCCGTAATTATATTGTAAAGGAAAAAAAAATTCAAATAGAACGTGAGAAATTCATTCCTACGGGAAGCATCCAGAACTTGAAAAAGTTCTAGTGAATCAAAAAGTTACCAAAAAATTTCATCAAAGGTAAAAGTCATTTGTTACTCTATGGTGGCAGAGACTTATAAGAAAATCGATTCTTCTCAGACTTTCAGGATCCCTTGGTATTCACAATATTCGATGTCGATTTCGTGTCGGTACAAATTATGTTTAAATATGTGCTAAAAGTATTTGTCCGGCCCATCACTTTTCATTCAAATTGCTCATTCAAATAAAAATCAAACTAGACTAGATTAATGTATTATTTTCATGGAACTAGTATTAACGCTGCCGTTACACGCCCACTTGAATTCAAACATCATCCTATATATGCTCGGCGGCAACGATCTCTTCGTAACAATTCACTCATGTTTTTACGTTGATTTTAACAAAGTGCAATTGTGTACGTGATGATAAAAAAAACGAGATTGTGCAGACGAATCCTCTCGAAAATTTATTAAAATGCAATTTATTATCAGTTGAATATCTTCAGTAATAGAATAGGTTAGTTGCTATAACAATTAAAATTCGTTTGAAGAAGGAAATGTGAAGTAAAAATTGCCGTCATTTCAATATAAACTGGGGAGTTAATTTGGAAGCTTGACAATTTTTATCGTCCAAAGGGTACTTTTTCATCAATACATAATAATATCTCTTGTATATTACAGAAAAATTTGTTTGCATTTATTATAACGAATGCAATTAAGTTAAAATCTCTTGGAGATAATTTTCTCAATTCCCTCTGTAGGCATACATGTGATCCATCAGATCTAAAAGAGCCCTGATTTTTATTTGAATGAGCAATTTGAATGAAAAGTGATGGGCCGGACAAGTACTTTTAGCACATATTTAAACATAATTTGCACCGACACGAAATCGACATCGAATATTGTGAATACCAAAGGATCCTGAAAGTCTGAGAAGAATCGATTTTCTTCTAAGTCTCTGCCACCATAGAGTAACAAATGACTTTTACCTTTGATGCAATTTTTTGGTAACTTTTTGATTCACTAGAACTTTTTCAAGTTTCAGATGCTTCCCGTAGGATTGAATTTCTCACTTTCTATTTGAATTTTTTTTTCCTTTACAATATAATTACGGATTTGTATTTCTTCTAAATATAATGTTTTTTTTCACAATTTGTGAAAGCTTTTCTTAATTGTGTTGTTGAAATTATTTAAAGTTGGTTTCGTAATTTTTTTTAATCCATATCATTATGTTTTTAATTTTTTTCATTCGTCATCCGATGTACTCGTCACTTTTGCATTTATTTGACAACGTTTTGTTCATTTGAACACCAAACGTTTTTCATACATTACCAAGATTTAGCAGATTCCATTTTTTTTATTCATTACGTTTGAAATGGTTTTTTTATGACCTTTAGTAATGAATTGCTCATTTGAAGCAAGTTTCGAAATAGATCAAACAACTTCTTATAAATCAGCCTGCATTTGTGTTTTGAAGTATGTCACATGAGGTTTCACTGAGACTACTGTCCAGTAGGCTTGTCGAGGCTAAATAATACAAGCAGCGTATCTGTACTCGAGATTAGTTAATTTCCCCTGACTTGTAAAGTTGACGTGGTCACCGTTGGTAGAAGATTGATCCGGTGAAAAAAAACGGAAGTCCAACTGCATTATGAGATGATAGGATTTGATTTAGCAGTTGTAAAAATTAGGAACTGTAAAATAAATATATGTATGTGAGATGTATGATTCGCATCATCGCAGGCTCTGTATCGTTGCTAGGTAACGAAGGAGTTAATAAAAAAGTTGAGTTGACATTTGAGAGTTATGAAAGAAAGAATAAGAAATATCATGTAGTGAATTAAAATAAACCCATTAATACTATTATCATCGTGTCTTAACCATTATCCTATAATTTGGGCGCTCGTCCGAACCAATAAAACTGTATCTGTATATGTGATAATTTAAACATCGTAGGAGAAGTGTAAATATTTTAACGAATTCATTTCCTTGAAATGAAAACGAGTATCATCACCGATAATGAATAGTGCACACGATTTCGAATCTTTGTCTACAGTTGAATTAAGAGTACTTTTGAAGAATAAAGGCATTAAATCTCAAAAATTCCCCTAGGGAAAAAAAGATTGGGACAAGTACATTGATGGTCCCTTGTTTCCTGATCATATCACGAAAAATGTGAAAACAAAATTCCATAAAAAAAATTATCAAACCAACTATGAAGAATTTCGAAAGAACAATTAAAAAAAAAATTCACAAATCCTGAAAGAACATTACATTAAAAAAAAATACTAATCTGTAATTATTTTTTTAAGTGTAAAAAAAATCAAATAAAACGTAAGAAATAAAAAAAAAAGAAAAATCAACATGAAAATTAATTTAAAAAATTGAAAAAAATGTTATTCTGAGTTACGTCCAGCATTAAAACTTATGATATCAATTCGAAGCCAAGTATTTAATAATAATTCACAATATTCATCCCTACGGGTATAATGAGGAACTTGAAAAAGTTCTTATGAATCAAAAAAGTTACTATTTGAGTTACGTGCAGCACTTAAATTTATGATATCAATCAGAGGACGAGTGTTCTATTAGTAATTCCGAGTTTTAACATTATGAAATTGCTCTAAGAAACGTTTAAATCCAAAAAAATCACATCAAAGGTATAGTAATTTGTTACACTATGATGGCAGAGACTTGGAAGAAAATCGATCCTTCTCAGACTTTCAGGATTCCCTGGTATCATTCATAAGATTCGACGTCGATTTTAGATCGGTACAAATTATGTTTAAATATGAGTTAAAAGTACTTGTAATTAAATTGTTTATTCAGATAAAAATCAGGGCCCTTCTAGAACCGATGCATCATAAGTATGCATACAAAGAAAACTGAGAAAGTTATTTTCAAGGAAGTTAATTAAATCAAGAATTTGAACGAATCCTCCTGTAATGTACAAGAGATATTATTGTGCATTGATCAATGAAAAATATCATGCACAATAAATATATTCAAGCTTCTGTTATAACCGCCCAGTTTATATTGCAATGAGGGCAATTTTTCCTTTTCATTTCGTCCAACGACCAAATTCTATTCTCTATAAGAACATACCTATTCTTTTATTGAGAATATTGAACTGATAATAAATCGCATTTGAATAAATTTTCAACCGCATTCTGCCACACAATTTCGTTTTTTTATGATTGATTTTTATATTAATGAATAGTGATGGGCCGGACAAGTAATTTTAATACATATTTAAACATAATTTGTACCGATCTAATATCGACATCGAATCTTGTGAATAATACCAAGTTATCCTGAAAGTCTGAGAAGGATCGATTTTCTTCCAAGTCTGCCATCATAGTGTAACAAATTACTATACCTTTGATGTGATTTTTTTGGATTCAAACGCTTCTTAGAGCAATTTCATAATCTTAAAACTCGGAATTACTAATAAAACACTTGTCCTCCGATTGATATCATAAATTTAAGTGCTACACGTAACTCAAATGGTAACTTTTTTGATTCATAAGAACTTTCTCAAGTTCCTGATTGTACCCGTAGGAATGAACCCCTAGGAAAAAAAAGGTTGTGATAAGTACATTGATGGTCCCTCGTTTGCTGATAATTCGATCCATAAAAAAAACTTTGAAAAAAATTGTAAAAAAAATTCTTTTATGAAAAAAAATGCAGAACGATTCGAAAAAAATTTCACAAATCTTGAAAAAACATTATATTAAAAAAAAACTAATCTGTATCTATTTTTTAAAGTGTCAAAAGAATCAAATAAAAAGTAAAAAATAAAAAACCGAAAAATCGCGCTTAAAATCATTTTAGAAACCGATGCCTCATTCTTCTTATTTGACTCGAACAGCTAAATCAATTGAAAATAATTCCATCTAATTTATGTGCAGCATTAAAATCTATTATATCAATACGAGGCCAAGTATTTTCTTATGAATTGAAAAAAGTTACCACTCGAATTACGTGCAGCACTAAAATTTATGATATCAATCGGTGGACAAGTATTTTATTAGTCACTCCAAATTTTGACATTACTAAATTGTTCTAAGAAGCTTTTAAATCCAAAAAAAAACACATGAAAGCTAGTCATTTGTTACTCTATGGTGGCAGAGACTTATAAGAAAATCGATTCTTCTCAGACTTTCAGGATCCTCTGGTATTATTCACAAAATTCGACGGCGATTGAATCGATATAAATTATGTTTAAATATGTGTTAAAAGTACTTGTCCGGCCCATCACTATTCATTCAATAAAAAATCAATCATAAAAAAACGAAAATGTACGGCAGAATCTGGTTAAAAATTTATTGAAATGCGATTCATTATAAAAAATTATAATAATTATTAATGTAATGTTATTATTATTAATAATAGGATAGGTTAGTTCTTATTCCGAATAGAATTCGTTCGCTGAAGAATAAGTAGGAAGTAAAAATTTCCTTCATTGAATATAAACTAGAGAGTTATTTTGAAAGCTTGAACATATATATTATGTCCAATTGTTTTCATTAATCGATGCACAATAATATCCCTTGTATATTGCGGAACAATTTGTTTCCGTTTTTTATTAAATTAGTGCAATTAAGTAAAAATTAATTGAAGATAATTCTCTCAATTACCTCTTCATGGATACTTGTGATTTATCAGTTCTAGGCAAGCCCTGATTTTTATTTGGTTGAACAATTTAAACGGAAAGTGCTGGGCCGGACAAGTACTTTTAACACATATTTAAACATAATTTGTATCGATCCAATCGCCGTCGAATTTTGTGAATAATACCAGAGGATCCTGAAAGTCTGAGAATAATCGATTTTCTTATAAGTCTCTGCCACCATAGAGTAACAAATGATTAGCTTTCATCTGATTTTTTTGGATTTAAAAGCTTCTTAGAACAATTTAATAATGTCAAAATTTGGAGTGACTAATAAAAACTTGTCCACCGATTGATATCATAAATTTTAGTGCTGCACGTAATTCAAGTGGTAACTTTTTTCAATTCATAAGAAAATACTTGGCCTCGTATTGATATAATAGATTTTAATGTTGCACATAAATTAGATGGAATTATTTTCAATTGATTTAGCTGTTCGAGTCAAATAAGAAGAATGAGGCATCGGTTTCTAAAAGGATTTTAAGCGCGATTTTTCGGTTTTTTATTTTTTACTTGTTATTTGATTCTTTTGACACTTTAAAAAATAGATACAGATTAGTTTTTTTGAAATATAATGTTTTTTCAAGATTTGTGAAATTTTTTTCGAATCGTTCTGTATTTTTTTCATAAAATAATTTTTTTTTATTTTTTTCAAAGTTTTTTTTATGTTTGTAATATTTATAACAAAAAGCCTTCATGATTGCTTGTTCATACACCCAAGTTTTGAAAAATCTTTGGGCCATGTAAATGCATAGATATATTCACTTGAGTTGTTACATGATAAATTTGGAAATTTATTTCAATAAGTCATTGGGTGCTTAATTTTCATGATATCAAAATTTGTATCTTCGAAATGCAATGAACACCTCTAAAGTTCGACAAAGTGATGAAGCGACATGTGTATTGAATATCTCCAGACCATGTTTGCGATTGGCATTGTGGGTTGAAAAATTCATGTCTGTAAGTCTACACCTGATCATTTTTGGATGTGATCAAATATTTTGTCTGCGGATAACCATGGAGACATACAAAATTACAGCATTTTGCTTGCTTCAACATGCATCGTATCTGTCACTTTTTTCTTGAATGTGTCATAATAAGTTTCAAAAATGTGGTTCAGGTAATTTTGAAGTGTTTTTCCCTATAGTACCAAAGTCTGTATAACTGGTACGTAGCAAGTACCTATGAACTTTGATATTTCTGTGAAGTAGCAGGTATGCTAATCTTTTAACTTTTTGGTTCCGACTGGAATATATTAATGAAGATATTCATTACTAAAGTCTTCACCTACTTATTTCTGAATAGGTTTGAAATTACTGTCTTCAGAAACTAATGCACAGATACATGAAACAATTTTGATTTCTGTTCTCTTTCAATTGCGCTGTCTTTTTTCTTTTTAACTATGGCATAATTAATTTCATGAATCTGTGGTACTTTTGTCTGTCTGTATCATAACGTAGATGAAGAAATTGCAGCAGATACTGGCAAACTTTGAAAATTCTGTGTTTACACTTGTGCGCCAAGTATTAGCACTTCCTATTTTTTATTATGGAATATGGGCATATTCCATAATAATTTGGCCCCCATGATCACCAATCCCTGGTGAGAGAAATTTTGCTGCAACCAATGAAAGGTGAGAGAATTTTTGGGCCAATGAAATTCAATAAAAAGAGCAAGGAAGTTTGGCGGAAAACTGAGGAGCTCGAGAACTCGAAATCACTCGAAAGTCACCAGCCGAAGTTTCACGTCGTGTTGACGTTTGGGGTTATGATGTTAGGAAGTGCGTGCGGGAAAATAAAAATAATTTTCGCGTCATCTAACAAAGTGTATACTAATATATATTTTGTTAAAACTTGTGGTATACTGAACCGGTATAAAAGCGGCAGCGTAAATGTAGACTGTGATCTGTGTGTGAAAATGAAAAATATAAAAAAATGCGCGGTGCTTATGTCAACGAAACTTTTCAATATTTAATTATTTCTTTCGATTGGAAATAAGTGTCAACTGAGATAATCTTTCAATTAAACCAGAGTGCGCGGAATATTGTCAAGTGTACATATATCGTCGGTTGCGTGATTATATATCATGTGTAGTAATGTAGGTTATATATGCGAGTTCCCTTTGATAGCTGTGTCGTAACGAACCGGTCGGGGTTTGACGTTACGAAGTGCGGGACAAATGTAACAAACGTTCGCACAGTTAGTGAATAATAATATAAATAAGGCAAATCAGTTTATCAAAAATAGGTCTGGAAGTTATAAAGACAAATGTTCGTCAATCTATAATGTCTCAAGATTTCGTTTTGCGATCTGAAATATTATGGTTGATAATTAATAAAACAAGAACACACGGAACTGTTAGTATATAATGTCAGAAACTCCAATCGAATAAATGTTTTCTAATTTATTTCTTGTGTGATCATTATTTTTCAATATTCCCATATCATGCTTCCTATTGAGTTTGGCTCTGCTCTTTCCGATCCTTGTTTTGACTCCATTGGTTTGCATCGCATCGATACATATTATTAATTCGTTGCCTGAGATGTGTCCTCTGATTTTCTACTACTTCTTCATGCTGACTGTGGTAACGTGATTCAAGAGGTTTCCAACTATGATCATCAATCGCACATTTTGTACATCAGATTCTCAATACAATTTCTGGTCTTGATATAAGTGTAGTTATTCTTTTTCCACCTGGTCTGTCGAGTAATAAATTTTGAAACTTGTTCCAAAAAATCTTTGGATGCTTGTTTTGCTGATAATATGAAAAGTTGAATCTTCGGAATGCGGTAGACAAACACAAATGTAGACATCAATACTTATGAAATGACGTGTATGTTGAGTATGATTCCTAGTGTGCAAACTGCAAATGTGGAATTATTGGTGAAAACATTCATTACAATAAGTCTACAGGTGCTAAGTTTTGGATGCGATTAACAAGGAAAGGTTCTCTGCTGACGTCCTTCGATTTTGATGAAATTTAAATATGTTATTCTACATCAAAATCTAAAAGACACGTATTTTTTTTTATCGGCGGAAAAACGTTTCTAGGGGTTGAAATCACCCTTCAAAGTTGAGACCTCCGAGGGGTACTTTTCAGGTTTCACCTATTTTCACCTGAGATAATAGAATGCACCCAAATGGATAATTATCTTAATGATAAACGATGAAAAATGCAACTGGTTTCATATCGGAGGGTTGCATAGGAAAAAAGTTATAGGGGTTGAAATTCACAAAATCGTTATAACAAAAAAAGTATTGCACCTATCTCGATGAACATAATTGCATTTCGAAGAGGGCAAAAAAATAGTAGATACGGGTTTTTGCGTTTTTCTCGCAAATCAAGTTAAGGGGGTGAACTACCCCTATATATGTTTACATCAAATCTCAATAAAACGGCAGTAATTTTTTGTTTTCCTTATTTCCTCTGGTCGTGATACGTTTTTCCTTATTGATAATTCTGACTGATTTATATTTGGCAATGAGATAACACAGGCATACCATGAGAGCTTACACATATTCGTTTCGGTAGATAAGACCAAGATTTGGGATGACGCATAGAAAAATTGCGTAGTCAAGTAAAAAAAAAGAGAGCGTACAATATGCTTATACCTTTTATTGATAATATGTCAACAGCAATAAATAGAAGCGAATATATAATCGTATGCTCTATTAGCCGTTGTAAGTACTGCAGTAATGATAGTCATCGAAAAAGTGTTTAAAACATAGCGACTTTTTACACCAGGAACAGCGAACAATAGCAACATTTTCACATCCTGGAACTTCACAATGTGAGTTGCAAGAATCTCCAAATGCAAAGTCTACAGGATTTTCAAAATTGGCTGGTTTTTCTTCAATATAACCACTTTTGTACCAAGAATATTTGAAAAGATCGATATAACGTGGTGACGACAGTTGGTTATGAACGAGTGACTGCAGCTTTATGATATTATTTCTCAAATGCAAATCAATATTATAATTCATCAATAGACAAGTATCAGAAAAATGTCTAACAAAATTTTTCCATACTCGGAATCCAAAAACATCGAGGGGTTGGATTTTTCCGGTAGTTCCTTTAGGTATAATCATTACTTTGACATCTCTATTTGAAGGTTTTACATCAAGTACAGCTTGGGGACAGTGTCCAGTCCAAGAATCAATCAGTAATAAAGATTTTGAACCAATTTTCGGGAAAAACACATGCTGCAACCAAATTTTGAAATAATCTGAAATTAGAAAAACGTATTTTTTTCATTCGAAAAAATATCTATACACAAACAGTGGGTGTAATTTATACCTGAAGTAAGCTTCCCAGACTTGGATACTTCTATGTACACATTATCTGGTCTGAAAAGCGTTTTCTCCACTATTGGACCAATCTTGCCGGTTGGTTCTTTTAAAACCAAAAATAGAGGAGATAGCAGTTTGCCGTCAGCTGATATAGTCGGCTGAATCGTATAACTGTGGGTCGTAGATGAGACTGATTGTACAAGACATTGTACTTGCTTTACTCCTTCGATTGCTAAAGTTCTTCCGGAATGCATTTCTAGCTGGAAGCCACTCTGATCTGCGTTGAATGTATTTGACAATTTGTATGTTGCAATATTTTGCTTTACGTCAAAGACAAATTTTTGAATTTGTTGTTCCAAGATTTCTCCATCTTCAATTGTTTTGGATGTAATGAACTTATTAATTTTTCTCGATACGATACGATGAGCCGCTTTAAATGATTTTATCCACTTAGGAGATGCTTTGAAACGAAAATCAGAATGCCCTATTTCTTTTTGAGCATGTAAGGCCCATTTTTTCAAATCGGAATCGTGCACTATTAAACCAGCATCCACAGCAGCTTTGAAATTTTCCAAAGTGTAACTACAAATTCGTGCTAATTTTTCTTTGTACGTCCCACCCTTGTTCGAATTGTGTGCCCACCGCTGCAACTGTCGTATAGATTGCACTCTCTTGAACTTTTGTTTAACACTGCCCAGACTTAAATTTCCTTTCTTCCCGCTGCGCCAATACTGAACGGCCCTTAATTTGTACTCGTAAGATAAATCTTCGTCATCACGAGTGCATGTATCAGGCGGAAGTTCTGGTTCATGCAAGGCGTTTGCCCACTCCTTATCTTCAACAATTTCCATTTCCCAATCCTTGAACGGTTCTTCAAAATCCAAAGAATTTTCTTCTACCATTTCAAAACCACTGTATTCGTTCATTGCAGTCAACAAAATATTTTCAAAGTTTTCTTTCAACTGTATTTCATCGTTATTCACTGGCGAATCCGGTAAATGCATGACTTCAAAAGTTGCGAGAAGCATTCTAATAACGTTCAAAGGATTTATCTTCATTTTGATTAATACTTGCAACTTCGTTTTAAATAGTCTCGAATTGTAAGGCACTTCTTTCGTGTAGAATAAAAATAACCGACTGTGGTGAATATATTCCGCGATCGCAGTTTTATCACTGCTTCCGCGTCGTATTTCAAATCTAATTTTGGGAGCGAGTCACAGACTGAACACAGATGACTTCCAAATAACACCGTCAAGTAAAGGGACGGGGGGGGGGGGGGGGGGAGTTGATGATAACTTGAATTGATGATAACTATAGAAATGTGTCAATATTTACCGAATTTTTGTGAAAAACATAAGGAATAGATATTTTTGGAATTTGTCTTGGGGGTTATTCAATATTAACTAATAAAAAAAATTGTTATCTGTAGAAGTTATCCCATCAGTAATTTTTGGCGGGAAAAAGTGAATTCTTTCAAACTATGGATGTGATAGAATTTTCAACCGAAAAATTTGATGTTCTCGCATTTTTCTTGCTCAATTAGGTAAAATCCATTGTTTAAATAAATTTTGAATAGAATCTTCTAAGTATAACTAGAAGAGTCAGATTGCCTTCAAATGAAAAATAAACCATAAGGATTGGACGCATACTTTAGGTTCTATAACTTTCACTAGTTATGAAAATGTAATTTCGAGAAAAATCTATCCATCATTTAAGATGTAAATATTGAAAATGTGAAGGAAAAACGTATCACGACCAGAGGAAATAAGGAAAACAAAAAATTACTGCCGTTTTATTGAGATTTGATGTAAACATATATAGGGGTAGTTCACCCCCTTAACTTGATTTGCGAGAAAAACGCAAAAACCCGTATCTACTATTTTTTTGCCCTCTTCGAAATGCAATTATGTTCATCGAGATAGGTGCAATACTTTTTTTGTTATAACGATTTTGTGAATTTCAACCCCTATAACTTTTTTCCTATGCAACCCTCCGATATGAAACCAGTTGCATTTTTCATCGTTTATCATTAAGATAATTATCCATTTGGGTGCATTCTATTATCTCAGGTGAAAATAGGTGAAACCTGAAAAGTACCCCTCGGCGGTCTCAACTTTGAAGGGTGATTTCAACCCCTAGAAACGTTTTTCCGCCGATAAAAAAAAATACGTGTCTTTTAGATTTTGATGTAGAATAACATATTTAAATTTCATCAAAATCGAAGGACGTCAGCAGAGAACCTTTCCTTGTGAGAAAAAACTTTGCACGGGCTCAAGATTATGCAAAAGTTACCAACACATTCAAGAATTTATGCGTCTGTATTTATAAACACCATCAAAGGCACTTTGATGCTCTCGAGTTTCTGATTCGTTGGGTCTGACGACATCCATTTTTAGACGTTCTGATTGGTTGTTGAAATTAGTTGTTGATGATTGGAAATCTGACGTCAACTTCAGAACGTAGCACACGGCGCAGCAGCACAGCTGGTAAAAGCAGTCATAAATTCGACCGATATACATATATATATATGTACAAACCATGTGTCAGTTTTTGATCGTATGAACAGAGTTTCGACATTACGAAGTGCGTGCGGGATCAATAAAAAAATAATTTTCGTCATCTAAAGAAGTGCATATTACTATTTATTTTGTTATTTGTGATATATTAAACCGGTATCAAAGCGGCCGCGTAAATGTAGTCTGTGATGTGTGTGTGAAAAATAATATAAAAAATGCGTGATGCATATATGTCAACGAAACTTTTCAAGATTTCATTATTTCGTTCGATTGGAAATAAGTGTTGACTGAAATAATCCTTCAATTAAACCAGAATACGAGAAATATTGTCCAGTGCGAATATATTGTCAGTGGCGTGGTTATATATCATGTGTACATAGGTTATATATACGAATAAATAGAACAAAAATACACGCAACTGTTAGAATGATATTAGAAACTTTAATTGAATAAATGTTTTCTAATTTATTTCTTGTGTCGTCATTATTTTTAAACATCCCCATATTTTGCTTGATATTCAGTTTGGCTCTGCCCTCTCCGATCCTTGTTTTCACCCGCTCAGTTTGCAGCGGATCGATTCATATTATTAATTCGTTCCCTAATATGTGTTCTATGATTTTCTACTCCTTCATGATGATTGTGGTAACATGATTCGAGAGCTTTCTAGCCATGATCTTGAATTGCACATTTTGTAAATCAGATTTTCAAAAAAAAATCTGGTCTTGGTATAGTGTGTAGTTATTCTTTTCCCATTACGTCTGTCGAGTGATAAATTTGGAAACTTTTCTAGAAAGCCTTTGGATGCTTTTTTTGCTAATGTTATGAAAAGTCGTATCTTAGGAATGTGGTATGCAAACACAAATTTTGATAACAAAACTTATAGAATGACATGTATGTTGAGTATTTCCACTTTGCAAACTACAAATATCAAGAGACTCGGTAGAGTCTCGGGACAAGTACATTGACAGCCCTGTCGTCTGCTGGCCCGAGGCTCTCGCCGAGACTATACTTTCTCTGAATAAAACGATTCGCGGTGGTGGGGGTAAAATTGGCATGTGATTTTCTTTAATAGCGAAGCTCATGAGTTATGTACGGCTTTGAAAATTGAACTTTAAGCTAATTAAGAAGTTCTCTGTCGAACGAGCCCAAAATCAGCATTCTCGGTGGCGTATTTGCTGAGAAAAAACTTTGCACGGGCTCAAGATTATGCAAAAAGTACCAACACATTTACGCAGCTGATGTATCCGTATATGGGTTCAGACCGATACATACAAGGGCTTCTTGATGCCCATCATAACCAATCACCGGTGAGAATCTATCCGTCTCGACCAATCGCCGATGAGAAAGTTTCTGATAGTCCTCAATGTTTTCTTGTATACCGTCTGTTATCGTCTGTTATGTTATTATAAAGTGATTGCGATCGTAGCCCCGTGGATCAACGGTGCAAGATTTGCAAATTTCGTTTAAATAAATAAAACATTATTGGAAATAGCAGTGGATATAATCAATTTTATTTTTTTCATAAAAGAAGTTTCAATAAGTTTCGAGCCCAATTCACGACAATAATATCTATAATAAATAAAACCTCAAAAGTGGATTAATTGATCTCATACAGTGTACTGAGAGTGAGTAAAATATTGAGAAGTGAAAACGTGAATAATGTGTGTCGTGAAAATTAAGAATTATCTGTTCTACTTCGATATCGTAATATATACATAGATAGCAAATTTGCGAGATTTCGCGTCATGTTGACGTTTGAGGTTATGACCGCCGGAGTGCTGTAGCGTGCAGAGTGTAGAAAAATAAAAGTGTTTATTGAAAAGTGGAAGGAATCGATATTATTAATGACGTGACTAATTAGTGTTGAATAATAATAATAATAACAATGAGAAAAAAAACGTTCGTTCATTATAACCTCTAAAGCGTTCTTTCCAAACAGAAATTCTATGTTGTGTAATTACATTAAAGAAAGAGGTGGATGGTTGTGTGTAAACGAATTCAAATAAATTTTAAAAAACTTTGGTCAAGTAATTCAATGTATTGTTGTCATAATTTCTTTCATTTAGTTTGGCTGTGTTCACCGGTCCCTTTTTTCCACCTCCTTAGCTTACAGTGTATTGTCATACCAATTTCTATTTGTTCTCCAGACAATACGAGAGATATTCATATTTCTATTTTTTTTATATTAATTTCAACAAGATAATTTGAAATATTTATAACAAAAAGCCTTCATAATTGCTTGTTCATACACCCAAGTTTTGAAAAATCTTTGAGCCATGTAATAATGTATAGATATATTCACTTGAGTTGTTACATGATAAATTTGGAAATTTATTTCAATAAGTCATTGGGTGCTTAATTTTCATGTTATCAAAATTTGTATCTTCGAAATGCAATGAACACCTCTAAAGTTCGACAAAGTGATGAAGCGACATGTATATTGAATATTTCCAGACCATGTTTGCGATTGGCATTGTGGGTTGAAAAATTCATGTCTGTAAGTCTACACCTGATCATTTTTGGATGTGATCAAATATTTTGTCCGCGGATAACCATGGAGACATACAAAATTACAGCATTTTGCTTGCTTCAACATGCATCGTATCTGTCACTTTTTTTTTGAATGTGTCATAATAAGTTTCAAAAATGTGGTTCAAGTAATTTTGAAGTGTTTTTCCCTATAGCACCAAAGTCTGTATAACTGGTACGTAGCAAGTACCTATGAACTTTGATATTTCTGTGAAATAGCAGGTATGCCAATCTTTTAGCTTTTTGGTTCCGACTGGAATATATTAACGAAGATATTCATTACTAAAGTCTTCACCTACTTATTTCTGAATAGATCTGAAATTACTGTCTTCAGAAACTAATGCACAGATACATGAAACAATTTTGATTTCTGTTCTCTTTCAATTGCGCTGTCTTTTTTCTTTTTAACTATGGCTCTGCTCTTTCCGATCCTTGTTTTGACTCCATCGGTTTGCAGCGGATCGATGCATATTATTAATTGGTTGCCTAATATGTGTCCTATGATTTTCTACTATTTCTTCATGCTGATTGTGGTAACGTGATTCAAAAGGTTTCCAATTATGATCATCAATCGCACATTTTGTACAACAGATTCTCAAAACAGTTTCTGGTCTTGATATAAGTGTAGTTATTCTTTTTCCACCTGGTCTGTCGAGTAATAAATTTTGAAACTTGTTCCAAAAAGTCTTGGGATGCTTTTTTTGCTGATAATATGAAAATTTGAATCGTCGGAATGCGGTAGGCAAACACAAATATTGACAACAATACTTATGAAATGACGTGTATGTTGAGTATTCCTATTCTGCAAACTGCAAATGTGGAATATTGGTGAAAACATTCATTACGATAAGTGTACAGTTGCTCAGTTTTCGATGCGACTAAGTATAATACCTGCCAACATCATGGAAACCTACAGAATTTCTGAATGTTATGTGCGCTATGTGATTTTAATGTAACATCATGACTTCTAACAACTTTTCTCTATAATACTATAGATTTGGATCATTGAAATACAGCAAAAATCTGCAAACTATAAAATTTATATACTGTGCCATTCATTTTATTTTTTGACTCCCACCGTAACATAAATATGAAGTGAAAAATTCATTACAAAAGTCTTCAGTTGCTCATTTATGGATGGATTTGAAACTGCTGTCTTCCAAACTCATTGCGCAGATACATTGAATTGCAGCCGATACCTGCGAATTTGGAAATTTCTGTGGATAAGTATATGTGCTAAGTATCACCCCCTATCTTTGATTATGGTAATATGTAATGGAACTTTGTTCAGCAAGTTTTAAAGTGTTTCCTTTCAAATAGTGTTGAAGTTTGTATTACTGCAGTATGGAGCGAATACCTTCAAACTTTGATATTTTTGTGTCGCAGCATGTGTGCCAATCATTTAAATTTTTTACTCCAACCGTAACATGTAATTTCAAAAATTCATCACAAAAGTTTTCAGCTTTACTAATTATCTTAATTTTCCTTTTTCTAAATTCTATGCTAAATTTCTGAATTTCCTAATTTATTTCTAAATTATCCTGAAATGAAATTGTTTTCCTCCACAAGCAATGCAGGTACCTTAAACGTCTTTGAATTCCGTTGCTCTGTTGAATCAAGTACGCTCAGTTTTTTTTACTTCTTTGAATTCTGACATAATAAATGTTTCCGGGTGCCTTTTTTCTGCAACTATCAAACTGTAGATAATTGGATCTCCGCGACCACTTGCAAACTTTGGAAATATATTTCATCGGGGGCATGTTTTGGATGACACGAAAATGTCTAGATTCAGAATGCCAAAACGACATTTAAAAATGGCCAATTCTGTTGTATTCGTTGTGTCTTGAATTTGATCTATCTTTTCTCTTTTCCTTTCTTTTCACTAACGTTATAAGCCGGAAATCATATCTCAGCCCGTAACACGCATTGCTACATGCTCTTGAGTTTCCAATGGACAAAACATATTAGAAGACAAGGAGAAAAATCACCGAAGTCCAAGAACAAACCTCTATCGAAATATTTCCAGTTCAAATTTGACGAAATTTAGGTCTTTTTTCGTGGAAACCAACGTTATAAGCCGAAAATCATATCACGACCTACAACCTGCTTTTCACCGTACTCTTTGGTTCCTAATTGACAAAACATATTAGAGTACAAGGAAAAAAATCGCCAAAGTCCAAGGAGAGACCGGTGACGAAATATTTTCAGTTCAATTTTTACGAAAAATAGGTCTTTTTTCGTGGAAACCTACGCTATAAGCCGAAAATCATATCCCGGCCTCCAACCCGCTTGCGGCCGTGCTCTTGGGTTCCTAATTGACAAAACATATTAGAGTACAAGGGAAAAAATCGCCGAAGTCCGAGGACAGACCTGTGACGAAATATGTCCAGTACAATTTTGACGAAAACTAGGTCTTTTTTCGTGAAAACCAACGTTATAAGACGAAAATCATAAATAATTCATAGAAATTTAAACTAATATCCTATAGTCAACTGAACATAAATAAGGAACTTTTGAGAAAAAAGACGTGATATCAAACCATAAACTTCCCCTAGGAAAAAAAAGGTTGGGACAAGTACATTGATGGTCCCTCGTTTGTTGATAATTCCATCCATGAAAAAAACTTTAAAACAAAATTTTTATAAAAAATGGGCAAAAAAATTATTTTATAAAAAAAATACAGAACAATTCGAAAAAAATTTCAGAAATCTTGAAAAAGCGTCATCTTTAAAAAAAACTAAACTTTATCTCTTTTTTAAAGTGTTAAAAGAATCAAATAACAAGTAAAAAATAAAAACCGAAAAATCGCGCTTGAAATCATTTTGGAAACCGATGCCTCATTCTTCTTATTTGATTCGAAGGGCTAAATCAACTAAAAAAAATTCCATCTAATTTACGTGCAGCATTAAAATTTATTATATCAATTCGAGGCCAAGTATTTTCTAATAAATTGAAAAAAGTTACCATTTGAGTTACGTGCAGCACTAAAATTTATGATATCAATCGAAGGACAAGTAATTTATGAGTAACTCCAAATTTCAACATCATGGAACTGTTTTAAGAAGCTTTTAAATCCAAAAAAATCACATGCAAGCTAGTCATTTCTTACTCTATGATGGCAGAGACAATCGATTTTTTTCAGACTTTCAGGAGCTACTGATATTATTCACAATATTCGACGTCGATTGGATCGATAGAAATTATGTTTAAATATGAGTTAAAAGTACTTGTCCGGCCCATCACTTTTCATTTAAATCAAATAAAAATCAATCATAAAAAAACGAAACTGTACGGGAGAATCCGGTTAAAAATTTATTGAAATGCGATTTAGGTTAGTTATGCCGAATGAAATTCGTTCGCTGGAAAAAGTGAGAAGTAAACACTGCCGTCATAGCAATACAAACTGGGGAGTTATTTTGGAAGCTTCAACATATTTAATGTGCAAAATGTTTTTTATTTATCGATGCACAATAACATCTTTTGTATATTACAGGACAATTTGTTTCCATTCTTATTAAATTAGTGCAATTAAGAGAAAATTACTTGAAAATAACTCTCTAAATTCCCTCTGCATGAATATTTGTGCTCCAACAGTTCTAAAAAAGCCCTGATTTTTATTTAAATATAATAAGTTTAATGGAAAGTGATGGGCCGGACAAGTACTTTTAACTCATATTTAAACATAATTTCTATCGATCCAATCGACGTCGAATATTGTGAATAATATCAGTAGCTCCTGAAAGTCTGAAAAAAATCGATTGTCTCTGCCATTATAGAGTAAGAAATGACTAGCTTGCATGTGATTTTTTTGGATTTAAAAGCTTCTTAAAACAGTTCCATGATGTTGAAATTTGGAGTTACTCATAAATTACTTGTCCTTCGATTGATATCATAAATTTTAGTGCTGCACGTAACTCAAATGGTAACTTTTTTCAATTTATTAGAAAATACTTGGCCTCGAATTGATATAATAAATTTTAATGCTGCACGTAAATTAGATGGAATTTTTTTTAGTTGATTTAGCCCTTCGAATCAAATAAGAAGAATGAGGCATCGGTTTCCAAAATGATTTCAAGCGCGATTTTTCGGTTTTTATTTTTTACTTGTTATTTGATTCTTTTAACACTTTAAAAAAGAGATAAAGTTTAGTTTTTTTTAAAGATGATGCTTTTTCAAGATCTGTGAAATTTGGAATTATTATAAAAAAAATTCATTCCGATAAGTCTACTGTTGCTCAGTTTTGGATGCGATCAAATATGATGCCTACCAACATCCCCAGAAACTTACAGAATTGCTGAATGCAATGTGCGCTATGTCATTTTAATGCAACATCATGACTTTTGACACTTTTCATTATAATGCTGTAGATTCAGATCATTAAAATACTGCAAAAATCTGCCAACTATACAATTTAAATACTGTGCCATTCATTTTACATTTTGACTCTAACTGTAACATCTATATGAAGTAAAAAATTGATTATAAAAGTCTTCAGTTGCTCATTTATGGATAGATTTGAAATTGCTGTCTTCGAAGCTCATTGCGCAGATACATTGAACCGCAGCAGATACCTGCGAACTCTGAAATTTCTGTGGATAAATATATATGCGACGGATCACCCCTTATCTTTGATTATGGTAATATGTAAGGGAACTTGGTTCGGCAAGTTTTTAAATGTTCCTTTTCAAATAGTATTGAAGTTTGTATGACTGATATACAGCGAATACTTCCAAACTTTGATATTTCTGTGTTGCAGCATGTGTGCCAATCATTCAAATCATTTACTCCAACCGTATCATGTAATCTAGAAAATTCATCACAAAAGTCTTCCGCTTTTCTAGATACTTCAATTTTTCTTTTTCTACTCCATTGTGAGTTTTCGAATTTCTAAATTCATTTTTGAATTGTCCTGAAATGGTTTTCCTCCAAAACCAATGCAGGTACTTTAAACGTCTTTGAATTCTGTTGCTTTGTTGAATTAAGTTCGCTTACAAGGAAAGGTACTTTAGTGTCCGCCTCCGATTTTGATAATTTTTTTCTATCTTATAGTCCATCCAAAAATAAGAGACACGTATTTTTTTTTATCGGCCGAAAGTTATTTTTAAGGGGTGAAATCAACCCTCAAAGTTCGGCATGTTTTGCGTCTGGTAGAGTGTTTCATATAGAAGCACTCAACCGATCGAAACGAAACCAATTGCAAAATGTTCGGCTTGTCAAATAACCCATATGACATGTCCAACTTCTTATACACCCTTACGGCAAAGGGGTGAACCACCCCCGAATATTCAGAATTTTTTCGTTTAACAAAAATTTACTATCCGATTTTAATAAAACAAACGCCATTTTGCAGAGCAAAAAAAAATAAAATCGACGTGTTTTCGGGTTTTCCTCAGATCAAAAAAATTAAGGGGGTAAAACACCCTTAAAATGTCAAATTTTGTTTTGAGCACTGGCCCCTTCCAATTTTAGTATTCTTTTCATAGAATGTAGCTTATCAAAAAATAAGAAACACGTATTTTTTTTTATCGGCCGAAAGTTATTTTTAAGGGTTGAAATCAACCCCCAAAGTTGGGCATGTTTTGCATCTGGTAGAGTGTTTCATATGGAAGCACTCAACCGATCGAAACAAAACCCATTGCAAAATGTTCTGCATGTCAAATAACCTATATGACATGTCCAACTTCTTATGCACCCTTACTGCAAAGGAATGAACCACCCCCGAATATTCAGAATTTTTTCGTATAATAAAAACTTACAATCCGATTTTAATAAAAGAAATGCCATTTTGCAGAGCAAAAAAAATAAAATGGACGTGTTTTTTGGTTTTCCTCGGATCAAAAAAATTAAGGGGGTAAACCAGTCCTAAAATCTTGAATTTCACTTTGCGCATCGAAATGTTGACATTCAATTCATATGGTTCCTTTATCATTGCGTATCGACTTATATGTTGAATAATATTTATTTCACATATTCATTGGCTGACATCATAATCGTATAGAGAATCGAATACTTTGACATGCGTTACGTGAGAAGTGTTAGTTTTCGTTCTACAGGTTCTACTATGACATCTTTAAACGGTTCTTGAAAATCTAATGTCGTATCTTCCACGATTTCTAACCGATTGAACTCTGCCATAGAAGCCTTCAGAATTCTCTCGAAACTTTCTTTCTCGTAGTCATGTATTCTTAAAAAAGCCAGCTCGCTCAGCCTAATGCTTGAGAGATATCCGAAAAAATAAAAAAATCTGTTTTTGTGATGATGTCAGATTAAGCCACCCACTCAAGATGAAGAAGCTAAAACTGACGTATATTACTTATATTACTAGAGAAGTTTAGTTGCTGTTTGATTGTTTATCTGTCACTATCGTGTCCGCTATTGTGAATAACGTATTGTCATGAACATGTCTATCAACCCAATGAACGTAATAAGACTGTTGCTTCTTACATTTGAAGTAATGAACATTCCTGACAGTCCTGTTAACAATAATGAAGTGGAATTGAAAGAAAGTTTCGAGAGAATTCTGAAGGCTTCTATGGCAGAGTTCAATCGGTTAGAAATCGTGGAAGATACGACATTAGATTTTCAAGAACCGTTTAAAGATGTCATAGTAGAACCTGTAGAACGAAAACTAACACTTCTCACGTAACGCATGTTAAAGTATTCGATTCTCTATACGATTATGATGTCAGCCAATGAATATGTGAAATAAATATTATTCAACATATAAGTCGATACGCAATGATAAAGGAACCATATGAATTGAATGTCAACATTTCGATGCGCAAAGTGAAATTCAAGATTTTAGGACTGGTTTACCCCCTTAATTTTTTTGATCCGAGGAAAACCAAAAAACACGTCCATTTTATTTTTTTTGCTCTGCAAAATGGCATTTTTTTTATTAAAATCGGATTGTAAGTTTTTATTATACGAAAAAATTCTGAATATTCGGGGGTGGTTCACCCCTTTGCAGTAAGGGTGCATAAGAAGTTGGACATGTCATATAGGTTATTTGACATGCAGAACATTTTGCAATGGGTTATTTTGTTTCGATCGGTTGAGTGCTTCCATATGAAACACTCTACCAGATGCCAAACATACCCAACTTTGGGGGTTGATTTCACCCCTTAAAAATAACTTTCGGCCGATAAAAAAGAATACGTGTTTCTTATTTTTTGATAAGCTATATTCTATGAAAAGAATACTAAAATTAGAAGGGGCCAGTGCTCAAAACAAAATTTGACATTTTAAGGGTGTTTTACCCCCTTAATTTTTTTGATCTGAGGAAAACCCGAAAACACGTCGATTTTATTTTTTTTTGCTCTGCAAAATGGCGTTTGCTTTATTAAAATCGGATAGTAAATTTTTGTTAAACGAAAAAATTCTGAATATTCGGGGGTGGTTCACCCCTTTGCCGTAAGGGTGCATAAGAAGTTGGACATGTCATATGGGTTATTTGACAAGCCGAACATTTTGCAATTGGTTTCGTTTCGATCGGTTGAGTGCTTCTATATGAAACACTCTACCAGACGCAAAACATGCCGAACTTTGAGGGTTGATTTCACCCCTTAAAAATAACTTTCGGCCGATAAAAAAAAATACGTGTCTCTTATTTTTGGATGGACTATAACATAGTAAAAAATTATCAAAATCAGAGGCGGACACTAAAGTACCTTTCCTTGTTAGTTTTTTTTGCTGCTTTGAGTTATGACATAATAAATGTTAGAAGTTTTCGGGTACTTTTTTTCAGCAACTATCAAACTGTGGATAATTGGACCTCAGCAGCCACTTGCAAACTTTGGAAATATATTTCATTGGGGGCACGTTTTGGATGAAATGAAATCTCTAGATTCAGAATACAAAAGCGACATTTAAAGTGCGCAAATTTGTTGGATTTTTCGTGTCTTGAATTTGATCTATCTTTCATTTGAATTTTGAAGAAAAGGGATAAATAAAATCTGTTCTATTAAGGAAATCTTTACATCAGTTCTTTCTTGGTATGAAGACTTGGAAAAAATCGCCAAAGGCCAAGGACAGACAGGTGACGAAATATTTTCAGTACAATTTTGACGAAAAATAGATCTTTTGTCGCGGAAACCAACGTTATAAGCCGAAAATCATATTACAGCCCACGAGACGCATTTCTTCACTCTCTTGGGTTCCTATTACACAAAACATATTAGAAGATAAGGGGGAAAATCACCAACGTGGAAGAACAAACCAGTGCCGAAATATTTCCAGTACAATTTTGACGAAAAATAGGTCCTTTTTCGTGGAAACCAACGTTATAAGCCGAAAATCATATCTCGGCCCCCAACCCGCTTTCTACCATTCTCTTGGGTTCCCAATAAGCATAGCAAATTAGAGTAGAAGAAAAAAAATAGCCCAACTCCATGGACAGACCTGTGACGGAATATTTTCTGTACAATGTTGACGAGAAATTTGTTGTTTTTCGTGGAAACCAACGTTATAGGCCGAAAATCATATCTCGGCCCGCAACACACTTTTCTCCATGCTCTTGGATTCCAAACAGACGAAACATATTAGAGTACAAGGAAAAAAATCGCCAAAGTCCAAAGACAGACCTGTGACGAAATATTTCCATGACAATTTTAACGAAAAATAGATCTTATTTCGTGGAAACCAACGTTATAAGCCGAAAACCATATTATGGCCCACAACACGCATTTCTTCATGCTCTTGGATTCCCAATAGACAAAACATATTAGAAGACAAGGAGAAAAATCAGCAAAGTCCAAGACCAAACCAGTGCCGAAATATTTTCAGTACAATTTTGAAGAAAAATTGGTCTTTTACGTGGAAACCAACATTATAAACCGAAATTCATTTCTCGGGCCTCATCTCGGATTCCTCCATGCTGTTGAGTTCTTAATAGGCATAACATATTAGAGTATAAGGAAAAAAATCGCCAAAGTTCAAGGGCAGACTTGTGACGGAATATTTTCACTACAATTTTTACGAAAAATTGGTCTTTTATGGTGGAAACCAACTTTATAAGCGGAACATCATACCTAGGGAAAATAAGATTGGGAAAATTACATTGATGGTCCCTTATTTGCTGATAATTTCATGAAAAAGATTATCCCATAAAAAATGTTCGTATGAGAATGGAATCTATAAAAATGTACTAAGCAAATAATTCATAGAAATTTATACTAAAATCCTATAACCGTCATAACATAAATGAGGAACTTTTGAGAAAAAAGGCGTGATATCAAACCATAAACTTCCCCTAGGGAAAAAAAGGTTGGGACAAGTACATTGATCGTCTCTTGTTTCTGGATGACATAGAAAAAAGATTCAGAACCAGGAAAAAAATTCTATAGAAATAATAAACGAAAAATTGAAAAGTTCAAAAAAATTCAACAAAAATATAAAACAATCGAAAAAAATTCTGTAAAGAAAAATTAAAAATTAAAAAAAAAATCATAAATATTGAACAAATTGAAAAATGTACTATCCACGTTACATGCAGTATAAAAATGTATGATATCAATTGGAGGCCAAGTTTTTATTGATAATTTGGAATATTTATCGGACAAATTGGAAACTTTAATGAAATTCATGATAATTATTTTCACGAAAAAAGTTAATGAAAAATAAGTCATAACGGAAGTTACGTGCAGTACTAAAATGTATTATATCAATTCGAGGTCAAGTATTTATCAGTTATTCGAAATATAATCTCCGGCGACAAATGAGCGTTGAGAATCCTTGTCGGGCTAACAACGTTTTATCAAAATTACTAAAAAATTAATGGAAATAAAATCATTCAAAATTCACATGAAAGTCATTCGTTACTTCAACAAGGTACACACTTTACAGAATCGATTCCCCTCCGACTTTCAGGATCCCCTGGTATTATTCACAACATTCAACTTCGATCGGATCGGTACAAATTATGTTCAAATACGTCTTAAACGTACTTGTCCGGCCCATCACTTTTTATTCAAATTGCTCATTCGAAAACAAATCAGGGCTGTTCTATAATGACAAATATAATCAAATGGATAGAAATAAAAATAATATCTCCAAGTAATTTGAACTTGATTGTTCGCAAGTTCGTATAGCAATATCCACTTCTCATTTTCTTCAGTGAACACATACCATTCGGTAAGAACCAATGAAAATGAGAAATAATCAGGCCCATTACTAGAAATTTTCGAACCTACTCAGCCATGCAATGTTTTTTTTCTATAGTCACGTACACATTTTGAAAAATATCACTAGTCGAGTACGACACGTGGATTCCTGGAATTTGGAGAAAAATGATTTTGTTGTGAATTATGACTCCATATAATATAAATGTATTAATCAACTTCATCTTTCCTTTTCGTTTCATTTTGACAAGAGCGATTCGAAGGAAAATTATTTTCTCGGGAATTACTGTTTCTTAATATTAACACATGCATTAACTTCGTTTCTGATATGTTTTCGAATGAGCGATTTGAATAAAAAGTGATGGGCCGGACAAGTACGTTTAAGACGTATTTGAACATAATTTGTACCGATCCGATCGAAGTTGAATGTTGTGAATAATACCAGGGGATCCTGAAAGTCGGAGGGGAATCGATTCTGTAAAGTGTGTACCTTGTTGAAGTAACGAATGACTTTCATGTGAATTTTGAATGATTTTATTTCCATTAATTTTTTAGTAATTTTGATAAAACGTTGTTAGCCCGACAAGGATTCTCAACGCTCATTTGTCGCCGGAGATTATATTTCGAATAACTGATAAATACTTGACCTCGAATTGATATAATACATTTTAGTACTGCACGTGACTTCCGTTATGACTTATTTTTCATTAACTTTTTTCGTGAAAATAATTATCATGAATTTCATTAAAGTTTCCAATTTGTCCGATAAATATTCCAAATTATCAATAAAAACTTGGCCTCCAATTGATATCATACATTTTTATACTGCATGTAACGTGGATAGTACATTTTTCAATTTGTTCAATATTTATGATTTTTTTTTTTAATTTTTTATTTTTCTTTACAGAATTTTTTTCGATTGTTTTATATTTTTGTTGAATTTTTTTGAACTTTTCAATTTTTCGTTTATTATTTCTATAGAATTTTTTTCCTGGTTCTGAATCTTTTTTCTATGTCATCCAGAAACAAGAGACCATCAATGTACTTGTCCCAACCTTTTTTTCCCTAGGGTAAACATCTTTTGAGAAAAAAGAAGTGATATCAAACCATAAACTTCCCCTAGGAAAAAAAAGGTTGGGACACGTACATTGTTGGTCCCTCGTTTGCTGATAATTCCGTCCATAAAAAAAACTTAAAAAAAAATTATTTTTAAAAATTGTAAAAAAATTATTTTTAAAAATTGTAAAAAACCTATTTTATGAAAAAAATACTGAACAATTCGAAAAATATTTCACAAATCTTGAAAAACCATTATGTTTTAAAAAAAACTAATATGTATCTAATTTTAAAAGTGTCAACAAAATCAAATAACAAGTAAAAAATAAAAAACCGAAAAACCGTGCTTGAAATCATTTTGGAAACCGATGCCACTTTCTTCTTATTTGATTCGAACAGCTAAATCAATTAAAAAAAATTCCATCCAATTGTGTGCAGCATTATAATTTATTATATCAATTTGAGGCCAAGTATTTTCTAATAAATTGAAAAAAGTTGCCATTTGAGTTACGTGCAGCACTGAAATTCATGATATCAATCGACGGACAAGTAATTTATGAGTAACTCTAAATTTTGACATTATTAAATTGGTCTTAGCTTTTAAATCCAAAAAAAATCACATGCAAGCTAGTCATTGCTTACTCTACGGTGGCAGAGACTTATAAGAAAATCGATTCTTTTCAGACTTTCTGCTGATATTATTCACAATATTCGACGTCGATTGGATCGATACAAATTATGTTTAAATATCAGTCAAAAGTTGTCCGGCCCATCACATTCCATTAATATTGTTTATTCAAATAAAAATTAGGGCTTTTCTAGAACTGATGGAGCACAAATATGCATGCAGAGTTTTCCTGCAAAGTTCATGCAGAGGGAATTTAGAGAATTATCTTTAAGTAATTTTATCTTAATTGCATTAATTTAATAAGAATGGAAACGAATTGTCCTGTAGCATATAAGGGATGTTTCTGTGCATCGATAAATAAAAAATATTTTGCACATTAAATATATTCAAGCTTTCAAAATAACTCCCCAGTTTGTATTGCAATGACGGCAATTTTTACTTCTGACTTCTTCCAGCGAACGAATTTCATTTGTTATAACTAACCTATACTATTATTAAGAACATTAAACTAATAATAAATCGCATTTCAATATATTTTAAACCGGATGCTGCCGGATAATTTCGTTTTTTTATGATTGATTTTTATCCGAATGAATAGTGATGGGCCGGACAAGTACTTCTAACTCATATTTAAACATAATTTGTATCGATCCAATCGACGTCGCATATTGTGAATAATATCAGCAGCTCCTGAAAGTCTGAAAAGAATCGATTTTCTTATAAGTCTCTGCCACCGTAGAGTAAGCAATGACTAGCTTGCATGTGATTTTTTTGGATTTAAAAGCTTCTTAGACCAATTTAACAATGTCAAAATGTAGAGTTACTCATAAATTACTTGTTCGTCGATTGATATCATAAATTTTAGTGCTGCACGTAACTCAAATGGTAACTTTTTTCAATTTATTAGAAAATACTTGGCCTCGAATTGATATAATAAATTTTAATGCTGCACATAATTAGATGGAATTTTTTTCAATTGATTTAGCTGTTCGAATCAAATGAGAAGAATGAGGCATCGGTTTCGAAAATGATTTCAAGCGCGGTTTTTCGGTTTTTTATTTTTTACTTGTTATTTGATTTTGTTGACACTTTTAAAATTAGATACATATTAGTTTTTTTTTTAAACATAATGGTTTTTCAAGATTTGTGAAATATTTTTCGAATTGTTCAGTATTTTTTTTATAAAATAATTTTTTTACAATTTTTAAAAATAATTTTCTTCAAAGTTTTTTTTATGAATGGAATTATCAACAAACGAGGTACCAACAATGTACTTGTCCTAACCTTTTTTTTCCTAGGGGAAGTTTATGGTTGTATGAAACCTACGCAAGTTAAATATTTTTTGTTCGATTGATATGAAGGTGTAAATTTCTATGATTACTTACGTTAGGAGTACTGAGTATTTCATCTTCTGCATAGCGGGTAACTTCATTATGAAGCGTTACATTATCTAGTAACCATCCTTTGTTCATCCTCGTTACTTCCTGTTTCATTGCAGTCAGGAATCCTAAATAAGACATATAGTTTTTGATTATAATTTTACATGCTAAATTTTTGATATTTTGTAAATAATCAAGTGACTCGGTAGAGTCTCGGTACAAGTACATTGGCAGCCCTGTCATCCGCTCGGTCGAGGCTGTCATCGAGACTGTATTATCTCTGTATGAAGTGAAAATCTCCAAAATTTTCTTGAGGAAAAAAAGGCTGGGATAAGTACATTGATGGTCCCTTGTTTCATGATCATGGCACGAAAAATGTAATGAAAATTCCATAAAATAAATTTTGAAACCGACTGTAAATAATTTCAGCAGAATAATCCGAAAAAAAATTTCACAAATCTTGAAAAAAAAATTGATCAAATTTGGTGATAATGTTCTTCAACATCAAGTGCGAAAACACAATTTTTTTTCAAAATTTTCTTCTGCTTAGTTATCGAGTAATTACGCATTAAAGCAGATTTCTTATGCCCGGAATGTCTACCTTCTGACGATTTTTCATTTTGGACTAAAAATAATAAGCAAATAGAAGAACTGACATGGACGCTCTCTCGTTCGTTTCGCTCAATGCTTCAGTCACGGAACAATTCCGCAAAGATTTCCGTAGGGCCTGGTTATAAAATAAAAGGAAGATTCAATTTATTCGTTAATTTTATTATTTCATGTAATTTGGGAGCTTCGATTTCGAATTGGAGGGAAGGTCAACCGTCGTTGTCAAGATATTTTGAGCGAGGCTTATGTAGTGGGCCGTTTCCCGTATGAAATGAAAGAAAGATTCAGAGAGAAAGGAAGGAACATTCACAACGCCGGCGTACTTCGAGCAGGGCTCGTACGCAACACACTGACATTACACCAAAACGCACACAACTACAGGGTGGTCAATATGGAATGTTCCCGAACGTTCGACAGTAGAGAACCTAGCAGAGACCTGGACCATGGATCTCAGGAGGGTGCGGAGACAGGGGTGCGCAGGGTCTGTTGCGAAGCAGGGTGTGGAGGGGGAACCGTTGTGGAGGGGATGGTCAGAGAGAGAGAGAGAGAGGACGAGGCTGGTGGCAACGTGGAGAGGGAGGAGGGGGTGATGGTCAAGTGGAGTGTGTGAGAGTGAGAGTGAGTCAATAAAATTTATAACTTTTAGCAAAAGCTTTTTGAACAGTGGGGTATTTTTTTTTACATGAACTATCACACAGGTTTTTCTCAAATCAGAATTCCATGAAATGGCTATCGGAGGAAGCCACTCATGTCTTCAACCCTAAGAAACAGCAGCAACCTGTGCGGTAGTAATAAAGTAAAGGATTTATGACCTCCGAAACGAAAGATTTGCTTCGGTCATTGCAAGGACCTTTCCTAATTAAATTTAAGTCTTTGATGAAAAAAGAGGGGAACCGACTTCTACGTTTACAAGGTTCAGAAATACTAGCACCTGCATTCCCAGAATTTATCTATTGTTCCCAAAAAGATGTCCTCTGGTTTTTTTGTGAAACTTTGGAAAGAAATGCAATCGTCATCCATGACCATTTTAATTAAATCTTTCGGTAAAAGGCGGACCAAATTTTATTTCATGGTATGGTATATAAAGTCAGGAGCACCTGCATTTATACGACTGCTCCATTGTTTCCGGAATATATGTCTTCTAGGTTTTTTCTCCGAATAGCCGCCCACCCACAATTTTTCCCGAGCTTGGTTATTGATCAAGAGACTTGGTAGAGTCTCGGGACAAGTACATTGACAGCTCTGTCGTTTGTTGGCCCAAGGCTCTCGCCGAGACTATATTATCTCTGAATAAAGTAAATTTCGGTAGTGGGGGTAAAAATGACATGTAATTTTCTTGAATTACGAAGCTCAAGAGTTATTTCGCAACTTGAAAGTTGAACTTTCAGCTAATTAAGAAATTCTCCTTCGATTGCGCCCAAAATCAGCATAATTGGTGGCGTAATTGCTGAGAAAAAAACTTTGCACGGGCTCAAGATTATGCAAAAATGCCTAACACATCGCCGCTTCGATATGTATTGTAACGAATTTTTCCTGGGGAGGTACGATTCGTCCCTTCCCGGCTCACTCACCTCGCCTCGCGCTACTCTCCGGCTGCGAGAACGGACTGGGCGCCAGGTACAAAGTACCGCCGAATGAATCGACTTGAATTTCGTCGGATCTCGCGATGGTAACGTCAGGCAAAATTAGAATGTAGAGAGCACGAGGGAAACAAGTGACCGAGGACGGTCCGGCTACTCAGCTCAGCTGAGGTACAAAAGGTAGAGGGGGGGATCCTTGGGAGAGAGTAACAATTCATAACGCAACAAAAAAAAATATAGCCGACACAAATCAAGAAATTCAGAAAAGGTTTCACAATTTATTCGAAAGCTCGATGAATAGATCAGAATACAGCGAGAGATATATTAGAAATAGAGTGGATGCGATATAAAACAAAACCGGGGGGGAAAGTAAGTCGCTAACGAGTCCGAGCGTACAACGGTTAGGACTTGCGCCGCGACGATGGAAATTCGCGTACGGCGGGCGCGAATCCGCCGGGTGAAAACGATTAGCGATTCGCCCCGCGATCTCACAGGTGCCGTAGATAGACGACAACCGATGCTCTGACATGGCAGGTAACAGGTAGCCAGTAACCCGACAAGCGGGGCTGGAGGTAATAGGCAAAAGATAACCCACGTCAGAACGAACGGTGTCGCAGGTAATGCAAGGCAAAAGGTAGCGGCACCCGGTCGATCGAGAGGGGGTTAGAGAATAAAGTAATAGAAAAATTAACATTGAGACGGTATGAAAACGGATTGAAATTTAGGGCGTAACGCCGCTCGCAAAAATATATCGGAAAGTGATCAAAATACGACACGCAGTAGACATCGTAGCGTGAAGGCTCAGGCAAAAGAAAGAATCGAGAAATATTCAACGCAAAAGATAACAGGTACTGCCGTATAAACGACGCGCGACCACGCGAGCAAGAGAGATGAAACGAAAACAAAGGCGCGAACGAACAGGCCGGCGAGAGCCTCAGCGCGTGCAAGGAGGGAGAGAGAGAGAGAATAACGTTACTGCGCGGAAGGTTCCAGCGCTTAATATTACATTACATCAGACTCGAACCCGATATTTTCGAAATATTTGAACGGAAAAGACTTTAATTAATTAACGCGAAGACCAAATGGACTGTGAGTTCGATAGTCAAGTCAAGCCACGCAAAACCGCCGTACTAAAGGATGAACACGGGAAGTATCGGCCACAATCTCGCTCGATACTTCGGCCCCGTGCCCGACTACAACGGCCAAAACGAAAAACTCTACAAAAACCGGAACTATATTCCGAAATTCAAAAAAGGACTCGACTTAACTAGCGAACTCGATGGAGAAAGAGACGTGGACTTACCGAGGAACACGCTCGCCGCACCAGGACCATGAAAACTCGACTTTGGGAAGGCTCGGTTGTGGACTCGTCGTAACGATGCTCGAAGAAAGACTAATTGGTGCGTGCGAGCGGTCCTCGCGATTCGGCGTTGTCCCCACCACGAGGCCCAGGTACTGCAGCGCTTCACGCGTCCGGCGCGAACCCGAGCGCGAACTCGGGGTTCGCGCTGCCGCGCGGGATTTTTAAACGGGGATTGCGTCAGAGTCGTAATTGCTGTTACGTTTGTTGCACGATCGGATCGAATACTGACTCCTCCACTGCTCTCACCTTTCCCGCTCACTCGAAACACTCCTCCCTACAAGATGACCGTGATCCGGGTGTCCTTCCTCTTGGGGATCCGGCGGGCAGCTCCGAAAGGCTGAGGGGAGGCCTCCCTCACGACTCCTGACGTCTAGGATGCGTGGTGGGCCCACAAAATAACCACCAGGCAAAACAGCACCTCACCTCCGGAAAACTCCCCCAGATCCCACCTGACGAGGCGCCGGTTCACGCGGACTTTGACACCCGAATCTACGGTAGTGCGGGCGGTGCAACTCGGGGTTGCTACGGCGGGAAATACACGGGCGGCGTTCATGAAATGGCCAATGCCAGCGTGTTATTTCAACCGCCCGCAGGTCGAGATTGTTTTTCGGTGCTCGTAGACGGTGTGGGAGGACGGGTTCTTGCGAGCGAGATCGGCTCGAACAGCCGGAGAGACAGCCGACAAGTTTTAATGGCTAGGCTCCTGTGGCAGCGACAACACCAACTCGTTCCAATATCGAACTCCACTGTCAAAACGCAACGTCATTATTACTCAAAAACAGACCAACTAAAATTCTCTCTTCACCCTGCACTCAGAGGTAAAAGGTAGTCACAGAAGGTAATTAACGCTCGGTCGGTAATATAGGCGCATTCTAAGCTAAACTTAAGAGCTACGTGGTGCTGAGTCTCACTCCGAACATCGCCCGACGAGTCGAGGGGCGTCAAAAGGACCGTAAACCCGGTCCACTGGTCGACAACGTCCGTACGAGTGGCGGGGCAGAAATGTCACGTCACAAACCCCCACCCCAGAATTTGTTTGGCTTGGTGCTGGGCGATGCTCGACGATGTCGGCGATGGGTGGCTGGCGATGTTGTTCTTCCTTCGGGTGACTCGTCTGGAGGCCCACTCGCACGAACGTGTCTTCCTGCTCCCGAATTGGCCTGGTGTGATGAATCTGCAACAGAGCTAGTTCCTCGGCTCGCCCTTCTCGGAGCCCAGATTTTACCAGTCCACCACGCCGTAGGCGTGCTCCATCTCCATCACAATTTGGTCCAGAAGAACAAAACGACAAGAAAAAAAACTCACCACGACATAGAGGCTGTAGCCGATACGCTGAACTCTAAAGAGAGGCACGAAATTTACAGTCCTCAGAGGCTCAGACTGATCCGAGCTTGACTTCGCTCAGAACGGTAGCGGACTACTCCACGAAACGGTCACAGAGGAGCTAAGGTGCGACTTAATGACAAGACGGTAGTTACGACATTACTTAGTTTAATCATATCATTATGGATCTAGGGCTGCCTAGCCGGGTTACAATGCGTTGGGGGGGGGGGGGGGGACTCCAGGTTGAAAACACGTCATAGGCAAAAGGCAAAACAAAATTTAAATAACCAGGACTAAGGTAAATCTTAAGGGTGGTCCAGAGCACCAAATTAAAGGGGTTAACAAGCGGGGTTCAGCCGTGAAGGATAGGGGCACTGAGGCGAGGCAGAAGGAAATTTTCGTCACCCCGGGGTCGCTGACGGATTCCACTAGATGAGTAATATAAGAGAAAAGGAAACAAGGAGGAAGTGGGGGGTGGGGTGCCCGGGCACTAGTTGTTCTGTGGCCGGGGAAGCGTAGCCCCTTGCCGTTCCCGCCGACGTCGACCTTCCTCGGCATACTGCGCGCCGTGCGCCGGGCAGGTCCGGACGGTGACGTTCAGCTTGCCGCATTTGAAGCAGAACACCTGTGGTGGCCGATTGCACGACTGGCGGCGATGGGATGTGCTCCCGCAGTTATAACATCAGCCGAAACGGGTGCCGGGGGCGTCGCTGGGTTCCTGCGTTGATGAGGCGGGCTGTGCAGCCGTTCCGGCCGCTTCTGGTGGTTCCGGTGTCCGTGGCGAGTTTGACGGTGTGGGCTGTCCTGTTCCGATTGCTGCCGTCGTGGCCCGCAATGCCTGCTCGAGGGTTGGTTTCAGGGAGGTGACCATTAGTTGTTCGACCGCGTCGCGAAGGAGGTCCACGGTCTCGGTTTGAGACTCGGTGCTACGGGTCTGGCGCGAGGTTGTCTGCGCGGCGGCCTCCCGCGTAGCGGGGAACTCCCGGATCGTGGCCGACGAACCCATGGAGCGCGGGTGGCGTAGACCCTCAAAGATAGGGCAGAATCCTGTCGAACGGTGCGTCAGTGCCCGGACCGTAGTGGACAGGGCTTCCAAAAACCCTGGTCTCACGTACTCCCCGGCCGCTAGTAGATTGGCGTACGGTCGCAGAGGGTCGAATATCGGGTTTTCATCGATACCCCTGTACTCCTGGCCCTCCATAGCGTCTATTAACTCCACCACCAGTTCCATCGCGGCCGCGTATAGTCGTTCCGAGGGAGGTGGGCGACGAGGTCGTGTCGGGGCCGGTTCCGGGTGCGTCGCTGGTGGCTCGCGTGAGGTGGGTTGTCCCCTACGCGGAGATCTGGGCGACCGATCCCGTGGTGATCTCGGGGGCGTGGCTCTGCGCGACCGGTTCCTCCGGGCTCTCGGGGTCGAGGGAGGTGATGGCTCCGAATTGGAATCCCGCAGCAGCTCTTCCTCGGACGCGCTTCCCAGGTCCACCAGGGGGAACGACTGAGAACTGGGGGTTTGGTCGCTTTCGTCCTCCGATGACGAGGATAGTTTCGCGCGATGTTCGTGGGAGGACGAGAAGCGTCGTTTCATATCCCGGCCGAGGGAACGGATTCCGCTAGGCCCTCTGGGCGGTTCTTTGGCAGGGATTCCGGTAGCAGGTAGTGGCACGACGAAGGGAAGAGGTAGCAGGCAGCTCAAGCGGTAAGGTAGCACACAAGATAGTGTCAGGCAAAAGCAAAGGATA
This sequence comes from Venturia canescens, assembly GCF_019457755.1. Classification (NCBI taxonomy): domain Eukaryota; kingdom Metazoa; phylum Arthropoda; class Insecta; order Hymenoptera; family Ichneumonidae; genus Venturia; species Venturia canescens. The sequence goes on along the minus strand of NC_057425.1, from coordinate 16,658,261 downwards.
GCTGTAAATAAAATAAACCAAAACCCACCGATTAGGTGCCAAACCCACAAACAACGGGAAAGGTAACAGGGAAAAGGGAGTTGTGTCCAGGGGTGGGAGGTCAGTCCACGTAAGGCTTGAGGTCCTGTACGTGGACTTTTCCGCTCCTCGTTCCTTCCAGGTTCGCGAGCTCCATGACCACCGGAGATACTTTCCTCCGAATGATGAAGGGGCCATGGAACCTGGTCGCTAGTTTTGCGGCTATGTGTTGCGTCGCGGAGGACAGTACGTGCTGTCTTTTAAGAACTAGATCTTCGACTCGATAATCGCGATCGCGGTGTTTCCGGTTATAGTATAGGGCCTGACGCTCTTGGGCTTCGTCGATCGCGATCCGCGCGAGTCTCCGCAACTCTTCCATGTTTTTCATACGTTCAGCCCAGGACTGTGGGGTGTGGGGCACCCGTCCTTGGCCGTCCGGAGGCAAAAGGTAGCGCGGAGGTTGCGGCTCCCGCCCGTAGTTCAAATACGCGGGAGTCGCCTGAATCGACGTGTGGTGGGCGGTATTATACGCGAAACGCAGCGCGGGTAGGTGTTCGTCCCATTCACGATGGTCCGGACCGAGGTAGGACGTGATCATGGTTTTTATGACGCGGTTGACACGCTCGACGGGGTTAGATTGCGGGTGGTACGGGGCGATCGTCTGGTGTTTTACCCCCAACCGCTCCGTTAGCGCCCTGACATCGCGATTGACAAATTCGGTACCATTATCCGTGAGGAAGACGCGAGGATGGCCCCAGCGGCACGCGATTTCGTTCTCGAAGGCTTCCGCGATTTTCTTTCCGGTCGCTTTGCGGAGAGGGACGATTTCGATCCACTTCGTGAACAGATCCTGGAGGACGAGCACGTAGGCAAACCCGCTTTTACTGGGAGGTAGAGGTCCCATAACATCGCCGGCAACTATGTCCCAGGGTTGCTCGAGGTCGCGTTTGCCCATGAGGCCAACCGGGGCGGCTTGTTCAATTTTACACCGCTGGCAAACCGCGCATCTCCGCACGTACTTGGCCACGTCGCGAAACATATTGGGCCAGTAATATTGGATACTAAGGCGGTGGAAGGTTTTTTCCACGCCTAAGTGTCCGGCCTGCGGGACATCGTGAGAATTGAACAGAGCCTGCTGTCGGCGTTCGAACGGTAGCACGAGTTTCCAGGCTTCTAAGTCCCCGGCTTCGAGGGCTGGAAATCGAGGGGGCCGGTGGTGGTACAGACGGTCGTCCTGACAACGCCAGTCGGGGTAGCGGTCGGGCGCTCGGCGGACGGTACGGAATTTTCGATTGTACCACCGATCTTTACTCTCGAGAGGAGGACCAAGCGCGGCACAGGTCTCTTCCGGAATGCATGAAAGGGCATCGGGCACATGGTGCAGAGCACCCTTCCGATGAATGATTTGATAATTATATTCCTGGAGTTCCAAAGCCCAGCGTCCAAGACGCCCGGAGGGGTTTTTTAAATTATGCAGCCACCGTAAGCTCGAGTGGTCGGTTATCACGGTAAAGTGGTAACCTTCCAGGTAGCATCGGAATTTTCGCACCGCCCAAATGACGGCGAGGCACTCCTGCTCGGTGGTTGTGTAATTCCTCTCGGCGGCTATGAGAGCGCGACTCGCGTACGCGATCACGTGTTCTACGTCGTCCACGGTCTGAGTTAGAACGGCTCCTAAACCCACGCTACTGGCGTCGGTTTGTAAGGCAAAAGGTAAGTTGAAATCGGGGCAACTCAGGGTCGGAGAGGTGGACAACCGTGCGCGAATTTCTTTGAACGCTTCTCGTTGAGGGGCTTCCCAGGACCAAGCTGACGTCTTTTTCAACAAGGAGGTGAGCGGGTTGGCTAAAGTCGCGAACGAGGGAATGAAACGGCGGTACCACGACGCCATACCGAGAAAACGACGGAGTTGTTTGATGTTGTGCGGCGCGGGGTAATTCACGACCGGCGCGACCTTCTCGGGGTCGATCTGTAACCCGTCGCGGTTGACTAGGAACCCGAGATATCTCACCTCCGACCGGCAAAATTCGCTCTTGTCCGCGTTTATGGTTAGCCCGGCATTACGGATTTTCGCCAACACGCGCTGTAACCATCCCAGGTGTTCTTCGAACGTCGCGGTTACGATTATTATGTCGTCGAGGTAGACGTAGACGTGGGGTTGCATTTCGGGACCGATAAGCCGATCGAGCAACCGTTGAAAGGTCGCGGGCGCGTTGGTCAGACCGAACGGCATACGGCGGAACTGGAACAGGCCCATTCCGGGGACCGTAAAGGCGGTGATCTCCCGACTTTTCTCCGCTAATGGGATCTGGAAATACGCCTGACTGAGGTCGAGGGTGGTGATATAATTCGCTTGACGTAATCGGTCCAAAATACTATTCATCAAGGGGATGGGATACGCGTCTTTCTTCGTTACCTCGTTTACTTTCCGGAAATCGAGACAAAATCGTAATTTACCGTTAGGCTTTTTGACCATGACGATCGGGCTGGACCAATCGCTGCTAGATGGTTCTATTATCTCGTCGGCCAGCATTTCTCGGACCGCGTCGTGAATAGCTTTCTCGATAGCCGGTGAGACGGCGTAATAACGTTGCTTGATCGCGGCGTGTCCGCCCACGTCGATGTGGTGTTCCGTCAGGGAGGTGCAACCGGGTTTTTCGGGGGGTCGCGGTATTTCTCGATTAACTAGCGCCTTCAAGGTGGCGTCCTGGTCGGGTGTTAAGACTCTTAGCCCGCAGCAAAGATAATTGACCGTGGCCTGGCTCATTTGGACCTCGAAAGAGTGGACGCGACGCGGTTCGAACCAACTAAACCATTTCCCGCTTGCGAAATCGACAACCCAATGGGCGGCGCGCATGAAGTCCAACCCCAAGATACAAGGTAATACTAATACAGGTAACAGGTACGCAGTCAACCGAAAGGGACTGCCGTTTAGGTAAATAGTGGGGCTCACGACTTCGCTCGCGATGGCTTTCTGTCCGCCGGCCATTTCTACGCCTCGCGGGCGGCAACGTTCCCTTGATATTCCCAGGTTGTCGACCCACTGGATCGCGAGGGGGCCGAAAAAGGTACGGCTGGAACCGGAATCGAATAATGCTCGTATCGGATGCCCTTGGATGGTGAAAGTTACAAAGAAGGCTGTCGGACTTTCCCCCGTCTGGACGGTTCCGCACCAGATGGTTTCGCCGTCACGCGGCGTCCGTTTGAGGGGCGTTCGGGATAGCTCGTCATTCAACCGCGCGGAGGCAGAAGGTAATTCGCGCGGTAATTCGTCGTTCGAAGACGACAAGGCAGAGGGTATTTCGCGCGGTAATTCGTCGTTCGAAGACGACAAGGCAGAAGGTATTTCGCGTGGTAATTCGTCGTTCGAAGACGACAAGGCAGAAGGTATCTCGCGCGGTAGTTCGTCGTTCGAAGACGACAAGGCAGAAGGTATCTCGCGCGGTAGTTCGTCGTTCGAAGACGACAAGGCAGAAGGTATTTCGCGCGGTACTTCGTCGTTCGAAGACGACAAGGCAGAAGGTATTTCGCGCGGTAAATCGTCGTTCGAAGACGGTAAGGCAGAAGGTATGTCGCGCGGTAATTCGTCGCTCGAAGACGGTAAGGCAGAAGGTGTTTCAGCGGTAATGGCGGGTACCTTTCGCGCTTTCGGAGGACCCGCCCTCAACGGTTTCCCGAACACGAACACTCGTTCGATTTGTGACCCCGGCGTCCGCAGCGATAGCAAAATACGGCTCGGGGCTCCCCACACGAATTAAAACGGTGGCCTGGTTTTCCACAATTCCAACAGTTCGCCGGTCGTGGGTTAGTCGCGGCGTTTCCCTCGTTGGACGGAGGGGGGTCCAGGAACGGGTTTAGCGAGTGGAGGGGCTCTGCGGTCGCGCTCGGTTTCGGCGACGGTGACCCGGTCGCTTTAGGAGGTTCCCTGCGTCGTTGTGGAGGTTTCTTCGCGGTCTTCTGTACGGCGTTGGCCCTCTCCGAGGTCGGGGTGTTGTCGGGATCGTCCGACCGATATTCTACCGCGAGGGAAGGGGCGTCTTCGTCCTCTACCTCCGGCCAGGTCTCTACCGCGGCGAATAGCTTTCGCGAGGGGCCATTAGACGGGTTTCTCGTTCCCCGGTAGGCTAGTTCTGGGCAAAGAGATTGGTTCGGAGCGGGTGGGGCGCGGTACGTGCGAGAGACAGCGAAGCTCTTCTCAATCCTCACGGCGATGTGTTCGAACGAATCAAAGTCGAAGACGTCGTCTCGGTGGATAGCGATGTGTAGTCTGGGGATTAGATTTCGGTGCGCGTATTGGATTTGCTCCGATTCGCTCCAGGGAGGCTGGAGGCGATTAAACAGTCCCCGGAGACAGGTGAGAAAATCGGCAACGGGCTCGTCTAGACCTTGCGTTCGACGCATAATCTCCTCCCGCAGGGCGTATTGATAGTCGGGGTCGCCGAAACGTACGCGGCACGCGGACGCAAATTCCGCCCACGTGCTCCAACGGTCGCTATCGTTACGAAACCACTGTAGGGCGACACCGGTTAGGAAAAAGGGAATACAACGAATTAAATCGGTATCGCCGACAGGTACTAGTGTGCGGCCTTCCGAGATACGGGTTAGAAACGTGTCTACGTCCTCGCCTCGCCGTCCCGCGAACGAAATGTTCCACTTCTTCATCAGGTGCAATACGGAAGCAGCGGAGACGGGCGCGCGGGCATGGGTGTACTCTGAATTATGCCGAGGAGGTGGCTCGTATACTGACCTTGGTTCGCCGATGGTGGGGGCGGTATAATGTGGAGGCGCTCGTCCGCCGAGGAAGTGTTCGCCGGTTCGAAAGCGTGGATCGCCGCTAAGATGGCTCCCGGACGGATGGTTCGCATCCACCGACGTTTGGGTACGTGGTCGTGCGCCGGTATGCGTGGGAGGAGTACTCGCGGGGAGTCCCATCCACGGCTGGTGATTTAGCGGGCCTGGGCCTAGGTTGGTTCCCGCGTGGATCAACCGAGTCCAGATCTCTTGGTGGCTGGAACGCTCCGGCCCCAACTGAGGTTCGGGCTGGCCGCCATTCACCCTCGCAGCCGATGGAATGGGTCCTTTAAGGCTTTCCGTGGTTTTGGTCGAGTCGCCGGACCACGGGTACGATGCACTCAATCCGTCCTCGGGTGGCAGGGTACGACCCATGCCGGAGTCCATCTCGGCCAGGCCGGGGACCGATTGAATATCCGATATCCGCGGGTCGGCGCCGAACGTCAAATTCTCTCCACCCTCGGCGCCCGCTGGCGGAGGGGAGGACGTACGCGGTGGGCCTTCGCCGGATTTCTGGGAGCCGTTACGGTTTTCTTGCGGCATCCCGGCGATTAAGGCAAAAGATATTGCGATCCGCGACGTGTAGCGCCACTGAGGAAAATGTACGCGGGGGCCGCCGGGGCGTGTAGTCACGGGAAATAGGGGCCACGCACGCACGAAACCAACTGGGTATAAGTTCGAGACGTTATAGGGTGCACGCGGTCCGAGTGACGAATTTCGGCGAATGAGTCGAATGCCGAATTATCCCGGGGCCGTTCCCCAAAAACAAACTCCCGAATGGTTGACTGCGAGAGCTCGGGCAGCGCTGCGCACGGGACCCAAAATTATTACCCACAAAAAAATGTAAACGTCAGGGAGGGAGGGAATTTGAATTCCAGAGAATAGGTACGAATTCAAATTCACCAGGTGATCAGGGAGCGTGGAGAAAACGAAAGAAAGAAAAGAATAAACGCCAAGATAGGACTGAAAAATTCGAACCCCGTAAGCACGGCCTCGAGTCCGATTTGGTAGGTAAGAACTCGAGTCCGAAGGTAATAGGTAATGATTCGAATTAGTCAGATAGGTACTGGGAAAGAATTCGATTCCGAAGAGAGTAAGCGAGAGTTTGAATCCGAAGGTAGTTCAAATTTGAATGACTCCAAATTCGAAAGGTAATAGGTAAGAATTCAACTCCGCCAGGTAAAAGGTAAGGAATCGAACTCGTCGGAGAGAAAAAAAAATAAAGACGCCTGATTACGTCAAAGAATGTTCAGGTTCGCCAAAAATGGAAGAAGTACCCCAAAAAAATAATGCCGTACTAGCAGACGCGTACTCGAGCTCAACGCAATTTTAGTACCAGGGGATGACTGAACGATGTTGGCCTCGCGGCGTAGCACGTCCGCGAAATTGGCACTAGGGTATTGCGAACTGGGTACCGAACGTAAATAAGAATTAATAATGCGAAAAACTGACGATGATACGAGTAGCCGAATTAACGATGGTGGTCGGTCGAAAGATGAACCGTTCTCTAACGCGAATACTCGAAGAATGGCTGTGCCGGACGAGTCAACTGGCGAGCGCCCGCTCTCCCCCTTTCGGGGTGGTAGGAGGAGGGGACTTGCCGAACGTTCGACTCCCGAAAAAAAATTGTTTTCGAGGAACCGCTCGAGTCGAAGTAAACAACGGATTAGCGCTTCGCGGAAGACGAACGAATGTCGAAATAATCTTCCCGGTAACGTTGATGGCTCACGCGTGAGTGATTTCGAGTCTTCTGTACGAACAATAGAGACTCTGTTTACATGTTCGGGGCTCACAGCCAACCTCGGTCGCGAGAATTGTTTATGTTGGGGCTAACTGCCAACGTGGTTTGAGTTCGACCCGTTGGTCTTATGCCCTCTTGCGCGAGGCAATCGTACGGGACACAACGACTTTGCGCCGTTCGGCCACGCAATACTATCCGCCGATGACACAAAGGATTAGGGAAAAGACACAAGATATCGAAACAGGCACAAGAATTCGAAGTAATTTCTTATAGTTAGGAAACAGGAGACGCAAATATAGCTTAGTCTAAGCGGCATGACAGAGTGGTCGGAAGCACAAGCGATAAGCAGTAGAGAGAAAAAAAAATGTAAACAAACGGAGAAGTTATTATTACGGGCAATATATCATGGCCCGACACAGGGTGTACGAATATTTCAACAGCAAAATCTCTCGTAGTCCCACGAGAGGTAAAAGAAAAAAAACAAAGTTATTCGGGCACCTTCAAAAGGCAAAAGAAAGAATCGAGAAATATTCAACGCAAAAGATAACAGGTACTGCCGTATAAACGACGCGCGACCACGCGAGCAAGAGAGATGAAACGAAAACAAAGGCGCGAACGAACAGGCCGGCGAGAGCCTCAGCGCGTGCAAGGAGGGAGAGAGAGAGAATAACGTTACTGCGCGGAAGGTTCCAGCGCTTAATATTACATTACATCAGACTCGAACCCGATATTTTCGAAATATTTGAACGGAAAAGACTTTAATTAATTAACGCGAAGACCAAATGGACTGTGAGTTCGATAGTCAAGTCAAGCCACGCAAAACCGCCGTACTAAAGGATGAACACGGGAAGTATCGGCCACAATCTCGCTCGATACTTCGGCCCCGTGCCCGACTACAACGGCCAAAACGAAAAACTCTACAAAAACCGGAACTATATTCCGAAATTCAAAAAAGGACTCGACTTAACTAGCGAACTCGATGGAGAAAGAGACGTGGACTTACCGAGGAACACGCTCGCCGCACCAGGACCATGAAAACTCGACTTTGGGAAGGCTCGGTTGTGGACTCGTCGTAACGATGCTCGAAGAAAGACTAATTGGTGCGTGCGAGCGGTCCTCGCGATTCGGCGTTGTCCCCACCACGAGGCCCAGGTACTGCAGCGCTTCACGCGTCCGGCGCGAACCCGAGCGCGAACTCGGGGTTCGCGCTGCCGCGCGGGATTTTTAAACGGGGATTGCGTCAGAGTCGTAATTGCTGTTACGTTTGTTGCACGATCGGATCGAATACTGACTCCTCCACTGCTCTCACCTTTCCCGCTCACTCGAAACACTCCTCCCTACAAGATGACCGTGATCCGGGTGTCCTTCCTCTTGGGGATCCGGCGGGCAGCTCCGAAAGGCTGAGGGGAGGCCTCCCTCACGACTCCTGACGTCTAGGATGCGTGGTGGGCCCACAAAATAACCACCAGGCAAAACAGCACCTCACCTCCGGAAAACTCCCCCAGATCCCACCTGACGAGGCGCCGGTTCACGCGGACTTTGACACCCGAATCTACGGTAGTGCGGGCGGTGCAACTCGGGGTTGCTACGGCGGGAAATACACGGGCGGCGTTCATGAAATGGCCAATGCCAGCGTGTTATTTCAACCGCCCGCAGGTCGAGATTGTTTTTCGGTGCTCGTAGACGGTGTGGGAGGACGGGTTCTTGCGAGCGAGATCGGCTCGAACAGCCGGAGAGACAGCCGACAAGTTTTAATGGCTAGGCTCCTGTGGCAGCGACAACACCAACTCGTTCCAATATCGAACTCCACTGTCAAAACGCAACGTCATTATTACTCAAAAACAGACCAACTAAAATTCTCTCTCCACTCTGCACTCAGAGGTAAAAGGTAGTCACAGAAGGTAATTAACGCTCGGTCGGTAATATAGGCGCATTCTAAGCTAAACTTAAGAGCTACGTGGTGCTGAGTCTCACTCCGAACATCGCCCGACGAGTCGAGGGGCGTCAAAAGGACCGTAAACCCGGTCCACTGGTCGACAACGTCCGTACGAGTGGCGGGGCAGAAATGTCACGTCACAGTATGTATACGCGTTCGACGTAGTTAGTGGTAGTAGAGTTGTTGCCTCGACGCATTCTGATTGACTCACCGATCTCGGCTCACTCCAGCTGACCGTTCACGCTTAGCTCCCTAAACGCTGTAACAATGATTTTCCCGCGGGGGTACGATCACGTCCCTTCTCGGCTCACCCGTCTCGTCCTCTCGCACCACTCTCCGGCCATGAGAGTGAATTGGGGGCCAGGTACGAAGTACCGCCGATTACTCGACTTTTAATTTATCCGCTCTCAACGATGGTAACGTCAAATAATATAATGTACGACACAGAGGGAACGAGAGACACGAGTGACCGAGGACGGTCCGGCTACTCAGCTCATTTGAGATACTGAAAGGTAGAGGGGGGGATCCTTGGGGAAAAGGTAGCAATTCGCAACGGTAAAAAAATGAGCCAAGCCAAAGCAAAATTTAGGAAATAGTTCAGATTTTATTCGAAATTGCCGAATAAGCTAGAGTACAGGAAAAAGATAAATTGTGACGGAGGTAGATTCGATACAAAATAAAATTTTAGCGAAATTAATTCGGTGATACACCAGATCGCATAACTCTTACCCCTCACGCAGTAACGAGGGAATTCGCGCGGGGCGCGTCCGCATTCGTCAGGTAATACCGCGGATAACGATTCGCCTCGTGGTCTCCCGGGTGCCGTAGGTAATCGACAACCGATGCTCTGGCGTGCAGGTAAAAGGTAATCAGCCATCCGCCAGGCGGATGCTTTAGGTAAAAGGTAAAAGGTAAGCAACGCCAGGACAGCCGGTGCCTTAGGTAATTCAAGGTAAAAGGTAATTGACACCCGTTCGATCGCGAGGAGTCCGGCAATACGCGACGAAAGGTAACCGAAGATAACAGCGGAACGAACTTCGGCCAAGCGCGAGGTAACGCCGAAGTTCCTGGGCGTTTAGTAGAGGTAATGCGAGCTGACGCGATTAGAGAATACGGTAAACTAGGGAAAATGAGCGTCGGATTAATATTTGCGAAAATAACAAAGGTAATGCAACAATACGATGTAATAATGCTCGCCATAAGGTAACAGAAAATAAGGTAAGCGACACCCGAAATCAAGAAATAACAATATAGGCGAATATAAAAATAACGGTTGAAAAAGACCCGATACGAAAGACAAAATATAACGTCGTATAAACGATGCTCGCCAGCGCGAACGAGAGAGACAGAGCGCAAACAAACGCGAGGTAACACGCTCGCTAGAGCCTCGGCGCGTACAGGGAGAGAGAGTGAGAGAAAGGCGTCGTCGCGTGGAATATTCCAGCGCTCACTACGCAATTTCACAAAGACTAGAACTCTATAATTCACTCTAAGTTAACGCGAAAACTTTAAAGAATTAACTGAGACCAAATTAATGACGGATCACTGATCAAGCTGAGCCCCATAAAACGACAGTATCAAAAGACTGGAAATACCGGAAGTATCGGCCGCAATCTCGCTCGATACTTCGCCCACGTGTCCCACTAAAACGCCACATAATCTATAAGAAACCGGAACTATATTCCGAAACAATACGAGAAAAGAAAAGGGCTCGACTGGACCAGTGAATTCGGTGGAGATAAAAAGTTGGACTTACCGAGGAACACGCTCGCTGCACAAAGGAATGGCTCGTCGGACTCGGCCTGGCCGCTGACTCACCGGTACGATGTTCGAAATTAGACTAATTGTGCGTGCGAGCGGTCCTCGCGATTCGGCGTTGTCCCCACCACCAGGCCCAGGCGTCGCAGCGCTCTCGCGCTAGGCGCGAGCCCGAGCGTGGACTTTTGGCTCGCGCTTTCGCGCGGGGTTTTCAAATGAGGAGCGCGTAAGGAACGTAATTTTGATTACGCCTTTTGCCCGAACGGGTTAATAACGACTCACCTTTTGTTCTCATTTCCCTCTCTCACTCGGAACACTCCTCTCGACTTGATAGCCGCGATTCGGGTGTCTTTCCTCTTGGGGATCCGGCGGGCAGCTCCGGACGGACGAGGGGAGGCCTCCCTCACGACTCCGGACCTCACGGGGACGTGGTGGGCCCACAAAATAAACCACCAGGTACAACAGCACCTCGCCTCCAGAAAAACTCCCCCAGATCCCACCTGACGAGGCGCCGGTTCACACGGACTGTGACACCCGAATCCACGGTAGTGCGGGCGGTGCAACTCTGGGTTGCTACAGCGGGAAAGACACGGATGGCGTTCAACATATGGCCTATGCCAGCGTGTACTTTCAGCCGCCCGCAAGTTCGAGAGTGTTCTTCGATGCTTGTTGACGGTGTGAGAGGAACGATCTTTGTGAGCGAGGTCGGTTCAAACAATCAGAGAGCCTTACCCAAAATACTGGTGGAGAGGTCCTCGGCGGGGCGACAACACCAAACCTCTCCAATCTTAAACGAAGCTGTCAAAATAAACGTCATTAGAAATTAAAGCAGGCATAATAAAATTCTCTCTCTCTCTTCTTTGCACACGGAGGTAACAGAAGGTAAAATAGGTAAATTTCGCTAACAAGGTAAGATACGTGTTACTAAACTAATACTTAAAGATACGTGACGCTGAGTCTCGTTCCGAACATCGCCCAGCGAGTCGAGGGGCGTCCAAAAATGGACTGTAAATCCGGTCCACTGGTCGACACAAATCGTACGAGTGGTGGGGCAGAAATGTCACGTCACAACGGATAATGGTAATATATCTATATATATTGTGACGATTTTTTATTTCTGGTAACTGTTGTGCCCGTACATCGCACTCATAAAATAAAGAGTATATAAATTAAGCGTTCTCAGCATAAATGCATCGACGGCGCAATATTGACGTTCCCGAACGAGCGCATCGACCCTCGATGTCATCACCGAAACTTCGAGAAAGAATATCACGCCATATTGTCGCGAGAGGGGGAAAAACCCCCGAGTCTATAAATTTACCAACTAACCAAAATTCGATAGTCTTTGACGACAATTGTAACGATTGGTCTCGAGGCAATAAAACCTCGAATTTGTAACTTCTTAAATAAACTTATTGTTAACTTGTTGTAAAAGTATCGAGTCGGAGTTCAACTCTTTTGGCCTAAATCCCTTAAATACTTGTCCTTGATAAGTCGTCCCTTCGCGACGGTCTTCGCGGACACAACATTGGTGGCAGCGGTGGGATAGCCACTACTCGAGAAACCCAACACGTATACGATAGTCAAACGGAGGGAATTCAAATTGCTGAGGAGAACTGATAATTCTAGAAAAGTCGATAAATCATCGCATCCAAGGCAGACCGATCTACGTCAAGATTCAACCCAAAATACGACTGGAGCAGGAGCGGAAGAAATTCAACACTACAACGAATCTGAACATCATGCTAGCGATCATCTTACTGTAAGTGACGGAACATTATTAAATAACATTGTAATCCGCCAAAGCCAGATCGTATATAAAAATTTATGTCAGACGACGAGTACGCTGAACGTCTCAGATTACCGGGCGTTAGCACTGTTTCGCGTTCGCTCAATTCATTTTTCGACGATAAACTCGACTTCGACCGCGAAACCACTTCGCAAAGTAGAAGGCGACAAAGTAGCGCCCAATCTTTAAATCGATCTCCGACATCGGAAGACGATTATTTAGATGCGGAAAAGACGCCGGAAAATTCGGTAACAGAAACTACCACAAATTCCTTAGTGTAACAAATACCTTTTCTTGTTTTTGTAACTTAGAATCCCCACTACAAACGAATTTACTCCTTAAGCTCATAAGATCGAATAATTTCTCGAATACATGAATATACAGGTATATATATATCAAGAGACTCGGTAGAGTCTCGGGACAAGTACATTGACAGCCCTGTCGTCTGCTGGCCTGAGACTCTCGTCGAGACAATACTTTCTCTGAATAAAACGATTCGCCGTGGTGGGGGTAAAATTGGCATGTGATTTTATTGAATTACGAAGCTCAGGAGCCATTTAACAACTTGAAAATTGAAGTTTAAGCCAGTTGAGTAATTCTCTTTCGATTCCGCCCTAAATTAGCATGATCGGTGGCGTATTTGCTGAGAAAAAACTTTGCACGGGCTCAAGATTATGCAAAAGTTACCAACACATTCAAAAATTTATGTGTCAGTATATTATATTATAACACCATCGAAGGCACTTTGATGCTCTCGAGTTTCTGATTCGTTGGATCTGACGACATCCATTTTTAGACGTTGTGATTGGTTGTTGAAATTAGTTGTTGATGATTGGAAATCGGACGTCAACTTCAGAACGTAGCACACGGCGCAGCAGCACAGCTGGTAAAAACAGTCATAAATTCGACCGATATACATATATATATGTACAAACCATGTGTCAGTTTTTGATCGTATGAACAGAGGTTCGACATTACGAAGTGCATGCGGGATCAATAAAAAAATAATTTTCGTCATCTAAAGAAGTGCATATTACTATTTATCAAGAGACTCGGTAGAGTCTCGGGACAAGTACATTGACAGCCCTGTCGTCTGCTGGCCTGAGGCTCTCGCCGAGACTATATTATCTCTGAGTAAAGTAAATTTCGGTAGTGGGGGTAAAATTGACATGTTATTTTCTTGAATTACGAAGCTCAGGAGCGATGTCACGACTCAAAAATTGAACTTTTAGCTAATTAAAAAATTTTCTTTCGAATGAGCCCGAAACCAACACGATCAGTAGCGTAAATGCTGAGAAAAAACTTTGCACAGGCTCAAGATTATGCAAAAGTTACTAACACATTTATGGATTTACCGTGTCTATATAGAACACCATCAAAGGCCTCTTGATGCCAGCTATAACCCATTTCTATGGAAGCTCGGGTCCCGGGATCCAGGGGACAGAAAGAATGATTTGCGATTGGTCAGGACACTCGCTGTACCGTTCCAGCGGAATAAATTTCATGAATTTATATATATATATATATATATATATATATATACAAAGCCCTCAGTCAGCTGTCAGTTTTTGATGGTATAAACAAACTGATTTCGACATTACGGAGTGCAGGATGAATAAACTAAATATTCATCAGCTAATAAAGTGCTCAATATCTATTTTTATTTTATTAAAAATAATGATGTGTGGTGTTAAAAATAGTGGTGTGGTGTCATATAGTAAAACCAGACGTATAGTGACTTTGACGTGGAGATTTAACGGTATGAGTGAAACTCCTTGAGTTTCTTTTCAGTAAATTTCTAAAATTTCTTCACACGGAAGGGCGATAAATATTGTACGGACTTTCGTCGCGTATAATAAACGGTAAATGCACAGATTTACCGCGTAAAATGAAGTAAAACATAACCTGTGTCTGAAATCCAATAACATGTGACAAATGGAAAACTTCCAGGACACTCCGACAATATATAAAAACAACAATTCTGCCTATGAACATTCTAAACACACTATTGGTGTTAAGGCTTTGTTGATAAGAGAATTCAGAATTTCTCATCGAGGAAAGAATCTTTGCGTTATTCTGTCACTTTGAAATTTACAAGTTCTTCTCTTTGTAAGACGCCGGATTACTTTCAGTCATGTAATATCGCGTGGTAGGAATTAAAGAGTAATAATAATAACAGGGTTCAAGAATCCTGACTGTTACTCTCAAAAATCTGCACCGAGGATGACTTCGGATCAAACATTGGAGTCACAATTAGCGAAGCGACTATTAATAACTGGGTAAGTTTGAAAACTTATTTATTTAAAATTAACTATGTATGATCATCATACAGAGTCATTAATTCCAATGCAATTTCACAAACATAGATTTATATGTTCTGCAATTAGATTTTATTTATTACCATAGTTGTTCCATGATTCAGACCATATAATATAGTTCATATTTTTTGAGACCCAATTCAACGTAATCTTTTTCATATGTAATATAGTGAAGAGTAGATTTATTCATTGATTGTTACTTTCTTCCACAGTATGTTGTGTCGATTGCAGGGATGTGGGAGACGGTGGCCGCGCAGCCTGTAATATAAACCCAATTTGCAAAGGGTTCAGAAATGCCTGGCGATAAGGTTTTATATATTTTCAAAGACTGGTAGCACGTTTTGACAAAAGACACCGAATAGAACATAGCTCTATTTATGGAATTTCAAAACCTTGCAAAGTCAAGAATCTTGGATGCATTGATTTTAATCAAGATATAAAAAGAAAACTTAGAAAAATGGTGTTCGTACCATGTTGGTTTCACGTGGATCTAGAAACTGAGGTTTGTTTCATTCAATTAACACTTTCAATTCGTATAACTATTGTAAAATTTGTAAAACTTTTGCGAGAATTTCAATTTTTTAAATTCGAAGTGAATAAGTCACGTGATCGTTTCGTTTTTCTCTATTGGGAATGATGGTTGTGATTAGAGATTGAAACTTTATAACGGATAGTTTAAACGGTAGTATAGTTAAAACTTTAACTTTCAATTTATTTGTATTATGTTGTATTTTTATTGTATTTTAATATCATTAATTATTCATCACGTTACATGGGATAACTTGAAAAAAAAAATATACAGCTTGAAACAAATTTGAAACAATTTTTACTGTACCTAGAGTTCTAGCATCTGCCTGTGGGTGCACTTTGCACTTAGTAAATAAGTTGACTTATAAAATTACATTTTTTCCATCGAAATTAAGTTACAAAACGTACACTATACTTTTTCTCAATAAGTATTTTTTTCAGATTCAAAAACTACCGGTTGGTGTGGAATGTACTTTGTCGATATTCCATAATGTTAATTAAAGTTTTGAATAAAATTTCAAATATTGGACACCCAAAACAAACATCCATGTTTCAAATTATTGTGAAACAATTGCAAATTCCTGAATAAATCGTCAATCAGGCACGATGTGGCAAACATATTATTGACATGGCTACACGTTATTTTCTTTTGTCGCGTTGTTGACTATAAGAGATACCAGGAAAAGCTAATAGGATAAAGTTATGTATACTCTATGGTAAGTATCGATTCTCATCAATTCATTCAATGCGGGTTCGATTGATTTATTGATTGAGTAGTTTAAATGTTATTATGATTCTAGGTTCGCTACGGTTATGAGGATAGCGGATTGTGGCTATATCAGAATGCAGTGATCCAAGAATCCAGCGAAAGCAAATAGGGCAAAGGATTGTCAAAGAGATCTAGAGTGAATTATTTCACTCAATAAAAAGCATGATTTTAGGAACAATTTGAATCTCTACAACAGCTCAAATGTCGCCATCTGTTCTCGCGAGGAGATCGGGTCTTAGAACGGAGAATCGAACAAAGAATCGTTATAAGAACATTTTGTCATGATGGTGCAAATCGGTTGTTTCATTCGTGGTATAATTTGATGATATTATGAAACTTTAACAACCAACGTGCGATTTCTCAATTTTAGTCGATCATACGAAAGTGCGGTTGAACGATGTGGGTCTCAGGTTTACTGGAGCCGATTACATTAATCGTAATTATAAATGGTATGTTATATTAAAATGATTAAAATGATTAAAGTTATTATATATGTAATGACCACAATAATTTTCTGGTATTGTTAACCAGTTCAGGAATACAAAAAACTATTTACAAAAGTTATTGAAAAGAAACCTACAACTGTTATTTTGGATTTTAGAACGAAGAAGGGAAAGGTACGTGCACGGGTGTCAGCGTTTCTGAGGACTCCTGTATATTCAACAAATGTTACATAGCCACTCAAGGTTATTTGTCCAATACCATTAAACTTTTGACACACGATTTCTCAAGAGAATACTCAGGTTATTGAAATAACCATCGAAGGAATGGAAAGAGAAAAGGTATATACGATATAAAAATCATGAAAATGAGAAAAAAAACCAAAATTCTTGGAACCTCAATGGATTTATCCCTATCATTTTAAAGTAATTTTTTAATGATTTTTCGTCGTGTTTCTTATTTGCATTCGCTTCACTATAAGGGAATGATTACGCTTGAACTCATACCGGAATCTTGTTATTAATTATACAGAATTTTTCAGCGCAAAATATCGTCATTAAAGTGTAGTATGGAAGTTCGCCATAGTTCGTTACGTGTTTCAGTATTAAAACATCATGAATTTTCATTCTTTTCTTCAACTATAAAAGAATTTAATATCATCATGAATTTAATACAGCCTATCGAAAATTTACTTGCAAACATAAGAAAAATGTGAATTTTATGAAATTTGTATGAATTATTATTCGATTCGGAAAGGTCAAAGCAAGAAAAGCTGATTTTTTAATCATTATCATAATATTTTTTGGATGGAATTCTAAAACAATTTCAATTGTTAATAAATGTTAATATAAAAATCCGAGACTCTACCGAGTCTCTTTATTATATAGGCTTGACCAGATCACGGGGTGTCCTTCGAATCTATGATTGTTTTGAATTTCTAGACGACGTAATTGTGTGACAAGATCAATAGCCGCTGCTGCGAGTCCAGGTGGTCCAACAAATCAGTCGCTCACTGTTATTCGTTCAATTCTCATGCATAGTAGCGTCAGTATTGGAAGAATCGGGCCATTACAGTCGTCGATATATATGTTCATGATTGCGATAATAGTGAGTCAAGATTTTAAACAAAAAATGTAAATAGTAATGAATTAAGCTTTCAAACTGAAAATTGTAATAAAAAGCAGTCTCTGTTTACTGGTTTTTTCTTTTTCTCCAAATAATAACCATCTTTTGTACTCTTAAGAATTTCTAAATCATGATATGAGGCATGACATGACTTTTCCTGAACGAATTTAATTATTTAACATAAGGTATTTATTTACATGTTTTCTTGAAAGATCAAATCAAGTTTTTTTTCTGATGAGTAAGAAAGCTTGGATAAAAAAAAACTGCCCGTTGAGTGACGCATGTGCGTGTTAATAACATCACGTTGGTTGACTATATCTCTAAAATTCCAACCGATTGCCCAAATATTAGTCAATTATAGAGTCTATCATAGTCTATCATAGTATTAAATAAATCTTTTTGACAATCCTTCGCTCTGGTTACTTTCACTGGACTCATGGATCACCACATTTTGGTATAGTAACAATCCGCTGTCCTCATAACCGTAGCAAACCAAGAATCACAATTTTTATTTTTAAATACTACTCAATCAATCAATCAATCTAATCCGCATTGAATGAATTAATGAGAATCAACACTTACTGTAGAGTATACATAACTTTATCCTGTTCACTTTCGTTGCACTCTTGGATCACTGCATTCGGATATAGTAGCAATCGCTGTCCTCATAACCGCAGGAAACTGTGAATTATTATATAACTCTGGCTTTTGTTCGCACATGCTCAATTTTTGGATTATCAGATTTTGCTATAGTGACAATTCGCTGTACTCATTACCATAGTAAACCTTAAATCATTAATGACAAAAAACTACTTGATCAATCGGACCCACACCAAATGAATTTATTACAATCAAGACTTATACGATAGTATATCTTCAGAGCTGCCTGATCGTTCCTTGCCAATAATTGATAGAAAATGACAACCATGCGACTAATCATATGTTCAACTAAACCGATCTAGTTATTCCAGGCATCCCTTTTTTAATTATTACGATTAATTCAAACATACATTATATATACAAAGAATGACACACAGAAGTATTTTAAGTTTTAATCAAATATTTTTATTTTGAAAATGACAACCATGCGACTAATCATATGTTCAACTAAACCGATCTAGTTATTCCAGGCATCCTTTTTTTAATTATTACGATTAATTCAAACATACATTATATGTACAAAGAATGAACCACAGAAGTATTTTAAGTTTTAATCAAATATTTTTATTTTGACATATTTAAGGAGAATGATGGCAAGCCATGGCCTGCTAGAGCTGTCCATGATAATGATTCTGAAACAGACCAAAAGGAAAACAATGTTTGGTAGATTGGAAAATAAAACAAATCAATCGTATAAATTTTTTAATTTCACCTTTCGTCCACGATTTTGACCGCCGCGACCACCTCGCCAATTATCCCGATGACGATTGGCAATGATTTGCCCTATGCGTTCGTTCAAACGCGCGATGAAATCGATTTTTTTGGCCTCACGAACCCGCCATCCCGCTCGTGTGCCTCGTTCTGGAATGAAAAATGCGAAACTTTAAGACAAACTGGCATCTTAACGACTTGAGGGTCTTTAAAGTATTATTAATTAATGTTAATTAATAAATATTTCTCCTTACTTTTTCTCTGCTCCTCGCCGGTTTGTTGCGGCCGATGTTGCTGCCCGCTCTGCTGGCCATTATCTGGCGGCCCTCCGTGGTCTCCTTGGTGGTCCAGATCGTTATCACCTCGTGGTGGCTCACTGCCGCCCACATTACACTCCCGACGCTCGCGATCCTCGTCCATTCTTTTTCTTTTCTTGCAATTAAATGAACATTACAATTAATATCATTGCTGAAAGGAATGAACTATTCATTAAATAAAAATTCAACGAACACTCCTTACTTTGATACGTCTGTTGATGGCGCAGGGTAGATTCGAAATGAAACGCGGAAGTATGACCCTTCAAGATGGGAGTGTGAGTTTGAAAAAATTTTCTCACCAGATGGCATTTTTAATATCGAGCGTTATTGTTACGTTTATCTTCAACAATCGAAATAAACATTAATGGCCATTTTCTCCGACGCGGTTCAAACTCAGTTCAATTTTTTTCATATAGTTTCGAGATAGGATGAAAACCGAGTTTAAACTTAATTCATCCTAAAAAATTGAACTGAGCGAGTGTGAAACGCGTCAGAGAAAATGGCCATAAGTGAAAGTAATTTATGTGAATTGTTTACATTAAAACAGTAATAATGGCCGTTTTCTCCAATTGCATTCTGTGGTCATACTTTCTCGCTCTCTTCCGCACTCTTGCACGCTTTCGCTCTATTCTGTGGCTGTTTGTTCCTTACTGCAAAAATTCATTCACATCTTTTCCATTTTCATGTTAGATGAAAATTTAACAAAAAAGCTATAAACGAAATAACACGAAAGTTTTGTAATATATTGATTATTAAACCTGATTTGCCTCTTTACCATAAAAATTGCAATCATTCTTTCCTACGATATTTTTAGACGAAAAAGGTACAAATATAAAACGTAATTAAACGTAAACAATTAAAGTAATGCAAGTAAAGGTAAAAAGTACAGTTGTAAAAATAAAAGAAACTTTTTATGTTGAAAAAAGCAGTGTAGGTAGTGCCCATGATTCTAACATCAGCCATCTAGGGCGCTCATGATCGGCTACAATTGCAACGTCAGTCGAGGACTACGCCTACACAGCATTTTTATTTTGGTTTAGTAAGGCCCAAGGTAGTAGAAACCCGTTTAAACCAGTTAAAAGGGGTACCAGTGCCCCTTTCAAAAAGTGACAGATATTTTAGTAACAATTTTATAATATCTTGATTGAAAACATCAGTAATGCCGATCTCAGAGTTAAAGTGTAGTGTTTCATTGCATATTAGTAAGTTGAAGTGAGAAGTTTAATTCGATAAGTTAAGTAAAAGTGACGTTAAGCGAACAAACTATCAATAAACAATTGTTAAAGAGGAAATGTGTGACGACAAAGAGAAAGCGGGGAATCCCTACCACGCGCTGACATTTACTGATCACTTTTTACCGACAGATGGTAACTTCATCGAAAACAACCACATTGCAAAGATACTTAAATTCTAGTTCCTTTATTGTGGATACATTACGATTATCAAATTATTATTCCGAGCAATCGCTTGTACGCACGATTAAATCAAATGCTCGATTAATGGTCCCGTGGTAATAAACAAACAAAATAATAGTATAAAATATTTATTAAACAAGCACTTTTCAATCGCTGGCTACATTATTATAAATCATAATTTAAATGACACTCCGTAACACTTCTTGGGAATCATAACCGTCAACATAATCTGTGGCTATGCATGAAAACAAGCCATTTTGAGCCTATTTAGACCCTACCTATTGGAGATAGGAAAAAACGATAGAAATGTGGTAAATAATCAGCATACATTTATAACGAATAGTCAGAATCAGTGGTTAATTAAAATAAATTTCAAAAATCGATTTTCGCACAGTCTACATTGGAATGGTTGGAATGGTTGTTGTAAAACCGATTGTATTCTAATAAATTGTAATCGAAAAATATTCGTTTGGTGGTGATAGGAATTTTATTGAGAACGTTTGTTGCAATTCGATTATATCGATCTAAGCGCTCACTCGAGAAGAGAAATCGAGTATGCATGCTTCTTCCGCACTCTTTTGCACTATTTACCACTCATTGGCATTCTTTTTTGTCTTGCACACTATATTTCTCTCTTTTGTACCTTTTTGTACTCTCTTACCCCCTCCTGCTCTCACTTGTACTCTCTCGCATTCTTCCTCATTGTAATCCACTCTCTTGTACTAATTCGCATACTGCTTCGCACTTTCTTCTCTCTCGTCTCGCAATCCTGCTAATATATATCATTAAAAAAAACAGTAATGCCGATCTCGGGATTGGAGTTTAGTATAAGGACGGTGCAAATAGACTACCGTGCCACTAGTGATGAAAAGTGAAAGTTTTTGGGGATCTTTTATCATCATTATTGTATTATTATAACATTACATTATTATTATGGTTATTCTTCTTCTTCTTCTGTTTGGCTATACTCCCGGCAACCCGGTACATGAGTCTAGCCTGGCCACTGGATTATCCGCTTCGGCCAAGGATCGATTATGGTTATTCAATCAAAGTATTGAAAGTGCCACCGTAAAAGTTTATAGTTTATGACATTAGAGGCGCCACGAGGACTTTCGACCTGCTCTCTATCGAATCTGCATCATACCTATTTCCCTCTTACAAATTAAAAATTTCTCGTTCGCCTCCTGTCGGAAAAAATCTGACCTAATATGAAAAAAGTTTCTTCGTCATATAGTGGCTTTTGTTAACCTATGAAAACTCATTAACTTTCTTCCGTGTGAGAAAATCGAGACTGCATTTATTTGTGATATTGTGATGTAATAATAGTGTAAAACAATTTGTAAGTATTTATTTATATAATTGTATAAATCCTTTCTTTCTCTTCTTCAGAAAAATTCAATCATCTAATCCTAATTCTTCATAGAAACATCTTTATTTATTTTCGTGGACATCGAAAATCGTTTCACATTCAAATTATGTTTATTTTACGTGATCGAGAGATGTAACGAGTGTCAATAAGCGTGGTCTGTGAATATCTTATTTTATTTTAATTGTTTATACCAGGTGATTTGTTTTGTGCTTTAATAACCAATCAACAAGAAGACCTCTGATTTTATCCTTCATCGTCTCTTAATAACCAACCAACAAGAAGACCTCTGATTTTATCCTTCACCGTCTCTTAATGCAAATTTGTTATCGGGACCTGTCATAAGCCTGTTTTGGAAAAGGTTTTTCTTCAATTCAAGGTACAGATAATTATTTTTACTAATGTTTGTTTTTCTTTTTACTAAAGTTGCATATATTTTACGCGATCGAGATATGTAACGGTTGCCAATAAGCGTGGTCTGTCCATATCTCATACCATCGTTCTTTATAACAATGATCTATTTATCTACAGGGGATTTATGTTTTATGCAAAAACCAGGAAGACCTTCTATTTTATTCTTTACCTTGTCTGATTGTTGTAAATTTATTATCAGGACCTGATATAAGCCTGTTACGGAAAAGTTCTGTCTTCGATATAAGGTATGGAGAATTATTTGTATCAATGATTGTGTTCAAACAGAATTAGCTTCTAGTTAATTAAAGGATTCTCATATTTCATGTACTACAAATGCTGTAAATGATTAATAATAAGTCTTTCATTGCTGGATTCCAATTTGAGCAAGAGTGCGTGATTTTTCATTACAATTGATAGTCTCTGATCAGGTACAATTCAATTGCATTCCAAGTTCCTGCTGTCAAAATAGGTTGTATTTATAGAAGTAAGCCCTTATGAATTTCTCTATGCGGTGTTCTCAATGAAAAATATACCATTGATTTTGTTTTATAAAGAACTGTGATTCAGCTTTTCTAGTTTGTTTGTTTTTTACATTGAGCGTGGTAAAAAGTGTATAGTGTGAAGAATGAAAAAAAAAACAAAATATTAACAATTGTTAATAGTGGCATGATGTTAATTTAAAAAAACAGCTGGTGCGAGCCCCTGCCACTTTGTAATTAGATGAATAGCAAATAAAGTTTTATCGCTGTCTTTCAGTAACAGTTTTCACACACATTTGATTTGTTTAGGGTGATTGAAAACTCATATGCACAAGATACCATTGCAGCAAATAAACATGAGTGAAATTTAATTCAAATCAATTTAAAGAAAAATCAACCCCTTACTTTTCTTTGATAATCAAAGGAAGTTATTGTTTTGACAAAATAGTGTTTGCTGTGAGCTACAATAACTTACAATTTTACGCACAGATTTGTTAAAAGTTCTAGTTTTGCCATATTTATGATAAGAAGTTTACTTTATGATAATCGTACTCAAAGTATATTCAAGTCAGAACAATAAACAAATTGTAGAACAAATTTGCTCAACCCTAGTGAGTCATAATAATAGACTTATTAAAACATTCAATACATAATAGGTTTACCAACAACAGTCGGTATAGTTTGGTAATGTCGAATTTGCATTTTAATCAGTCAACCGATGAAACTTTTCATATTCCGGAATGTCTCTGTTTGTCAATTTTCAAGTTGGTCAAATTGATCAAGCTTTCGAAGAGCACTCAGGATTATCATGAACTTGACGGTAAAGTTCCTTATATCAAAAATAAAATAAACACAGGATGGTACTGAGATATATGAACAGTGATAAATTTTTTGCCTTTTCGTAGCTAATTCTCTATGTCAAATTATAATTGTGTTACAACCGGTGCAATCGCTATCTGGTGTGAGCTTGTTCATGAAGTATTCCATTAACGTCTTCACATCTTGTGTTTTCATTGATATATGAATTATTGTTTGTATTATATACAATTTTAAAAAATCAACTTTTTCATTTTTTATAAACTCTTATTCTGTAAACGTTAAATGGGATTTTGGTTTGAATATGAGCTTTCAATTAATCACCATTGTTGATTATTATTTTTATATACAATTTAAAAAAATCAACTTTTTCATTTTTTATAAACTCTTATTCAGTAATTGCAAAAACGTTAAATGGGATTTTGGTTTGAATATGAGCTTTTAATTTATATTGCTGCTTATCACCATTGTTCATTATTATTTTATCAACTAAAAATATTAAAAATGTAGCATCAATTTTTAACAGATAATTTTCATTGATAAGTCATTATGAGGAATCTTTTTCACTACATGATGGTTCCTGTACATTGAATTATTATTATCGTTCAATTGAAATTTTTTACCAAATGATCAACGAAAACGTGATGTAATTAAATTTTTAGGTTTAAATAATTGAGGTGAATTGATTAATTGAACAAACAATCCTGCGAATAAAATCTAAACAAATATTGAAAGCAAAAGCCAGCCGTATATCGCTAGTGAACTCTCAGCGAGTCTATAAAATACGAACGTTTCTATTCCGCTGGCAACAGGGCCTTCCCATACACTAATGAATTACGTTTACACAGCGCTTTTATTCTGGTTTAGTAACACCCGGTGCAGTAAAACCAGTGTTAAAATACACGTAAACGGTACTTTACACCCAGAACAACTAAACCGATCTAGTTTCTCTATTCCTCTTGACCAACGGGTATAGGTTGAACAAACCGGAATGATAGGAATAAAGATGCGGTATTAAAATTAGGGTATTAATTATAATGGACCAAATTTCAATTCGGGAATAAAAATTTGGGGTCATCAAAATTATTCCCAAAATTTTAATAACGAATAAAAATTTTGGGTCATTAAAATAATGTACCAAATTTTTATTCCCGAATCAAAATTTGAAGTATAACGAAATCGAGTTTAAAAATATGTACCAATTTTAATTCTCGCCTGGAAATTATTAAAAATTATGTACCGAATTTTAATTTCCGAGTTTAATTTGTAATGCTGAATTGAAATTTGGGTACATTAAAATTATGTACCAATTTTAATTCTAAAATGGAAACCAGCACCCTATATCCAAATTCTTGAATGAAAGTTTAAGTTTTATTCACATTTGAACAAACTTAAATTTGGTAGATAACTTTTATTCTTCCGAATTTTAATTCGGGAATTAATATTCAATATTTAAATTTGTTACCCCAGATTTTATTCTGGATTCAAAATTTGGTACATAATTTTACTTTAATGACCTCAAATATCAATTCAAACAGGTGAAAATTTAATTTTCGTATTGATTGAATTTATATTTAATAATTTTTTGGTTATCCGAAAAATTATTGCAAATTAATTTGCAAAAAAATTCCATAATTCAAGTTATGTTAAATGCCACAACGTCGCACCATACACAATTCCTTGTCAAAAATTTATTAATTAAACATAAGGTATGGAAAATCGTTCTAGAAAAAAAATGGCTTTCACTTTCCAAAACTCTCCAAAACCTGACTCATTACTTAAAAATAACTGTTCACATTATCATTGCAATGAAAAATAAAACCCCGTAATAAAACTCTTCTTTCTATAACTAAAATATTGCTATACAAATTTTTTAACAAACACGGCATCATTTTAACAAACACCAGATATTTTCAATAGTATTAACCGTTTCAGAGATATTTGCGAATAAGCGTTTTTTAAAGATGGCGGCTAATTTTCGCGGTTCTGGACAATAGAAACTTGGTTTTGTACTTAGGAGACACTCTCTGATATAATCGAATCAAAAAATCAATTATTAGGATTTTTTGCGGAGCCACCCATTTTCAGTGCTAAAATTCCTGGAATAATCCGGGTTTAAGTTCACCCACAGCGGCAACGTCAAAAACAAAAAAGTTGCTTTAAAATTTACTAAGGCCTTAGCATTCTACATTTAACCCACCGCGTGAACTCTATATTTTCCGTTGCACGGTATGAACACTGGGTATTTTAGGAAATAGTCGAGTTTACAACGTTTTTTAGACTTCCAAAAAATCTGAAAAAATTCTGGGTCACTTATTGGAGTGTCTACTAACATGGCTCAGCAGCTACCAAACCCTGAAATTTAAGACCGTTGTTTTAAATTTAAAGCCCGCCCTCTATTCATAAGAGAGAATTTCGAGTTTGAAATTTCGACTGTTCTTTTAACCGGTTGACTGGTGAGCTTTTTTCCAGTTTTTGTGCCAAAACTGGTACGAGCCAATATGTTACTGAAAATCACGATAATTTATTTCTGAGGGTTTTCAAGGCTGCTGATTCCATTTTCATGTGATAAAGCATGAAATTTTCGCAGTGAAAAATTAACAAATTTCACCCTGAACCCTTATTTTTTACATTTTTCGGGGGTATATGATCCAATACCAGTCAACCGGTTAAAAACCCAGTGTTCATACGGCGGGTTAAGATCATGCCTATATTTCTACAACACAAAAGATAATGGAAATAACGAGGAAAAGAGGATACGGTATTGACGATTTTACCACCATTACTATAAAACTGCGTAACAAAATAATTAGAGCTCTGAATAATCAGCAAAATGAGCGGAACAATATTTCTTGATTATCAAAGATTTTTTGATATCAGGAGTATAGAAAAATGATATTTTTTAATAAAAAAAGGAGTGAAGGAGAAATTAGAGAAAAAATATTTCCTAATAACAAAAAAATTTGGGGAAAAATGATTTTTGATAAATAAACAAAAAAGTGATGTTGTGTCCGCGAAGACCGTCGCGAAGGGACGAGTTATCAAGGACGAGTATTTAAGGGATTTAGGCCAAAAAGCTGAACTCCAACTCGATACTTTTACAATAAGTTAACTATAAGTTTATTTAAGAAGTTACAAATTCGAGGTTTTATTGCCTCGAGACCAATCGTTACAATTCTCGTCAAAGACTGTCGAATTTTGGGTTAGTCGATAATTTTATAGATTTGGGGGTTTTCCCCTTTTCGTGCGAATATAACCTAGATTTCCTTCTGGAAGTTTCGATGTTGACATTGAGGGTCGATGAGCTCATTCGGGAGCATCGATATTTCGCCATTGCTGCGTTTGCGCTGAGAGTGCTTAATTTGTTTTAATGAGTGCGATGTACGGGCACAAGAGTGAGAACAAAATATTTTTCAACACAACATAGGAATTCCATTTGTGATAACGATTTTCAAGGAAATCGATGTTTTCCTACGACTAATACTTATGTTTATCGAATGTTAAAACTTTGAAAGGATTGTAAAATTGAAACTTGCACAGATTTTGCCAACAAATAGATGCTCATATGGAGTAAAATCTCTTTTGATATAATTATTGTCATTTATCTTTATTTTTTTTCTAATGTCTGAATAAATTCAATCAACCATTAATATATCAACTATTCATAGCATGTTCAGTTGGATGCAAGAAACTTTCTTTTGTGAATTTAGGAATAAACGTAGCCACAAAATAAGATAATTGTGATTGCTCGGACATTGCACCTTTATTATGAGAAAAAAATGTTGTTATGCGGATGAACTTGAACAATGCAGCTATCTCAATTTGGAAAATGAGTGTGAAGCAGCCGCAACTGCATTAACATGGCCTTCTCCTGTCACGTTAAAAAATTTTTGAAGTCGATCCTTCAAAGCTTTGATGATTTTGCCGACTAAAGTGTGGCACAACCCTAAGTGACTGAAACAATTTACTAATCTTCTTATGGAAATAAGTGTGGGAAATCCATAGGAGCATACTTTTTCCTGTTAATTGATCAACCACCGACATGATTTTCTTTTAGAATAGATTTCGCTTAATTTAATCACAGACATGATTTTCCTTTGGAATGAATTTTGCTCAATTGAATGATGAAAGAGACGCAATTGCTAAATTAATATCATGCGAAAAAAACTTCTTTAATCTTGTCATTCTTCTTTTGTAATGAATTCTTTTCTCCTTAAATGTGGCGATCTATGTAGCGAGTTTATCTTTCTCTCTATATTATCTCACGTTATCAGAGTCTAACAAAATCTTCACAGTTTGCTATAATGTTGAAACTCCATCTTCCTGGATACCGACTCTCCATTTCACTTATTCCCAGACGGAATTGTACCCCTAGGAAAAAAAAGGTTGGGACAAGTACATTGATGGTCCCTCGTTTGCTGATAATTCCATCCATAAAAAAAACTTGAAAAAAATTTTTTTTTAAATTGTAAAAAAAAATATTTTATAAAAAAAATTACAGAACAATTCGAAAAAAATTTCACAAATCTTGAAAAAACATTATATTAAAACAAAAACTAATCTGTATCTATTTTTTAAAGTGTCAAAAGAATCAAATAACAAGTAAAAAATAAAAAACCGAAAAATCGCGCTTGAAATAATTTTGGAAACCGATGCCTCATTCTTCTTATTTGATTCGAACAGCTAAATCAACTGAAAAAAATTCCATCTAATTTACGTGCGGCATTAAAATTTATTATATTAATTCGAGGCCAAGTATTTTCTAATGAATTGAAAAAAGTTACCACTTGAATTACGTGCAGCATTAAAATTTATGATATCAATCGGTGGACAAGTATTTTATTAGTAACTCCAAATTTTGACATTATTAAATTCTTCTAAGAAGCTTTTAAATCCAAAAAAAATCACATGAAAGCTAGTCATATGTTACTCTATGGTGGCAGAGACTTATAAGAAAATCAATTCTTCTCAGACTTTCAGGATCCTCTGGTATTATTCACAAAATTCGACGTCGATTGGATCGATACAAATTATGTTTAAATATGTGTTAAAAGTACTTGTCCGGCCCATCACTATTCATTTAAATAAAAATCAATCATGAAAAAATGGAATTGTATGGCAGAATCCGGTTAAACATTTATTGAAATGCGATTCATTATCAGTTTAATGTTCTTAATAGTAGTATAGGTTAGTTCTTATTCCGAATGGAATTCGTTCGCTGGAAGAATAATTGAGAAGCAAAAATTGCCGTCATTGAATACAAACTGGAGAGTTATTTTTTAAACTTGAACATATATATTATGTACAATTATTTTCATTTATCAATGGACAATAATATCCCTTGTATATTGCGGAACAATTTCTTTGCTTTTTTTATTAACCCTCTCGGACCGTATGTTGCTTCTACGCAACACGCGCTTCCAGGCCCAATAAAACTGCATCGGTCAGTAAGGTCGGGGTTTTAACTGACTATTTCCATCAAGCAACGTTAGATTGCACCATAGAAACTCCTAAACCAAGAGATAAACTGCTTTAACCCATCGAAATATCAATATGAATTCGGCGTTTCATGTTGAGTTGGCGTTGTATGAAAAGGTGCTTTAGTTATCGCAAAAGAAAAGTGAGTACACATTTTTTTTCGTACTCCAAACGTTAGTTCCTTTCAAAGGGAAGCTAACATTATGTATTTAAGATATTTGGTGCTAGATTCATTCGTAAATTTTCCTGATTTTGCTCCCCAAGGACCTGGTGCTGCCCGTAGCGAACATTCAAAAATTCATATTTCCCAACAAAAAAACTGAACTATCACAATGGATTCGGAAACTAGAAAGTATTTTGAGATAAAATTATGAAGGGAATCATTTTCCGTCAACGCGAAATAGGTCTCGGTCTGAGAGGGTTAAATTAGTGCAATTACGTAAAAATTACTTGAAGATAATTCTCTCAATTCCCTCTGCATGGATACTTGTGATCCATCAGTTCTAGACAAGCACTGATTATTATTGCGATGAACAATTTAAACGGAAAGTGATGGGCCGGACAAGTACTTTTAACACATATTTAAACATAATTTGTATCGATCCAATCGACGTCGAATTTTGTGAATAATACCAGAGGATCCTGAAAGTCTGAGAAGAATTGATTTTCTTATAAGTCTCTGCCACCATAGAGTAACATATGACTAGCTTTCATGTGATTTTTTTTGGATTTAAAAGCTTCTTAGAAGAATTTAATAATGTCAAAATTTGGAGTTACTAATAAAATACTTGTCCACCGATTGATATCATAAATTTTAATGCTGCACGTAATTCAAGTGGTAACTTTTTTCAATTCATTAGAAAATACTTGGCCTCGAATTAATATAATAAATTTTAATGCCGCACGTAAATTAGATGGAATTTTTTTCAGTTGATTTAGCTGTTCGAATCAAATAAGAAGAATGAGGCATCGGTTTCCAAAATTATTTCAAGCGCGATTTTTCGGTTTTTTATTTTTTACTTGTTATTTGATTCTTTTGACACTTTAAAAAATAGATACAGATTAGTTTTTGTTTTAATATAATGTTTTTTCAAGATTTGTGAAATTTTTTTCGAATTGTTCTGTAATTTTTTTTATAAAATAATTTTTTTTACAATTTAAAAAAAATTTTTTTTCAAGTTTTTTTTATGGATGGAATTATCAGCAAACGAGGGACCATCAATGTACTTGTCCCAACCTTTTTTTTCCTAGGGGAAGTTTATGGTTTGATATTACGTCTTTTTTCTCAAAAGTTCCTTATTTATTTTCAGTTGACTATAGGATTTTAGTTTGAATTTCTATGGATTATTTATGATTTTCGTCTTATAACGTTGGTTTTCTCGAAAAAAGACCTATTTTTCGTCAAAATAGTACTGAAAATATTTCGGCACAGGTCTGTCCTTGGACTTTGGCAATTTTTTTTCTTTGTACTCTGATATGTTTTGTCAATTAGAAACCTAAGCGCACGGCCGCAAGCGGGTTGGAGGCCGGGATATGATTTTCGGCTTATAACGCTGGTTTCCACGAAAAAGGACCTATTTTGCGTCAAAATTTTACTGGAAATATTTCGTCACAGGTCTGTTCTTGGACTTTGGCGCTTTTTTTCCTTGTACCCTAATATGTTTTGTCAATTAGGAACCAAAGAGCACGGTCGAAAGTGGGTTGGAGGCCGGGATATGATTTTCGGCTTATAACGTTGGTTTCCACGAAAAAAGACCTAAATTTCGTTAAAATTGTACTGGAAATATTTCGATAGAGGTTTGTTCTTGGACTTTGGTGATTTTTCTCCTTGTCTTCTAATATGTTTTGTCCATTGGAAACTCAAGAGCATGTAGCAATGCGTGTTGCGGGCTGAGATATGATTTCCGGCTTATAACGTTAGTGAAAAGAAAGGAAAAGAGGAAAGACAGATCAAATTGAAGACACAACAAATCCAACAGAATTGGCCATTTTTAAATGTCGCTTTTGCATTCTGAATCTAGACGTTTTCGTGTCATCCAAAACATACCCCCGATGAAATATATTTCCAAAGTTTGCAAGTGGCCGCTGAGATCCAATTATCTACAGTTTGATAGTTGCGGAAAAAAGGCACCCGAAAACATTTATTGTGTCAGAACTCAAAGAAGCAAAAAAAACTGAGGGTAATTAATTCTACAGAGCAACGGAAATCAAAGACGTTTAAGGTATCTGCATTGGTTGTGGAGGAAAACAATTTCATTTCAGGATAATTTAGAAATAAATTTAGAAATTAAGAAATTTAGCATGGAATTTAGAAAAAAGAAAATGAAGTTAAATAGTAAAGATGAAAACTTTTGTGATGAATTTTTGAAATTACATGTTACGGTTGGAGTAAAAAATTAAAATGATTGGCACACATGCTGCGACACAAAAATATCAAAGTTTGAAGGTATTCACTCCATACCGCAGTAATACAAACTTCAATACTATTTGAAAAGAAACACTTTAGAACTTGCTGAACAAAATTCCATTCCATATTACTATAATCAAAGATAGGGGGTGATACTAGCACATATACTTATCCACAGAAATTTCAAAGTTCGCCGGTATCTGCTGCGATTCAATGTATCTGCGCAATTAGTTTGGAAGACAGCAATTTCAAATCCATCCATAAATGAGCAACTGAAGACTTTTATAATGAATCTTTCACTTCATATTTATCTCACGGTGAGAGTCAAAAAGTAAAATGAATGGCACAATATATAAATTTTATAGTTTGCAGATTTTTGCTGTATTTCAGTGATCCAAATATATAGTATTATAGTGAAAGGGTGTTAGAAGTCATGATGTTACATTAAAATGACATAGCGCACATAACATTCAGAAATTCTGTAGGTTTCCATGATGTTGGCAGGCATTATACTCAATCGCATCCAAAACTGAGCAACTGTACACTTATCGTAATGAATGTTTTCACCAATAATTCCACATTTGCAGTTTGCAGAATAGGAATACTCAACATACACGTTATTTCATAAGTATTGTTGTCAAAATTTGTGTTTTCCTACCGCATTCCGAAGATTTAACTTTTCATATTATCAGCAAAAAAAGCATCCAAAGACTTTTTGGAACAAGTTTCAAAATTTATTACTCGACAGGCCAGGTGGAAAAAGTATAACTACACTTATATCAACACCAGAAACTGTTTTGAGAATCTGATATACAAAATGTGCGAATAATGATCATAGTTGGAAACCACTTGAATCAGGTTACCACAATCAGCATGAAGAAATGGTAGAAAATGAAAAGACACATATTAGGCAACCAATTAATAATATGTATCGATCCGCTGCAAACCGATGGAATCAAAACAAGGATCGGAAAGAGCAGAGCCAGACTCAATAGGAAGCAAAATATGGGAATATTCAAAAATAATGATGACACAAAAAATAAATTAGAAAACATTTATTCGATTGGAGTTTCTCACATTATATATACTAACAGTTCCGTGTGTTCTTGTATTATTAATTATCAACCATGATATTTCAGATCGCAAAAAGAAAATTTGACGTTATAGGCTGACGAACATTTTTCCTTACAACTTCCAGACCTATTCTTGATAAATTCATTTGCCTTATTTATATTATTCACTAACCATGCGAACGTTTGTTACATATGTCCCGCACTTCGTAACGTCAAATCCCGGCCGGTTCGTTACCACACAGCTATCAAAGGGAACTCTTATATATAACCTACATAATTACACATGATATATAATCACGCAACTGACGATATATTTACACTGAACAATATTCCGCGCACTCTGGTTTAATTGAAAGATTATCTTAGTTGACACTTCCAATCGAATGAAATAATGAAATCTTGAAAAGTTTCGTTGACATATGCATCGCGCATTTTTTTATATTTTTTATTTTCACACACAGATCAAAGTCTACATTTAGGCGGCCGCTTTTATACCGGTTTAGTATTCCACAAGTTTTAACAAAATAAATATCAATATGCACTTCGTTAGATGACGTGAAAATTATTTTTATTGTCCCGCACGCACTTCATAACATCATAACCCCAAATGTCAACATGACGTGAAACTTCACCTGGTGACTTTCGAGTACTTTCGAGCTCTCGAGCTTTTTAGCTTTCCGCCAAACTTCCTTGCTCTTCTTCTTGAATGTCATTGGCCCAAAAATTCTCTCACTCTTCATTGGTTAAAACAAAATTTCTCTCACCAGGGATTGGTGATCATGGGGGCCAAGAGGCCTATGTTTGTAGCGGTTGGAGTACGCGTATACAGATCCGTAAAATCCTGAATGTGTTAGTAACTTTTGCATAATCTTAAGCCCGTGCAAAGTTTTTTCTCAGAAATTACGACACCGAGCATGCTGATTTTGGACTCATTCGACAGAGAACTTCTTAATTAGCTAAAAGTTCAATTTTCAAAGCCGTACATAACTCATGAGCTTTGCAATTAAAGAAAATCACATGCCAATTTTACCCCCACCACCGCGAATCGTTTTATTCAGAGAAAATATAGTCTCGGCGAGAGCCTCAGGCCAGCAGACGACAGGGCTGTCAATGTACTTGTCCCGAGACTCTACCGAGTCTCTTGATTCCGTGTTCTTCACTTATATTTCGAAGGTTTTATGGAATGTAGTTGAGATGAGTTGGTACGTACTGCCATTTTAAATTCATCAAGCAACTTAAGTTTTTGACAATAACTAAAAAATATTTTTCACCACACATGCGTCGGAAGTTCAACTTTCCGAAATCGGAAGATTGAATTTTTAGTGCATGTGCGGTGAAAAATAGTATACACTCCAATAGTATACACTATTTCAAATGTTGCCAAGCTGCTTTCTTAGTACCGTTCATTTGTCTAATGGTCTTCAAATAAACTACGAATTTGTGATCTATCGAAAATTCTTTATTTTGATTTTACGTATTTATTGTTGAAAACTTTTCTCCTAAATATTGAAAACAATCGCCGTCTTTGTCCAAAACTTCGACAAACTGCTTCATAAGATCAAGCTTTATCTCTAGTAGTGACAGCATAGATCGAAAAGGTTCAATCGTTATCCTGGATCGGAGTCTGTTCTTGATGGTTATTCTGTTTGAACATAGTATTTACTTCTGTTAACTATTTTTTCAAACCTTTTCTGCAAGTTAGTTTCTTTTTGCTTTTTCACATATTGAGTTTAATTGAATAGAAAAATACATTTGTTTTCATTAAGATTTATCTTGAACAATTTCGATCTGCGACGACAAAGTACAACGGTAAATAAACCAGAGGATTCCTTTCCATAAGTTTGTTCATTTTCGCTTTCCCACTCGAAATAAATGGATCACGCATAATTGTCTCGGTTCTTTAAAATTCGTCACGATTAATTTCCGCATTTATACTCATATATTTCATTTCTTGAATATTCATTTCTTGAATACCGTTATCTAATGAAAAAAAAAAAAAAAATAAGAACACTGCATTCTCCAACTTGATGTGCCTACACCTAATCAGTACAATTTTTTTTGTGTGCAGGTGTTCGCAACTTCCAGAGACATTTCGTGAAGAGGCCTTCTTTCATTTCACATTATTCCTTTGCAAAATTTTCAAACGGCTGTTATTTAAGCGCTTTGCAATAGCTGCATCCAGCGCTACATCAAAAGCTGCTTCTAGCGCTACACTAAAATTTGATTCTAGCGTTATTCTGAAAGCTGCTTTTAGCGCTGTACTAAAAGCTGCTTCGAGCGCTATACAAGGAGCTGTTACGTGTAATGTACCGAAATCTACAGCGTGATTTGAACTGAAAGTTTCTAATAGCGGTACTAAATATTTGTTTTTAAAATGGTTATGAATGAATTGAAAACCGAAGATCGAAATATTATAGCCCGTGGCGAGTGGCTCACCGAGGATCATATTGATACTTTTGGTTGCCTTTTAACAGAACATTCCAATTTCGAATTTGTTATGCAAGGCACATGGAAAGTACAATTGCCTCGTTATATTGATGCAAAGAGTGCTGATAGTAAATATATTCAAATATTGCATAGCGCGGATGGTCCCAACAATGCAGGAGGGCATTGGGTGTGTTCATATTATGATACGCACTCCATTTTCATTTATGATTCGCTTAACAGAAAACAGTTGCATCAAAATCATAAGACATATCTTGAAGGTTTGTTTCCGAACTATCCGTTCGATCGGCGTCCCGTGAAATTCCCAGTCGTGACCAATCAACCAAATTCCAACGATTGCGGTGTATTTGCCATCGCTTTTGCGACATCTCTTTTTTTTAGTGTAAAACCGGAAAAAATAGAGTATGATGTTAAAAATATGCGCCAACATTTATTGAAAATATTCGACACGGGAATAATCAGTCATTTTCCTCGCATAGTTAAAGAAGGAGATTCTACTAGAATATGTTCATTAAATGAATTAAAAAAACGAAAGCAAAAAGTTTTAACTACTAAAACTCGACGGCAAATCCATAAGCTCTCTCAAGATTCTCTAGTCATAAGCAGAACCAAAGTTCACGATTGTGTAAATGGTACAGTAAGTCAAAAGCTGACTATTAGTAAAAACCATTCTCCAGACGAACGAAATCTTTTGCTCGTACCGAAAAAGTCTCACGTAACCAATTCGTGTCAAACACAGCAGACGATGCATCCTCATCTTAATGGTAATGATGCATTTTCTGCTATACCACCATTGACAGGACTAGGAGCGTTAACTAATCTGACTGAACTGGAATGTCCCGTTATAGCAAAAGTAGAAAAAACATGCTCCGGCCTCAGAAAATGTATACCTCTAGCAGTCACAACTTTGACGGAGAGTAAACGCGATGAAATGAGAGAAAAAAAGTTCGTTATTAATCGTCTGAATGATGGAAGTAAAACGGTTATGGATAAAGAATTTTTTGAATTTTCGAAACCTAATTGCACTAAGCTTGGAACAAAACGGGGAAACTCTGATCGTGGAAATAATTTTCAAACTAAAAAACTTATGGATAGAACATTTGGTAATTCAATAATGACACAGTACCAAACTCCTGAGCAGAATAAAAAACGAAAGATTTCTGTTACAATTAGTGCGACACCTGAGAACCCTCCAAAACGTCATAAACTTGTATCTTCCAATCCTATTAAAACCTATGCGAATAAATATATAGATATTAAACTCAAGTTGCACCTACACCAGACTCCTTGCAAAAACATACACTGAATCATATTTTTCCGTACAGGCGACATTGCCAATGGCTGCTGAATACCATGAGCGTTTGTCGGAAATTGCAAAAGATGCTAAAGAAATAAAAGAATTAATCCAACAGAAAGTAGATGAAATCGAAAAGGATCAAGAAAATAATCCAGATTCAGGTAACCAAAAGGTTCCACATGGGTGCGATCCAATCGAGGCTGATGATGCTATGAAAGATTTTATTAATTTGGGCGCGAATGAAGCTCATAAGGAAAAAAATGTTTCAGATATGATCCTAGAATTGAATGCAGATCAGAAACGCATATTCGACTCAGTAACCAATGCAATAAATTCTGGAGAAATACTCAGATTATATGTGAGCGGAGAGGGTGGAACAGGCAAAAGTTTCTTGATAAAAACCATAACGTGTTGGCTTAGACAAGTGAAAAACAAGGATTCGGCGGTAACTGCTCCCACTGGGATAGCTGCCTTTAACATTGACGGATTAACTTTACATAGATTGCTTCAGCTGCCCGTCGAACATAATCGTACACCGAAATATCGGGAGCTGTCGGATGCAGCTTTGAAAGTCATTAGGGATAATTTTAAAAACGTTGATCTGATAATTATTGACGAAATATCGATGGTCTCAAATATTACTTTAATGTACATTCATCTTAGATTGACTGAAATTTTTGACACCACTGACGTTGAAAATGGCTGGTTCGGGAAAACAAATATTATAGTTTTTGGTGATCTTCTACAATTGCCACCTGTTCGGGAGGAACCAGTGTTTATAAAGCTTTCAAAAGAAAAGGTTGAAAAATTAATTGGATCGTTGAGTAGCATCGATTTGTGGGGCAGTTTATTCAAGTACGATGAACTAACAATCAATATGCGTCAGAAAAATGACGTATCGTACCGAGAAATGCTTTCAAAAATCCGTTTGGGTTGCATAGATACCGAAAGTATGCAAATGTTAGAGTCGAGAAAGATTGAAATAACATCTTCGAATATTCCTGATAGAATTAAGGAGTTGTGCGATTATATAAGTACATTGCAAACGGACATAGTTTGTTTAATGCCTACAAATCGCATGTGTGATGTGTTGAACGAGGCAATGTTAGATCGGATCCCGTCAAAAGAAATCCACTTAGTTGCTGAAGATTTAATCGATAAACCATCGTTTAAAAATAGGGTTACGAAGATTTTACATCGGTGGGAGGATGACATAAGTCAAACTGCCGGGCTCGCTAGGGTGATTTCAATTAAAATCGGTTCCAAAGTTATGCTTCGACGTAATATCGATGTCACAATTGGTCTCGTTAATGGAACGATTGGCGAGGTAGTTTCGGTCTCTGAATCTTTGGATGGAAGTACAATTAAAGGAGTCACTATCAAACTCACAAATGGTATGCAATATGATATAGAGCGTGTAAGCGTTAAATTCGAAGTGATCGACGGTGTTTACGTAACGAGGAGACAATTTCCTTTGTGTGTTAGTTATGCTATTTCGTTTCATAAAAGTCAAGGATTAAGTCTAAAATATGTTGTTATGGATTGCGCGAACACTATATTTAGCTGTGGCCAAATTTATGTCGGTTTGTCGCGAGTTACATCTCTTGAAGGTTTACATCTAATAAATTTCGATCCATATTCTATTCGTGCTAATTCTATGTGTATTAGTGAGTACAACCGATTGAGAAAATTGTATCGACCTGATCTAGACAGTATACAAATTCCCAATACTCGTGGACCTAAAACACACGATGTTGTTTGGGCCGTACCAAAAGGATTGACTGATGTGCAAATGCAAGATAACGTAACATGTGATCGGCAGGAAAATATTTTTACCGGATTTTTGAACGTTGATGGCATATCTTGTTATGCTAATGCCGTCATTCAATGTATTTTCAATTGTGAGCCCATTGTGAAACTGATGCAACAAGTAGATGATTGTAAACCTTTATCAATTGCATTGAAAATCTACAAAACTAAAAATAACCCCCCCTTCGCTATAAATGATGTTCGGAAATATATTGGCGATAAATTCGTACAATCCATTCAACGAAATGCATTAGAATTTTTCAATGCTGCATGTGAAGTCATATCATCCGTCAAAGCCAATGTACAATGTCAAATTTCGGCGAAAGTCTTTTGTAAAGCTTGTAGATATACAACTAGTCGGAACGAGGAACATAGAAACTTTTTAACTATAGACGTTTTCAATACGAAAACAACATTAACCTTTCAAGAAGTAATTGATCGTAGTTTAGCGCAGTGGAAATCAGCAACCATCCCTTGTGATAATTGTCCTGCCATGGAAAGAAGTGTGCGATACTCTTTGAGCTCGGTCTCGAAGATTTTAGTGGTCGTTTTAGCATTACCGGCGGTTGATCCGAAAACGAGTAAAAATACAAAAAAACAGTGCAAAATCAAGGTTGTGCCGAGCTCTAAAATAAAATTGTGTGGACATATATTTAAAGTTGTAAGTGCAATATTTCATCATGGGGAACATGTCACCACAGGTCATTATACGTGCATGATCCGCCATGGTCGTTCATCCTGGATAAAAGTTGATGATACCACAATTGAAAAGAGAATATGGCCCGTAAATGCTAAAAATTCTTATATATTTTTCCTGTCGAGAGAGTGAATTGATCACAACATTCGTAATTCTATAAAGTTTAATATTTCCATTGATTCGTTAAGTGTAAATGAGGTGTAAAGGAATCTTTACCAGATAGAAATAACTATTATAGATAATCATATCGAACTTTACGGGTTCTCTTTTTTACAGTTTTTATTCAATAGAACACTAATCATATAATCATATCGAACTTTACAGGTTCTCTTTTTGACATTTTTAGTTCAATAAAACACAAATCAGTTGGAGTATTGGGTACAAGCATATGGAAAAAGGCACCGGGATTTATATTTGGGTAAGCCACATAACTTGTTGGACGATGAATCATGCATTAAATTCAGCGACTCACTCATATCGTGAAATACTACTGCAATTGTGGTGAATCGGTCAATAATACAGTTTTTAAAATATTACTGAGATATAAATGAGGCAGGATGGAGAATTAATTTTTAATTTTCATTATAGCATGTCATCTTGGAATCTCATCGATTAACCTAGTTGGGTTAGTCATATTTTACAGAGAGGTTCAACTCCGGTAGAACTCGCAACGAATTTGCAAGCGAGAAAATGTGGATTAGGCCTCTTGGGGATACCACGTAAAAAAAAACGCGCCTAGAACTCTACCCCTGCGGTGGTGTGGAAAAGACTTCGCAATATCATATCATACCTTCATCATGAGTATATAATCATAAAAAATAACTACAAACAGAACAAACTCAAATCCTATAGCCACGAAAACAAGAATGAAGAATTCTTGAGAAAAAAGACGTGATATCAAACCGTGAAAATTCCCCTAGGGAAAAAAAGGTTGGGACAAGTACATTGATGGTTCCTTGTTTGTTGATGACATTATAAAAAAATAATAATTCCATAAAAAAAAATTGCATAAAAAAAATTATTCCATAAAAAAAATAATTCTATAAAAAAAATTCCATAGAAAAAACTATTCCATAACAAAATTTTTCAACACAACAATTAAGAAAAAAATTTATAAATCAGAAAATTATATAACAATAAAAATCCACCATAAAAAAAAATTCGATAGAAAAAATTCTTCCATAAAAAAAATAATTCTATAAAAAAAATTCCATAGAAAAAACTAATCCATAAAAATATGATTTCAACACAACAATTGAGAAAAAAATTTACAAACCAAGAAATTATATTACAATAAAAATCCATAAATAAAAAAAAATATTCAAATGAAACGTGATCAAATACGCCACTCAAAAATGTGGTTAATGTAATAAATAATGAAACTCGTTAGAAAACATTTTAAACATCGATCCGACATTTTTCTCATCTTATTCTAAAAAAGAAATAACTGAATGAATTGAATAAGTTTCCATCTGAGATACGTACAGCATTAAAATTTATGATATCAATTCGAGGCCAAGTATTTATTGACAATTCGGAATACTAATTCCTACGGAACACAACAGGAACTTGGGAAAAATTTCGTGAATCAAAAAATTTACCATTTAAGTTATGTACAGTTGTAAAATTTATGATATCAATTAGTGGACAAGTCTTTTATTAGGAATTCGCAATTTAACATTATAACATTATGGTTAATATTCTAAACCAGTAGTGTAATAGTATTAGAATAATTAATTTTAATACGCATTAATAATACTCGTCCGGCTCAATTCATTTTATGGAAATTAGAAGAACAATCAGTAACTATACAAAATCTTGAAATCTTGCTTTCTAACAATTAGAACGATGCCAACTCATTTTTTTAATAATCAGAACATATACGATTTTGTTTGAATGCGAGTTGAAAATACTCTTCCAGCCCAAGCAACGATAAAGTTAGAAGTTAGTTTCCGACAGCAGAAACTTATAAGGAAACCGAAGCCTTCCTGTCCATGACTTTTTGGTAAAATGCCTAATCCAAAAAAATCACATTAAAGGTAAAGCCATTTATTATTCGTTGACGGTAGAGACTGCTAAGAAAATCGATTCTTCTCTGACTTTCAGGACTTTCATGGTATTATTTACTACATTCGACGTCGATTGGATCGGTACAGATTTTGTTTAAATACGTGTTAAAAGTACTTGTCCGGCCCATCACTTTTCATTCAAATTGCTCATTCAAATAAAAATCAAAGAAGAGCACAAACACTAACGCTGCGCGCTCACTTTACTTCGGACATCTGACAGGTGCTCCGTGGTAACGATTCACGGCAACAGATAAAGGCTCTACATCAAGAGACTCGGTAGAGTCTCGGGGCAAGTACATTGACAGCCCTGTCGTCTGCTGGCCCGAGGCTCTCGCCGAGACTATATTATCTCTGAATAAAACGATTCGTGGTAGTTTCGATATATCGAAATATCTTTTTCAAGACAGAGTGTTCACTATCGAAATATCTTTTTCAAGACAGAGTATTCACTAGAATTTACTTCTCTCAGAGTTCTAGGGTACCCTTGTGGCGTACTTATCTTTTGTCGTATAATTTAACGAGTTACAATTGTGTACATGATCATAACAAGATGGAATTGTATGGCCGAATCCGCTTGCAAATTTATTAAAATGCGTTTTATTATCAGCTTAATGGTCTCAGCAATAGTATAGGTTATAGTTCTTATACCGAATAGATAGTAGTTCTTATACCGAATAGAATTGGTTCGCTAAATAAAGAGAAACGTACAAATTGTTGTCATTGCAATATCAACTGGGGGATTATCTTAGATGCTCGAAA
Organism: Venturia canescens; assembly: GCF_019457755.1. Lineage (NCBI taxonomy): Eukaryota > Metazoa > Arthropoda > Insecta > Hymenoptera > Ichneumonidae > Venturia > Venturia canescens. The sequence continues at coordinate 16,616,835 of NC_057425.1, read as the reverse complement.
ACTTTTACTATACAAAGTGTATTTTTTTACTGAACAAACAATACATTCCCTTGTATATTACAAAAAATCCTTTTCTATTTCTCTTTAAATCAGTGCAGTCGAGTTAAAATTACCTGAGATTAATCTCACTTCTCTCTGTATGTAACTTGTGATCGATCATTTCTAGAGGAGAGTCCTGATTTTTATTTGAATGAGCAATTTGAATGAAAAGTGATGGGCCGGACAAGTACTTTTAACACGTATTTAAACAAAATCTGTACCGATCCAATCGACGTCGAATGTAGTAAATAATACCATGAAAGTCCTGAAAGTCAGAGAAGAATCGATTTTCTTAGCAGTCTCTACCGTCAACGAATAATAAATGGCTTTACCTTTAATGTGATTTTTTTGGATTAGGCATTTTACCAAAAAGTCATGGACAGGAAGGCTTCGGTTTCCTTATAAGTTTCTGCTGTCGGAAACTAACTTCTAACTTTATCGTTGCTTGGGCTGGAAGAGTATTTTCAACTCGCATTCAAACAAAATCGTATATGTTCTGATTATTAAAAAAATGAGTTGGCATCGTTCTAATTGTTAAAAAGCAAGATTTCAAGATTTTGTATAGTTACTGATTGTTCTTCTAATTTCCATAAAATGAATTGAGCCGGACGAGTATTATTAATGCGTATTAAAATTAATTATTCTAATACTATTACACTACTGGTTTAGAATATTAACCATAATGTTATAATGTTAAATTGCGAATTCCTAATAAAAGACTTGTCCACTAATTGATATCATAAATTTTACAACTGTACATAACTTAAATGGTAAATTTTTTGATTCACGAAATTTTTCCCAAGTTCCTGTTGTGTTCCGTAGGAATTAGTATTCCGAATTGTCAATAAATACTTGGCCTCGAATTGATATCATAAATTTTAATGCTGTACGTATCTCAGATGGAAACTTATTCAATTCATTCAGTTATTTATTTTTTAGAATAAGATGAGAAAAATGTCGGATCGATGTTTAAAATGTTTTCTAACGAGTTTCATTATTTATTACATTAACCACATTTTTGAGTGGCGTATTTGATCTCGTTTCATTTGAATATTTTTTTTTATTTATGGATTTTTATTGTAATATAATTTCTTGATTTGTAAATTTTTTTCTCAATTGTTGTGTTGAAATCATATTTTTATGGATTAGTTTTTTCTATGGAATTTTTTTTATAGAATTATTTTTTTTATGGAAGAATTTTTTCTATCGAATTTTTTTTTATGGTGGATTTTTATTGTTATATAATTTCCTGATTTATAAATTTTTTTCTTAATTGTTGTGTTGAAAAATTTTGTTATGGAATAGTTTTTTCTATGGAATTTTTTTTATAGAATTATTTTTTTTATGGTTTTGTTATTTGTGATATATTAAACCGGTATCAAAGCGGCCGCGTAAATGTAGTCTGTGATGTGTGTGTGAAAAAGAATATAAAAAATGCGTGATGCATATATGTCAACGAAACTTTTCAAGATTTCATTATTTCGTTCGATTGGAAATAAGTGTTGACTGAAATAATCCTTCAATTAAACCAGAGTACGAGAAATATTGTCCAGTGCGAATATATTGTCAGTGGCGTGGTTATATATCATGTGTACATAGGTTATATATATACGAATAAATAGAACAAAAATACACGCAACTGTTAGAATGACATTAGAAACTTTAATTGAATAAATGTTTTCTAATTTATTTCTTGTGTCCTCATTATTTTTAAACATCCCCATATTTTGCTTGATATTCAGTTTGGCTCTGCCCTCTCCGATCCTTTTGTTTTCACCCGCTCAGTTTGCAGCGGATCGATTCATATTATCAATTCGTTCCCTAATATGTGTTCTATGATTTTCTACTCCTTCATGATGATTGTGGTAACATGATTCGAGAGCTTTCTAACCATGATCTTGAATTGCACATTTTGTAAATCAGATTTTCAAAAAAAAATCTGGTCTTGGTATAGTGTGTAGTTATTCTTTTCCCATTAGGTCTGTCGAGTGATAAATTTGGAAACTTTTCCAAGAAGCCTTTGGATGCTTTTTTTGCTAATGATATGAAAAGTCGTATCTTAGGAATGTGGTATGCAAACACAAATTTTGATAACAAAACTTATAGAATGACATGTATGTTGAGTATTTCCGATTTGCAAACTACAAATATGGAATTATTATAAAAAAAATTCATTCCGATAAGTCTACTGTTGCTCAGTTTTGCATGCGATCAAATATGATGCCTACCAACATCCCCAGAAACTTACAGAATTGCTGAATGCAATGTGCGCTATGTCATTTTAATGTAACATCATGACTTCTAACAACTTTTCACTATAATACTATAGATTTGGATCATTGAAATACAGCAAAAATCTGCAAACTATAGAATTTATATACTGTGCTATTCATTTTACTTTTTGACTCTCACTGTAACATAAACATAAAGTGAAAAATTCATTACAAAAGTCTTCAGTTGCTCATTTATGGGTGGATTTGAAATTGCTGTCTTCCAAACTCATTGCACAGATACATTGAATCGCAGCAGATACCTGCGAACTTTGAAATTTCTGTGGATAAATATGTGCTAAGTATCACTCCCTATCTTTGATTATGGTAATATGTAATGGAACTTGGTTGAGTAAGGTTTAAAGTGTTTCTTTTCAAATAGTATTGAAGTTTGTATTATTGCGGTATGGAGCGAATACCTTCAAACTTTCATATTTTTGTGTCGCAGCATTTGTGCCAAACATTCAAATTATTTACTCCAATCGTAGCATGTAATCTGGAAAATTCATCACAAAGGTCTTCAATTTTTCTGAATTTCTTAATTTTCATTTTTCTATTCTATTCTGAATTTTTACATTTCTGAATTCATTTCTAAATTCTCCTGAAATTGTTTTTCTCCAAAACCAATGAAGGTACCTTAAACGTTTTTGAATTCTGTTGCTCTGTTGAATTAAGTACGCTCAATTTTTTTTGCTTCTTTGAGTTCTGACATAATAAATGTTTCCGGGTGCCTTTTTTCGGCCACTGGCATACTTTGGAAATATATTTCATCGGGGGCACGTTTTGGATGACACGAAAATATCTAGATTCAGAATGCAAAAGCAACATTTAAAAATGGACAATTCTGTTGGATTTGTTGTGTCTTGAATTTGATCAATCTTTCCTCTTTTCCTTTCTTTTTTCTAACTTTCTAACGTTATAAGCCGAAAATCATATCTCAGCCCGCAACACGTATTTCGGCATGCTATTGGGTTGCCAATAAGCATAACATATTAAAGTATAAGGAAAGAAATCGCCAAAGTCCAAGGATAGACCTGTGACGAAATATTTCCAGTACAATTTTGACGAAAAATAGGTCTTTTTTCGTGAAAACCAACGTTATAAGCCGAAAATCATAAATAATTTATAGAAATTGAAACTAAAATCCTATAGTCATCTGAACATAAATAAGGAACTTTCGAGAAAAAAGACGTGATGTCAAACCATAAACTTCCCCTAGGAAAAAAAAGGTTGGGACAAGTACATTGAAGGTCCCTTGTTTGCTGATAATTCCATCCATAAAAAAAACTTTAAAAATTTTTTTTTTTTTAATTGTAAAAAAAATTATTTTACAAAAAAAAATACAGAACAATTCGAAAAAAAATTTTCAAATCTTGAAAAAACATTATCTTTGAAAATAACTAATCTATATCTATTATTTAACGTGTCAAAAGAATCAAATAACAAGTAAAAAATAAAAAACCGAAAAATCATGCTTGAAATCATTTTGGAAACCGATGCCTCATTCTTCTTATTTGATTCGAACAACTAAATCAATTGAAAAAATTCCATCTAATTTACGTGCAGCATTAAAATTAATGATATCAATCGGTGGACAAGTATTTTATTAGTAACTCCAAATTTTGACATTATTAAATTCTTCTAAGAAGCTTTTAAATCCAAAAAAATCACATGAAAGCTAGTCATTTCTTACTCTATGGTGGCAGAGACTTATAAGAAAATCGACTCTTCTCAGACTTTCAGGATCCTCTGGTATTATTCACAAAATTCGACGTCGATTGGATCGATACAAATTATGTTTAAATATGTGTTAAAAGTACTTGTCCGGCCCATCACTTTTCGTTCAAATTGTTTATCCAAATAAAAATCAGTGCTTGTCTAGAACTGATGAGTCACAAGTATTCATGTAGAGGGAATTGAGAGAATTATCTTCAAGTAATTGTTGCTTAATTGCACTAATTTAATAAAAAACGGAAACAAATTGTTTCGCAATATACAAGGGATATTATTGTGCATCGATAAATGAAAAAAATTGTACATAATACATATGTTTTAGCTTCCAAAATAACTCTCCAGTTTATATTCAATAACGGTAATTTTTACTTCCCACTTATTCTTCCAGCAAACGAATTCCATTCGGAATAAGAACTAACTTATATAATTATTAAGAACATTAAATTAATAATGAATCGCACTTCAACAAATTTTTAACCGGATTATGCCGTACAATTTCGTTTTTTTATGATTGATTTTTTATTGAATGAATAGTGATGAGCCGGACAAGTACTTTTAACACATATTTAAACATAATTTGTATCGATCCAATCGACGTCGAATTTTGTGAATAATACCAGAGGATCCTGAAAGTCTGAGAAGAATCGATTTTCTTATAAGTCTCTGCCACCATAGAGTAACAAATGACTAGCCTTCATGTCATTTTTTTCGATTTAAAAGCTTCTTAGAACAATTTAATAATGTCAAAATTTGGAGTTACTAATAAAATACTTGTCCACCGATTGATATCATTAATTTTAATGCTGCACGTAAATTAGATGGAATTTTTTCAATTGATTTAGTTGTTCGAATCAAATAAGAAGAATGAGGCATCGGTTTCCAAAATGATTTCAAGCATGATTTTTCGGTTTTTTATTTTTTACTTGTTATTTGATTCTTTTGACACGTTAAATAATAGATATAGATTAGTTATTTTCAAAGATAATGTTTTTTCAAGATTTGAAATTTTTTTTTCGAATTGTTCTGTATTTTTTTTTGTAAAATAATTTTTTTTACAATTAAAAAAAAAAAAATTTTTAAAGTTTTTTTATGGATGGAATTATCAGCAAACAAGGGACCTTCAATGTACTTGTCCCAACCTTTTTTTTCCTAGTATATATCTATATTACGAAAATGTGACAAGATTGTTCGGAGTGAACATACAATTAATCAACATACAAAAAATTGGTATTACACAAAATTCTGGGTATATGGTTTGCGGGCACATAAAGTTTCACTTATGAGGATCGCTCCAAGAATAGACAAAAAATAACAGATCCAGAAACACATACATTATTCGCATTATGACTATGAACTATATTATAGGTTGATGCCTTCATATATTTGCATTCCCCTTCGTTTTACATGAAATATATATTGATCTTTATAACTCGCACACTTCCTTAAATTGATACTAAGTGAGAAATTTGGTTCGGAAATATAACAATAAATTCACTTATCAATATTCACTCCTCGATCCCCAGTTGAAGGAGTCCAGCTCATCGATGATCGGCGAGGATGATTTTGGTGTGAACGAACTCCAGGTTCTTGTCCCCTTTTCGATATTCGGGTATGAATGTACCGTCCAACAGTGAAGGCAAATTCGACGACGATGAAATAGCGATATTTCATGTGTTTTGTTTGTTTTATGGGCTGAACTTCCCGATAGTGATTTTCTTCAGCGTTGATCGGAGGAGTTACAAGAGACTCTATACTTTTGAGATAATAGATGTACGATTGATAGAGGTGTACATTGATATTATCGGACTATCGAGATATATATATTATGACGATATTTTCCGTCACTGCTGGCTGAAATGAGGAGGAGCGGGGGGGGAGAGACAAATTAAATAAATAATAAACCGAAATCAATTATAGAAAAAGAAAGGTAACAAAACTTGGCTTTATTTCGTGGATGATTGTCTTGGGCGCCAGTTAAATTTTATAAAAAAAATAACAAAAATTATTTCCTCGATTTTATCGAAGTTACAACAATAAACCGTAGTCGAGGGGCTGATAACAAAAGTAGCGGGGGAAATCAAGAAAACAGAATAATAGAATGTTCATCGAACGGGGGCTAGCAAAGATAAGAAACGGTCAAGAGACTCAATATCACCGGGTCGGTGGGCACCTGTCGCTCAGGCGTCTTATAATACCCGTGAATTTTACTGGTGATACGCAAAAAAAAAGGAAGAAAGAAACGGGGCGATTTAATACGGGGGACTAGGCGCGGAGCTAGTGCGAAACGGCGAAGGGGGGGGGGGGGGGTGAATGCGACACTCACAGAACGATGAAAGAATTCGCGACACTCCCGGGATCGGTACGACAACAGTCAGAAAAAATAATAAAAACGAAGGAAACGCAAATAATTCGACTAGTGTTCAAAATGCCTCGGGATCACGGAGCACTGATCTACTGGGAAACACCGGGGCGGATTCACACGCGAGCCACGCGGTCTGTCGTACGCGATCACGAGGGGTCGGGGAAAAGGGCCGCTGCCCACGCGCACTTCACTAATTAATTCCTTAGAAATTGACACCACCACAGCACTTTTTATTAGGGCGGATAATCGGGCGAAACCGGGGCGAATTGAAATAGATTCGTTCAAACGAGCCCGACGGACTCGGAGAGCAGTCAGGGGAAAGAAATAGGGGAACGATTTCGGCGAGTGCGTACGGAGCCGGGAGGAAAGATGGCCGTCGGCCACGTGTTTCTCTCGTCGCGGCTTTACAGAGAGCAAAAACGACTTACTTGATAGGTCGAAGACGACAATCGAAAAACAATCCGGTATCGACAATCCAACAATCAATCAATTCAATAATCCGGGGAAAAGCTCTGGTCGTCGTATAATTTCGCTCGTAATAATTGAGTTCGCTGGGGAAATACGGAGAGCCACGGTACGCACGCCGAGTCGTGAAGAAGTGATGTCTCCTGCCGGCTTTCGCAATCTTCTTCCTGCTTGCGCAACATCGATCGATAATTGATCGATGCGCGCGTCGACGGGGGGTCCAATGGCGGTGACTCATTCCGCGCATCTCGATGAGGTCGGTGGCGAGGGGGAGAGGCGGGGAGGTGAACGGGGCTGGGAAGTCGGGACTCGATTGGCTGCTGGCGTGTGACGTCACGACACTTAATAGATTCTTGATCCTCGGTGTGGCGCCTCGCGTCACAGGGCTGATTATAGGCGCCACGGTGGCGAATTGCATAACCCGGTCTTCGATCTCGGATCCCCGCGGGACTCCACGGGTCGATGTACTGCTGAGTGGCGCCACCGTGGCCGGAGGGTGGACTGCGACCAACGGCTCGCTCCCGCGAGCGTTTGACAGCTCGGGAATACGGCGACGGAAATACGGTGTGAAGTGACGAGGTGTTGTTTCTCGTACGTGACTTTTTCTCGAGGGCCCGGGTCGGTATTCTGACGACGAGGGATATCCACCGGGATGGAGTCTCGACGCCGGAGGCCCGACGAGCCATCGTTCGGAGTCGTGTGGCTGCTCGTCCGGAGTGACGTTTGAGGTTAGGGGCCTCCGACTTGACTCCTGTTGTTCCGGGGACGGTCCTTCGGGCTGCGCGCTGCCTTTAGTCGGTGAGGGATTCATTCTCTCACCCCAGGTGAGTTGTTCCTTTTTCTTCGCCTTGCCGATGGGCTTAGGGTAGGGCTGCGGAGGGAATTTAGAGGGGACTAGGGAGTGTCGTGTGGGTGTGGTACGGGGGTAGTCTGGGGCTAGGGGAAGGAATATCGTTGTGGGGTCGGGGTTGTGGGACTGAGGGTCTAGTGTGTGGGGCGGGGACTCTTCTGGTGTGTTGGGATCGATGCTCTCTTCTTCTTGTGGTTTCCAGGTGTTGCGGTGACTGGTTCTTGATGCGCTGGCGACGTGCGTAGGCTTCGACTTATCCTAGGGCTTACTACTAGGGCTACGGCGAAGACTCAGAGGGAGTCTGTTTCAAAATGGATCGGATTCGTTAACGATGAAGCGGGGGTGAAAGTGCTGCGGTGGGACATCCCCACGACTCATGGTGACGGAGTGGCCACAACGTCACAATATATAGATCTCATGTACAATACAAAATATCAACGATGATTAATGGCAAACGGTTCGAGATCGAATGTCCTCAAAATTCCTCGCGACTCTGATATACGGAATAATCTTGAGCATTCAGAAACGTGTGGAAGGGGAAATCCCTACCATCGATTGAGACCTTATATCGATCGAATACCCACACACACACATATATAGATATACACACATACAACATTCTTACATTAGTATCAACAATGGTCGAAACCGTAAACTTAGACACAACGGGAGATAATCAGAATTCCGGAAATCCCGGAAACAGTCGAAATAATAATTCTGGAAATCCTGGAAATAATGGCTAAAATAATAGAGGAAATAATTCTCAAAATTCCCCGCCAAATCACTCGCGAACTAACAGACTTCGAGGCTCAATGTCTCTTAAAGAAGCGCGTAGTTTGATTCTTCGATTCGACGGTTCAAAACCAGAAGAAGCGCGAGAACTTGTAGATTCTCTTGCTCACGTCAATAAACATATTTTAGAGGAGGACCAAGAGATTCTCCTAGAATCAGTGTTAACTACTAAATTAACTGGTAAAACCCGAGCAGAAGTACGATATAAAAATATTCCAGATTTCGAAACGTTTAAATCCGTTATGTTAGAAACATTCTGCGGTACGAGAACCGTAGGAGCCCTCCAAATAGAGCTGTATTCTTGCCGACAAAGATTTAATGAATCAGTAAAAGAATTCGGAAGAAGGGTAGAAGAAGACACAATGATGGATTTAATCGATGCAAGCATAAAAAAGCACTCCACAATGATCGAACAAATGGCGGTAGAAAAGCACATACGCGAAGTAGCCCTCTCGAGTTTCACTCAAGGTCTCAAACGCGAATATCAAACAATTATTAAAGCTAGGGCATATCCAACCCTTAACGAAGCAATCACAGCCGCGATAGACGAAGAGAAAATATAGCAGGGAACTCGTCGAGAACCCGGAAATACGATTATTTGCTGTAAGTGTAATAAAAAGGGTCACATTGCTCGCGACTGTAGAAGCTCAGGAAATAGGAATGAAAATCATGGTAACGGAAACAATAGTTTACCGACACCGAGTCGAAGCATAAATTCTGTCGTTTGTAATTATTGCAAAAAACCAGGTCACGTATATGACGATTGTTGGAATAGAAAAAATAGAAATTGTAACCAAGGAAATAATAGTAATAATGGAAGTCAAGAAAATCGTGGAAATCAAGGCAACAGAAGCAGAAATAGAGGTAATCAAGATAAGAGACAACAGAATAACGGTCAAAATAACAGTCAAGAAAACAATCAAGGTAATAACCAAAATTCGAATCAATCGAACAACGGGAATGCGGAAGAAAAGAAAACAATAGGGTCGCTGAACCTCAGTCTTCTCGCGCGAACGGCTGAGCGGAAAAAATGCGCACGTCAGCTGTTTGGAGGCTAAGCGAGCTACTGGCTCGAATGCACAGGTCGTGAAACCCAAAACAAAATTCGTAATTAATTCGATCGATTCCTGGGGAATGGCTAACGACTTTTATATCACATCACCGCACGCAATAGATTCAACTCTCCTCTTGAAAGTTGACATGGAAGCACAATGTTGCATAATAAAAAGAAACGCTCTAAGAAAAAATACAGAAATAATCAATGAGACAGTCGAATTGACAGGCGTCGGAGGAAAACCCTTCCATGCCCTGTGTAAAGTAATCCTCGAAATCAAAACACCCGCCGTTAAAATTCTTCAAGAGTTTTTTGTCGTCGATAACGACGTTCCAATCAGAACAGACGGAATATTGGGACTCGACTTTTTTAAAAAACACAAGGTCGACATTCTAGGTGGCCGCATAATCAAAATGTATGGTCACGTCGAGCCTTTGGTGAACGGTTCGGAGAAACTAAAATCCCGTTCCGAGAGCATCCACTACATAAAAGCAAAAATTTAGCAGTAGGATGTTTATCAGCCCACGAAATTAAAAAAAGAGTAAAAATAGAGCAAGAAATAGTTCCAGAAAAAAGAATGACTTTTCCAATCATGTTTTTAAATACGTTAGATCAGGAAATCTCAAGAGAAATGCCAACAATCGAAATCGAAAAAATAGAGAGCGATCACAAACAAAAACAAATAGGAAAATTTGAAATTAAAAACTCTCCAGGCAAGGAAGAATACACTTAAAGAATTGAAAATAATGAAGGAAAAAGGAATACAAATGCTGACGCGCTGAGTCGCATATACGCGATCACGCTCGATCAGAATGAAAACACTTATCAGCTGAAAAAAAGGGGGAAAGAAAGAACGCGTAAAGTCATGAATGACGCGTTTCCAGCCTCCTCGGAGAATCGGTCCATCCCTAATTATCATGGCCGACTTGATAATCAACCGAGTGCGGCTGAAGATAAAAATGAGACGCCCATAGAGAACAGCGACGAAGGAGATAGCGAGAGTGAAACCAAACACCTCGAATCTGACACGATGAACCTGTCAAAGAGAGACAGAAAAACTATACTACGAGAGTATCACGACACGTCTCTCGGAGGACACCCTGGAGTAAAAAGAATGACTCAACGAATTCAAGAAAAGTATCGTTGGTCAGGAATGAAAAAGGAAATAAAGGAATATGTAGAAAAATGCGACAAATGCCAGAAAATCAAAGTCATGAAATCAAAGCGATCACCGATATTAATCACCGACAATCCAGAAAAAGCATTTAACAAGTGCGCGGTTGATGTAGCAGGACCGTACCCAGAAACAGACCTAAGAAATAAATACTTTTTGGCAGCTCAATGTATAAAAAAAAACTAACAAAAAAAACGATAGAATAACAAATATATAAAATTGAAATATGAAGAAAGAAATCGAATATACGAAAAATACGAAAATAAATACAAAAATAATAAACATAACGAAACAAATAATACCGAACGTGTATAATAACATGAAATAAATAAATAAATTATAATCCGAACGAAAAAATTAATAAGAATAATGATAATTAAAAAATATTGAAAGTCAACAAAGGCTATCCACTAACAACAAAAATTAATGAAAAACAATTCCAATTTATAGCAACCACTTCCAAAATAATAATTGTGGATAATTACAAAAGAACGTATTTAATAATGACTGAAGAAGATTTAAACAATGCGAAAAAAGTTGACAACGTCTATTATTACAAACCTAAACAATCAATGCAAACAATAAGCGACAATACACCATGCGAAATAGCAATATATTTAGGAGATAATCCTGACAATTTATCATGTCACCAACGAATTGTAAAATTAGAAAAAACATTAATAATCGCGCTGGAAAAAGAAGGTAAATGGCTATTTTTAGTCCCAAAACCCGAAAATATTAGAATTGATTGTAAAAATAAGTCTACGACACACGAAATAATCCACAATACAGGATTACTGGCTTTGGACGGAAAATGTTCCGCCACATCAATTAATTTTCAATTGTTTTCTTTAAATGAACTGCGACAAAATGAATTTATAACATATGTACCATTATATAACTTAACGAATGCAATTGGAATTGTAAACGCTAATCACCCTATTTTCAATTACAGCGTTACATCAAAAATAATTATCAATCCACTAGAAACGAACGCATTAGGAGAAAGAATCGAAATCTTTAAGAAACAACTAGATGAAGAACCAAATATTTGGGCACATCGCTATCATATAATCGGAAATTATTCTACCTAGGAAAAAAAGGTTAGGACAAGTACATTGATGGTCCCTCGTTTGCTGATAATTCCATCCACAAAACAAACTTTAAAATAAAATTTTTATAAAAAATGGGCAAAAAAATTATTTTATAAAAAAAATACAGAACAATTCGAAAAAAATTTCACAAATCTTGAAAAAACATTATCTTTAAAAAAAAACTAAACTGTATCTATTGTTTAAAGTGTTAAAAGAATCAAATAACAAGTAAAAAATAAAAACCGAAAAATCGCGCTTGAAATCATTTTGGCAACCGATGCCTCATTCTTCTTATTTAATTCGAAGGGCTAAATCAATTTAAAAAAATTCCATCTAATTTACGTGCAGCATTAAAATTTATTATATCAATTCGAGGCCAAGTATTTTCTAATAAATTGAAAAAAGTTACCATTTGAGTTACGTGCAGCACTAAAATTTATGATATCAATCGAAGGACAAGTAATTTATGAGTAACTCCAAATTTCAACATTATGGGATTGTTTTAAGAAGCTTTTAAATCCAAAAAAATCACATGCAAGCTAGTCATTTCTTACTCTATGGTGGCAGAGACAATCGATTCTTTTCAGACTTTCAGGAGCTACTGATATTATTCACAATATTCGACGTCGATTGGATCGATAGAAATTATATTTAAATATGAGTTAAAAGTACTTGTCCGGCCCATCACTTTCCATTCAAATAAAAATCAATCATAAAAAAACGAAACTGTACGGCAGAATCCGGCTAAAAATTTATTGAAATGCGATTTATTATTAGTTTAATGTTTCTTAATAATAGTATAAGGTAGTTATGGCAAACGAAATTCGTTCGCTGGAAGAAGTGAGAAGTAAAAACTGCCGTCATAGCAATACAAACTGGGGAGTTATTTTGGAAGCTTCAACATATTTAATGTGCAAAATGTTTTTTATTTATCGCTGCACAATAACATCTTTTGTATATTACAGGACAATTTGTTTCCATTATTATTAAATTAGTGCAATTAAAATAAAATTACTTGAAGAAAACTCACTAAATTCCCTCTGCATGAATATTTGTGCTCCATCAGTTCTAAAAAAGCCCTGATTTTTATTTAAATATAATAAGTTTAATGGAAAGTGATGGGCCGGACAAGTACTTTTAACTCATATTTAAACATAATTTCTATCGATCCAATCGACGTCGAATATTGTCAATAATATCAGTAGCTCCTGAAAGTCTGAAAAGAATCGATTGTCTCTGCCACCATAGAGTAAGAAATGACTAGCATGCATGTGATTTTTTTGGATTTAAAAGCTTCTTAAAACAATAGTAGTAGGTGGTGCACTATGGCGACCCCCACTCCTATCCCCACTCCTATCCCCACTCCTTTCCCCCACTAGGCCGAGCGGCCGGCGTTGTGGGCGAGAGGTTTGCGGGTGTGCGGAGGGGGATGAGCGTGTCACCATAGCGCACCACTTTTTTTTTTTATTTTTCTCCGTATATATATATTTCAGCTCTTATTAATTTTACAAATTTGGTTATAATATGGCATATAATTCACAATACATATAGTAGTAGGGGGGGTATTTTTTGTGGATATTTTTGGATTTTCGTTCGTTTTCACGACGGCGTCGATGACCATGGAGCGGTGGTGGGTGGGGATCAAATGTTGGAATGACTAAAATTTCGAACAGCTAAAATCTCGAATTTATAAATTTGGAATGATAATATGGAGACGGATAGATTCGACTAGAGCTTTGAACGCCGAAAATAAATAAAGCAGAAACTGCAAGGTTCGAAGCACCTTTATATCGAAAATAGAAAGTAACAATCGCCCATAGAACGATGACTAAAATATCGATTTTTCGAAAATTCGACTATCACTCTTTCGATTCATAAATTACTATAGTCAGCGATACTGTGAAAATTCACAATTTTGAAAATATAATAACGAAAGACCAAATATTACTGAGGTTGAAATACTGAAACACCAAAAAGTCGAATGGTCAAAATAGCGAAACGTTAGAAAGTCGATCGATCATAATAAAGAAATGCAGCGGAGCTCCAAATACACGCGTCTCACTCACTCACTTACTCAGACCGGTGATCTCCAATTTTAAACATCGCCATTTTGACTTTCGCCTTTTCGAGCTATCGCTATTCCGCATATCTAAGTTTTATAGGCTCGAAAAATTCACTTTCGATTTTTTGCTACTCTATATTCTGGTCTGTCTGTAAAACAATTACTTTCCATTTTGAATTAAAAAATATGAACTTTTGACATTCGTACGGTCTGTAAAAATTGCATTCGAAATGCAAACTATGGAAATATATATTTTCGAATAAATGCGAATTCAAAGAAAAAATATTCGACTAAAGACGTAATCTGCTAAATAGTCGATCGGGAATACGAATTTCGAATTACTTATTTTTCTCCAATCTTACATGACGAATTTATTAATTTCGAAATATCGACCATTCTACAATTCGGTTATTCGAAATTTCGAACCCCACCCGGCGGTGGTTTACAGGGGTGTGCTGCTTAGATGGTCAGACGATGCTGTAACAGGGCCGATAGAGACACCATAATGCGAGAGAGGTTCGTGTACGTTTGGGAGTGTTCAGATGGTTGATAAATAAGTTTTTGCCCCATACCTGTTTATGATCATTCTTCAGCAGGTTTGAACTCCAGTCTGTTGAGTTTCGTGCCGTGGTACAGCATGATTAAGTTTTTGTTTGAGGCCGCTTCGCACATCTGCTGGAATAAACTGCTCTTATCTTCGAAAACTTTGACGAATCTTGTCGGTAGGAAGCATGTAAATGTGCTGTCCACGTCCATGGCAATTCGCTTGCCCCATTTCGATTCGACGACACGGATACAGGTGATGTGGTATTCTTTGGCGAGTTCAAGCTCGGTCAGTTTTTTGACGGGGAGGAAGGACTCCAAAAGGCCTGTTTGATTGACGAGCGTGAAATCCATTGTTCAGATCGAGTTTTTGTATGGCCACTGTTAAAGCGCGGAGTTCTGATATGTCGCGTATTCTGGCTTTAAACGTTGCAATATCGTGCAAAAAGAGATCTAAGCGTACTTTCAATTCACGTCGTTTACTCATGCGGCGACTTGGGAGCACTGTCTGACCATCAGAGAGCTCAAATGATTTAAACCTCCTGTTTGATAGATTCATATCCCTACCTCGAATGCAGAAAAGAGCTGACAACAATCTTTTGATGCAGCATCTCCCGCCACAGGGTGGCAGTGGTGGGAGAATTCCGACAATACCTTGGCGGAGGTATTGGTTTACCATGGTCCCGACTGTCGCTAGCATAAGTCAGCATTTATAAGATAATGAAATGTGAGGATGAGATCAGCGGCAATGCGCGTCTTTACGAGGATGATTTTTTGATACCGGTTGCTTTTCCCTCCTCCCGCTGTGCCACCGTTAATAAACCAGCAGTCCAGGACGTGGTGGTTCTGTACTCCCACAAGGCGATGGAGCGATCGTTATGAGAAAGCCATTTTTTTAACCTCACAGCGCCGTTGAGAGCACACTTGAACGAGGTATTTTTGTGTAGTAAGCCGTGAAATATGCAAAAAGTACTGCTCTCGGGGAGGTTACGAGACGGTGGTTCTTTGTCCTCCTCTAGATTTATAACGAAGCAGTCTGTTAGCTGTGTCAAATATGCGGCTGCATCAGACCCTCTTGTAAACAGGCGATCGGATTGTACCGCGATTTGCTTTAAAGTAGCTTCGACCGCACGTAAAGGTGTTTCACCCTCGGACCAGTCTATACCGTGATGATTGCACTTTAGCCACGTGTTTTGTCGTTTCACACTAGGAGGCAGTACGCTATAAGCGTGAGGCGGTGATATGACCCAGTGTGCTAATTGTAAGTATAACTAGAAGAGTCTGATTGCCTTCAAATGAAAAATAAACCATAAGGATTGGACGCATACTTTAGGTTCTATAACTTTCACTAGTTATGAAAATGTAATTTCGAGAAAAATCTATCCATCATTTAAGATGTAAATATTGAAAATGTGAAGGAAAAACGTATCACGACCAGAAGAAATAAGGAAAACAAAAAATTACTGCCGTTTTATTGAGATTTGGTGTAAACATATATAGGGGTAGTTCACCCCCTTAACTTGATTTGCGAGAAAAACGCAAAAACCCGTATCTACTATTTTTTTGCCCTCTTCGAAATGCAATTAAGTTCATCGAGATAGGTGCAATACTTTTTTTGTTATAACGATTTTGTGAATTTCCACCCCTATAACTTTTTTCCTATGCAACCCTCCGATATGAAACCAGTTGCATTTTTCATCGTTTATCATTAAGATAATTATCCATTTGGGTGCATTCTATTATCTCAGGTGAAAATAGGTGAAACCTGAAAAGTACCCCTCGGAGGTCTCAACTTTGAAGGGTGATTTCAACCCCTAGAAACGTTTTTCCGCCGATAAAAAAAAATACGTGTCTTTTAGATTTTGATGTAGAATAACATATTTAAATTTCATCAAAATCGAAGGACGTCAGCAGAGAACCTTTCCTTGTGAGGAAAGGGAATTAAAGGTTGTGAATAAAGAGATCCAGGATTCTTTATACACTCTTTAATGAAAACAAAAGGGTTAGTAGAATTACAAAAGTGGAATAAGATAGAGAGATCTAGGATTCTCTATATATTCCTATATTAAAATAAAATGTTAGTAAAATACAATTGAAGGATACAAACTTGATGAGATATATTGTTAAATGCTTTACCGGAGAGGTGTCTTTGATTACTTCGATTCGTTGTAGCTTACTTGTCAATGTTGAGTTACGCGGATAATCGGAAATTATTATAAGTCCGAGGAACGGACGTTCAAAATTATTCTAAGTCCGAGAAGCGGACGTTCGAAATGATTCTAAGTCCCAATCTTAAAAATGGGCTTTAACTTTTAATAGAAAGACTCGACTCGCTCTCTTCTACAGAAGACCCGGAGTTCGGTCAGAGCTTAAGTATAAGACGGCTAACCGAATGACAACCGAACTACTGCAAAGAGTATAATCGTGACTCTAGGTACGGAACGGACTGCCATGAAGATGAGAAATCTCGCCCTTTTATAGGAGCCAAAATCGGAAATTAGTGGGGGAAACGGAAGTGTTTTAAGCCTTTTGGATTCTCAGATCTAGTTTAGGGGAACTGGATGTGTCATCTTCGTAGTGTTGTTTTCGTGTAGTGTCAGGTTGGGGCTTTAAGTTTATGGCCTAAGCGTCTTGGGTCAAAGGATCGCTCGGTGGTTTGTTGTGTATACAGGGTTTCGAGTGTCGATGCATGGGTGTGGTCGTCGTGTGCCGCGTACAGATGAATGACCTGATTATATATGGCAATGGCTAAGGCTCGAGTGAGAGCGCTTATAAGTTCGGTAGTTGATTAATCTAATATTAATTATAATATAATTAAACAAAAATTTACGTCGGTTGTGACATCCAACTCGATACTTTACAACAAGTTAACAATAAGTTTATTTAAGAAGTTACAAATTCGAGGTTTTATTGCCTCGAGACCAATCGTTACAATTCTCGTCAAAGACTGTCGAATTTTGGGTTAGTCGATAATTTTATAGATTTGGGGGTTTTTCCCTTCTCATGCGAATATAACCTAGATTTCCTTCTGGAAGTTTCGATGTTGACATCGAGGGCCGATGCGCTCGTTCGGGAGCATCGATATTTCACCATTGCTGCGTTTGCGCTGAGAGTGCTTAATTTGTTTTAATGAGTGCGATGTACGGGCACAACAATTTCATGATTATTTGAAATTTGGCTATTGACATTTTGAAAAACCATAAATTGCTTTTTTCCTATTTTTTTAAATTCACGACAAGGATGAAAGAAAAAATTTATCTTCAAGATGGCAACGGAACCTTGTAGGAAATTCATTCCAGTTTTCAGAACTGCCCTTGAATTTCCTGTGCGACCATTGGTTGCCGAGATATCGTCGATCAAAGACAAAAGAGTTCTTTTTAATGCAAAGTTCAACATCTCAGCAAAAAATCGTCCTACCCAAGTTTTTAACCCTCTCAGACCGAGACCTATTTCGCGTTGACGGAAAATGATTCCCTTCATAATTTTATCTCAAAATACTTTCTAGTTTCCGAATCCATTGTGACATTTCGGTTTTTTTGTTGGGAAATATGAGTTTCGGAATGTTCGCTGCTCGCAGCACCAGGTTCTTGGGGAGCAAAATCAGGAAAATTTACGAATGAATCTAGCACTGAATACCTTAAATACATCATATTAGCTTCCCTTTGAAAGGAAATAACGTTTGGAGTACGAAAAAAAAATGTATACCCACTTTTCTTTTGCGATAACTAAAGCATCTTTTTACACAACGCCAGCTCAACATGAAACGCCGACTTCATATTGATATTTTGATGAGTTAAAGCAGTTTATCTCTTGGTTTAGGAGTATCTAAGGTGCAATCTAACCTTGCTTCATGGAAATAGGCAGTTAGAACCCCGACCTTACTGACCGGTGGAGTTTTATTGGGCCTGGAAGCGCGTGTTGCGTAGAAGCAACATAAGGTCCGAGAGGGTTAAAAAAGCAAATTGAAGCTAAATAAACCAGCTATCCGGTCCATACCATGGCTCAGTTGAAAAAAATAAATCTACGCTTGTGGAATTGATAAAAAAGCATAAAAATTTGCAAATTTTTTTCTCGCACTTTTTCTTAAAATTGCGCAGAACATGTAGTTCTGCATTTTTTTCGTCATAAGATCTTGAAATTAGAAACTTGAAGCTTCAAAATCCATTTTTTTTAGACCTCGATACGACCATTTTTCACTGAAATACAACATTTTGGAAAATCACTGAAATTTCGGAAAAATTTTTTGATCCTTCAATTTTTTTCGTTAGTGTAGTTTGCAAGACCTTATTATTTGATCTGGATATTGAATACTAATATACAATAGCTTTGTAAAGTAGGAAAAAAAAATTGATACATAAACCAGATTTAAAAAACCGAAATTTCTCCAATCATGCAGAAAAATTGATATTTGAATCCAAGTTCATGCTTACAGACACATGTTCCTCTTACTGGACATAGCTGCGGCTTTGCGTAGATTTTTTTTTTATCATTTGGAATCGCTTTGTGGGGCGGCGCAATCAATTTTTTTTACCACTATTAAGGGCCACCCTAATCATCAGTTAGTTTTTGGTAAAATTTTCGTAAAATATCATTTGCGCTAGTTAGCTGCTTCACGAAAATTGCCGTTGAGAAATCACTAGAAAACAATACCTTGTGGGTTGAAAAACCCGCTCATCCAGAACTTGACAGGTCTTGCAATGAAGATCCAATCATGGAGTTGGTGATGTCTTTCGATTAACTCGGTGAACCAAAATCCCAACGACGAGGAGTCCCAAGATCGCGATTGCCAAGATTTAGGTATTCTTGCATCGTGAATATTATCGAAACCATCTCTCAGGTCCTGAAAACCAAAATGTGTAGCTTATGCAAGATACCAGGAAAATTTAAGATGAAGTCACTGTTGTTACAGTTAAAATGAAATGAATATTGTCCTCACAATCGATCAAGAGATGCAGTAGCGTCTCGACGCCAAGTATTAAACGAAAAAAAAACAGCCAGTGCGAGGCATACCATACTCTACTATACCTGAATATGCCGGTTTTATGGCATATTCACAACGATTTCAAATCGTTCTCACGAAAAAATAGATGGACTGAAAACATTAATTTTTTGTATAGATTCTTTTTAAATTTTTATCTTGCGATTGTCTATTGTTGCAAATAAATCGATTCAGCCAATCGGGAGTTATTAAGAGACTCGGTAGAGTCTCGGGACAAGTACATTGACAGCTCTGTCGTCTGCTGGCCCGAGGCTCTCGCCGAGTATACTTTCCCTGAACGAGACGCTCACTAAGAACGGATTTTGTTCGTTCTCTACCCAAAAAAAAATTATCGCAAATTTTTGTTTTCAATTTTTTAATCTTTTTTATTTTCTATACCTGATACACGATTTTATACACGATTAATTGAAAAATCACTCACACACACACACACACACACACACACACACACACACACACACACACACACACACACACACACACACACACACGCGCGCGCGCGCGCGCGCACGCACGCACGCACGCACGCACGCGCACACACACACATCCGGACATTCTTATAGATATGAATTTTCGACATTTTGGGACAGTTCAAGCACATTGCTACTGAAAACTGGAAAAATAAAAATTACACCATCACATAGCTTCTTATATGAGGAAGCAAAAGTAACGACTCCGCGTAGGCGGCGAGTTGGAAATTTAGAAATAAACACACGTTTCATGTATGATGGATCTGTAATTATCAACGGATCTCAGGATTTTTTGAATATTCACACTGAATAGGGTTTTCGAATGTGAATTTTTTGAAGTTTTTCCATAGCCAACTCGGTACTGATCTATTTTGGTCAATCGAAGTCTGTAGATGTTTTTTGACATACCAAATTTTGACAGATCTTTTGCTGACGCTACCATGTTTAAACGTGTCGAAACGCAACAAGAAAAAGAAATGATGTGTACGAAAATATAAAAGACGAATAATAATCTTGAATTTACGACACAAGTTTATACGGATATCGTTGGATTCGGAATATTTAGCGATCAACAAATTTATTTACTGTCATCGGGGAAACGACACAAGGATATATTTCTTTGTCGATATCAGGAGACTCGGTAGAGTCTCGGGACAAGTACATTGACAGCCCTGTCGTCTGCTGGCCTGAGGCTCTCGCCGAGACTATACTTTCTCTGAATAAAACGATTCGCAGTGGTGGGGGTAAAATTGGTATGTGATTTTCTTTAACTGCGAAGCTCATGAGTTATGTACGGCTTTGAAAATTGAACTTTAAGCTAATTAAGAAGTTCTCTGTCGAATGAGCCCAAAATCAGCGTGATCGGTGTCGTAATTTCTGAGAAAAAACTTTGCAAGGGCTTAAGACTATGCAAAAGTTACGAACACATTCAGGATTTTATGTATCTGTATACGCGTACTCCAACCGCTACAAACACAGGCCTCTTGGCCCCCATGATCACCAATCCCTGGTGAGAGAAATTTTGTTGCAACCAATGAAGAGTGAGGGAATTTTTGGGCCAATGACATTCAAGAAAAAGAGCAAGGAAGTTTGGCGGAAAGCTAAGGAGCTCGAAAGCTCGAAAGTACTCGAAAGTCACCAGCTGAAGTTTCACGTCATGTTGACATTTGGGGTTATGATGTTATGAAGTGCGTGCGGGAAAATAAAAAAACCCTATGTGACACTCATGTAGTTCAAAACACGAATGCACGATGATTTATAAGAAGTTGTTCGATCTGTTCTCTCGAAACTTGCTTCAAATGAGCAATTCATTACTAAAGGTTATAAAAAAAAACCATTTCAAACGCAATGAATAAAAAAATGAATCTGTTAAATCATGGTAATGCGTGAAAAACGTTTGGTTCAAAGGAACAAAACATGGTCAAATAAATGCAAAAGTGACGAGTACATCGGATGACGAGTGAAAAAAATTCAAAACATAATGGTATGTAAAAAAAATTACGAAACCAACTGTAAATAATTTCAACAAAATAATTAAGAAAAGCTTTTACAAATCATGAAAAAATATTATATTAAAAAAAATACAAATCTGTAATTATATTGTAAAGGAAAAAAAAATTCAAATAGGACGTGAGAAATTCATTCTTACGGGAAGCACCCGGAACTTGAGAAAGTTCCAGTGAATCAAAAAAGTTACCATCTGAGTTATGTGCAGCACTACAATTTATGGCATCAATCGGAGGATAAGTATTTTATTAGTATATAATACATAATTTTTCACAATATGAAATTGTTCTAAGAAACGTTCAAATCCAAAAAAAAAATCGCATCGAAGGTAAAAGTCATTTGTTAGTCTATGGTGGCAGAGACTTACTTAGAAGAAAATCGATTCTTCTCAGACGTTCAGGATCCCCTGGTATTCACAATATTCGACGTCGATTTCGTATTGGTACAAATTATGTTTAAATATGTGCTAAAAGTACTTGTCCGGCCCATCACTTTCTATTAAAATTGTTTATTCGAATAAAAATCAGGGCTTTTTTAGAAGTGATGGAGCACAAATATTCATGCAGATTGAATTTAGAGAGTTATCTTCAAGTAATTTTCCCTTAATTGCACTAATTGAATAAGAATGGAAACGAATTGTCCTGTAATATACAAGGAATGTTATTGTGCATCGATAAATAAAAAACATTTTGCACATTAAATATGTTCAAACTTCCAAAATAACTTCCCAGTTTGTATTGCAATGACGGCAATTTTTACTTCTCACTTTTTCCAGCGAACGAATTTCGTTCGGCATAACGAACCTATACTATTATTAAGAACATTAAACTAATAATAAATCGTATTTCAATAAATTTTTAATCGGATGCTGCCGTCCAATTTCGTTTGTTTATGATTGATTTTTATTTGAATGAATAGTGATGGGCCGGACAAGTACTTTTAACTCATATTTAAACATAATTTGTATCGATCCAATCGACGTCGAATATTGTGAATAATATCAGCAGCTCCTGAAAGTCTGAAAAGAATCGATTTTCTTATAAGCCTCAGTAGTAAGGCTATACCAGTTCTAACCCATGGGGCTCTCAGGGGGGAGCGGGGACGGGGGAGCGCAGGGACCGTTGCGGGGCTGCACGGCATGTGGAGGGGAAGGTGCGGGGGTGCGGCGGCACTTTGAAGAGACAAAAGATTTTTTTACACCCTCCAATGACTGATTTATGTTTACGGTATATCAGATTGAACGGAATTTTCTTTTTAAAGTGCTCTTGCCGAAGATGATCTTAATTATCGGACTCCGTGACGAAAGATGTTTACATGTCACACTAATGACAAATTTATGTGTCCGGTGTTACGTATTTTGTATTGTGGCGCAAGTTCCGACAAGATTTCTTTTTCAAAATGCCCCTCCCCCAATTTTTGCTTAGAGGAATATATTGTTTTCTTCTGAGAAAAAATGAAAGTTTGCATCAGACTGGAAGTATTTGCTCTCAATGACAGATTTATGTGTCCTGTGTTACATTCCTGAGATGGCGATTTCTTTTTTCAAAATGCCTCTCCCTCGACAAATTTATGTGTCCTGTGTTGCATCTTTTGTATGCCTGAGGTGGTACAAGTTTCGACGAGATTTCTTTTTTTCAAAAACTAGTTTTAACTCAGAGATTTCAGGGGGAGTGCGTTGCGGGGGCTGTGTGAAGGTCCTCAGGGTAGCGAGGAAGTGGATGCAGTGGTCCTGCTTGCGGCATTGCATAGACAAAAGTATATTCGAGGAAAAAAGAATTCGCTGATGCCCAATAACAGATTTATGTTTCCTGCATAGAAAAGTCAGTTGAGACGAAAAGTGTTCTCAATTATTGGTATCCGTGACGAAGGAGACCCCTAATGCGAGATTTATGTGTCCTGTGCTACATTCCTGAGAAGGCAATGAGATTTCTTTGGGAAATGCGCCTGCCTTCCCACCCATTTTTAGCTCGAAAGTTGTCAAGAAGAATGTTTTCCGAGAAAAACTATAAAAATTTTCACATTGGACTAGAAATCTTTACAGAGATGCACAAAACCAGGAAAAAAATTCTATAGAAATAATAAACGAAAAATTGAAAAGTTCAAAAAAATGCAACAAAAATAAAAAACAATCGAAAAAATTCTGTAAAGAAAAATAAAAAATTTTCAAAAAAATTCATAAATATTGGACAAATTGAAAAATAAACTATCCAAGTTACATGCAGTATAAAAATGTATGATATCAATTGGAGGCCAAGTTTTTATTGATAATTTGAAATATTTATCGAACAAATCGCAAACCTTAATTGAAATTCATGATAATTATTTTCAAGAAAAAAGTTAATGAAAAAAAAGTCATTGAAGTTACGTGCAGTACTAAAATGAATGATATCAATTCGAGGTCAAGTATTTATCAGTTATTCGAAATATAATCTCCGGCGACAAAAGAGCGTTGAGAATCCTTGTCGGGCTCACAACGTTTTATCAAAATTACTAAAAAATTAATGGAAATAAAATCATTAAAAATTCACATGAAAGTCATTCGTTACTTCAACAAGATACACACTGTAAAGAATCGATTCCCCTCCGACTTTCAGGATCCCCTGGTATTATTCACAACATTCAACTTCGATTGGATCGGTACAAATTATGTTCAAATACGTCTTAAACGTACTTGTCCGGCCCATCACTTTTTATTCAAATTGCTCATTCGAAAACAAATCAAAAACGAAGTTAATGCATGTGTTAATATTAAGGAACAGTAATTCCCGAGAAAATAATTTTCCTTCGAATCGCTCTTGTCAAAATGAAACGAAAATGAAAGATGAAGTTGAATAATCTATTTATATTATATGGAGTCATA
Source organism: Venturia canescens (assembly GCF_019457755.1). NCBI lineage: Eukaryota > Metazoa > Arthropoda > Insecta > Hymenoptera > Ichneumonidae > Venturia > Venturia canescens. The sequence goes on along the minus strand of NC_057425.1, from coordinate 16,592,561 downwards.
ATTCACAACAAAATCATTTTTCTTCAAATTCCAGGAATCCACGTGTCGTACTCGACTAGTTATATTTATCAAAATGTGTACGTGACTATAGAAAAAAAAACATTGCATGGCTGAGTAGGTTCGAAAATTTCTAGTAATGCGCCTGATTATTTCTCATTTTCATTGGTTCTTACCGAACGGTATGTGTTCACTGAAGAAAATCAGAAGTGGATATTGCTATACGAACTTGAGAACAATCAAGTTCAAATTACTTGGAGATATTATTTTTATTTCTATCCATTTTATTATATTTGTCATTATAGAACAGCTCTAATTTGTTTTCGAATGAGCAATTTGAATAAAAAGTGATGGGCCGGACAAGTACGTTTAAGACGTATTTGAACATAATTTGTACCGATCCAATCGAAGTTGAATGTTGTGAATAATACCAGGGGATCCTGAAAGTCGGAGGGGAATCGATTCTTTACAGTGTGTATCTTGTTGAAGTAACGAATGACTTTCATGTGAATTTTTAATGATTTTATTTCCATTAATTTTTTAGTAATTTTGATAAAACGTTGTGAGCCCGACAAGGATTCTCAACGCTCATTTGTCGCCGGACATTATATTTCGAATAACTGATAAATACTTGACCTCGAATTGATATCATTCATTTTAGTACTGCACGTAACTTCAATGACTTTTTTTTCATTAACTTTTTTCTTGAAAATAATTATCATGAATTTCAATTAAGGTTTGCGATTTGTTCGATAAATATTTCAAATTATCAATAAAAACTTGGCCTCCAATTGATATCATACATTTTTATACTGCATGTAACTTGGATAGTTTATTTTTCAATTTGTCCAATATTTATGAATTTTTTTGAAAATTTTTTATTTTTCTTTACAGAATTTTTTCGATTGTTTTTTATTTTTGTTGCATTTTTTTGAACTTTTCAATTTTTCGTTTATTATTTCTATAGAATTTTTTTCCTGGTTCTGAATCTTTTTTCTATGTCATCCAGAAACAAGAGACCATCAATGTACTTGTCCCAACCTTTTTTTCCCTAGGGGAAGTTTATGGTTTGATATCACGCCTTTTTCTCAAAAGTTCCTCATTTATGTTATGACGGTTATAGGATTTTAGTATAAATTTCTATGAATTAATTGCTTAGTACATTTTTATAGATTCCATTCTCATACGAACATGTTTTATGGGATAATCTTTTTCATGAAATTATCAGCAAATAAGGGACCATCAATGTACTTTTCCCAATCTTATTTTCCCTGTATATGATGTTCGGCTTATAAAGTTGGTTTCCACCATAAAAAACCAATTTTTCGTAAAAATTTTAGTGAAAATATTTCGTCACAAGTCTGCCCTTGAACTTTGGCGATTTTTTTCCTCATACTCTAATATGTTATGCCTATTAGGAACTCAACAGCATGGAGGAATCCGGGATGAGGCCCGAGAAATGAATTTCGGTTTATAATGTTGGTTTCCACGTAAAAGACCAATTTTTCTTCAAAATTGTACTGAAAATATTTCGGCACTGGTTTGGTCTTGGACTTTGGTGATTTTTCTCCTTGTCTTCTAATATGTTTTGTCTATTGGGAATCTAAGAGCATGAAGAAATACGTGTTGTAGGCCATAATATGATTTTCGGCTTATAACGTTGGTTTCCACGAAATAAGATCTATTTTTCGTCAAAATTGTACTGGAAATATTTCGTCACAGGTCTGTCTTTGGACTTTGGCTATTTTTTTTCTTCTACTCTAATATGCTATGCTTATTGGGAACCCAAGAGAATGGTAGAAAGCGGGTTGTGGGCCGAGATATGATTTTCAGCTTATAACGTTGGTTTCCACGAAAAAGGACCTATTTTTCGTCAAAATTGTACTGGAAATATTTCGGCACTGGTTTGTTTTTCCACGTTGGTGATTTTCCCCCTTATCTTCTAATATGTTTTGTATAATAGGAACCCAAGAGAGTGAAGAAATGCGTCTCGTGGGCTGTAATATGATTTTCGGCTTATAACGTTGGTTTCCGCGACAAAAGATCTATTTTTCGTTAAAATTGTACTGGAAATATTTCGTCTCCTGTCTGTTCTTGGCCTTTCGCGATTTTTTCCAATTCTTCATACCAAGAAAGAACTGATGTAAAGATTTCCTTAATAGAACAGATTTTATTTATCCCTGTTATTCAAAATTCAAATGAAAGATAGATCAAATTCATAACACGAAAAATCCAACAGATTTGCCCACTTTAAATGTCGCTTTTGCATTCTGAATCTAGAGATTTCATTTCATCCAAAACGTGCCCTCAATGAAATATATTTCCAAAGTTTGCAAGTGGCCGCTGAGGTCCAATTATCCACAGTTTGATAGTTGCTGAAAAAAAGTACCCGAAAACTTCTAACATTTATTATGCCAGAACTCAAAGCAGCAAAAAAAACTAAGCAAACTTAATTCAACAGAGCAACAGAATTCAAAGACGTTTAAGGTACCTGCATTGGTTTTGGAGGAAAACCATTTCAGGACAATTCAGAAATGAATTTAGAAATTCGAAAACTCACAATGGAGTAGAAAAAGGAAAATTGAAGTATTTAGAAAAGCGGAAGACTTTTGTGATGAATTTTCTAGATTACATGATACGGTTGGAGTAAATGATTTGAATGATTGGCACACATGCTGCAACACAGAAATATCAAAGTTTGGAAGTATTCGCTGTATATCAGTCATACAAACTTCAATACTATTTGAAAAGGAACACTTAAAAACTTGCATTTACCTTACATATTACCATAATCAAAGTTAAGGGGTGATCCGTCGCATATATATTTATCCACAGAAATTTCAGAGTTCGCAGGTATCTGCTGCGGTTCAATGTATCTGCGCAATGAGCTTCGAAGACAGCAATTTCAAATCTATCCATAAATGAGCAACTGAAGACTTTTATAATCAATTTTTTACTTCATATAGATGTTACAGTTAGAGTCAAAATGTAAAATGAATGGCACAGTATTTAAATTGTATAGAATGCAGATTTTTGCAGTATTTTAATGATCAGAATCTACAGCATTATAATGAAAAAGTCATGATGATACATTAAAATGACATAGCGCACATTGCATTCAGCAATTCTGTAAGTTTCTGGGGATGTTGGTAGGCATCATATTTGATCGCATACAAAACTGAGCAACAGTAGACTTATTGGAATGAATTTTTTTTATAATAATTCCATATTTGTAGTTTGCAAAGTGGAAATACTCAACATACATGTCATTCTATAAGTTTTGTTATCAAAATTTGTGTTTGCATACCGCATTCCTAAGATACGACTTTTCATATCATTAGCAAAAAAAGCATCCAAAGGCTTTCCGAAAAAGTTTCCAAATTTATCACTCGACAGACCTAATGGGAAAAGAATAACTACACACTAAACCAAGACCAGATTATTTTTTGAAAATCTGATTTACAAAATGTGCAATTCAAGATCATGGTTAGAAACCTCTCGAATCATGTTACCACAATCATCATGAAGGAGTAGAAAATCATAGAACACATTGAAACGAAACAAATGTCTACCAGCCGCTTCGCGGGTTCGGGGATTCCGACTTTTAATTCTTATTTGTTGTGCTGGCCGTCTGATCTGGGGTTATTGACCGGCTCAGCTGTGTGGATCTTCGGACAGGCAGATAAGAAGGAGAGAGAGAGATAGGAATACAACCTCAGGAGCGCGTCGGCTGCCGTGTTTACATACGGCGCGTACTGTCGCACTTTTTCATCATCGGTTAGGATGAGGATTCGATGTTTTGGTAGTCTGGAGGTGGGGACTTGGGAATTCCCTTGATTGTGTGATAGTCAGGCGCTGTGCTGAGAGACACGACAATAAAGGAATTCTTCGAACGATTTATGTGTCAAAGGATAATCGAACGCAGTGTCGAGAGACTTTTAACACATAATTCGGTTTTTCTGATCTATCGGGTGGCTCACGAATGGCGTTGGGATAATACTTGATTTTGTGTGTTTTGAGATGATGAAGTGGGTGCTGCGTTTAGAATGGTATGGGCTATACCGAGGACTTAGTATACTAATGAGGTATGGGCTGTACCGAGACTTATAAACTACGTGGCATGGGCTTTGCCGAGAACTTATATCTAAGAGTGGCCTGGGCTGTGCCAAGGAATTTAGATGTCTATGGCAAGTGATAGTCGGACGCTATGCTGAGAGACACTTGTCACGGAGATCTTAGGGTGATTTCGTTCCCGAGTGATAGTCGGACGCTATGCCGAGAGACACTCGTTTCCGAGATCGAGGAGAATATCGTGATAGCTGGACGCTGTGCCAGGAGACACGATATTCGAGGTAGGATGGGCTTTCCTAAGGAAGCGTGATAGCTGGACGCTATGCCAGGAGACACGCCGAGAGTGTATTATAGGATTGGAGTTTTTGGATCAAATGATAGCTCATTGGCCACGGAGGTGTCGCCTTATATAGTGTCCACTCCGTGGTGCGGCGGGGCACGCGGCGCGGGGTTTCCCTCGCCGTGGTGGGGCGTCGGAATCGACTGTTCTTACGCACACGGGCGCTTGCCGTGTGCGTGTAACGTGTATCGTTACATGGCCCCCCCAAAAGCGTTAATTTCGAGTTGCTCTTTTGGGACTTTTTATCTTTTTGCCTGTTGTCGTCGTTTTCGTGCTCGAAATGCGCTTTTTGTTTAGAATTAAGTTTACACATTTGTACAGGGTTTTGCTATATGTTTTTGCTTTCGCATCCGATACATTTAAGGCTCTTGCTAATACCAATTGACCTTCTTTGTATTCTACTAGATTGTGTTTGCTGTTGAACTGGCTTGCTTGTTTCTCTCTTTTTTTTTTTGCTTTCTCTTGCTTTTCTTCTTAGAGTTTCTCTTGAGACTTGCTTGTTGTCTGTTTCCAGAAATTTCTTCCATGGTCTTTCTGGGGTTATGCCTTGGTGTAATTGAATTGGGATATATCCTGTTGTTTCATGATATGATTGGTTTGTACAATCTTCTATTACCTCTAACCAATTTATCCATTTTTGGTGTCCTTCTTGTAGTAGGGATCTGAAAAAACTTGATAGTTCCCTGTTTGTTCTTTCTACGGGATTTGCTTGTGGATGTCTTATGGCCGTTGTTATTGTTTCTATATTTTCTTGTTGCATTCTCTCTTTCCATTTTTTCGACGTAAACTGCGTCCCTTGATCCGTTAGTATTTTTTCTGGTTCTCCTATTTTTGGGATGTAGTCTTCTATTATGCATTTTATTGTTGCTTCTGTTGTTGCCTTTCTTAGTGGGTATAGCTTTATGAGTTTCGAAAATACATCTATTGCTGCTAGGATGTGTTTCATTCCATACTTTGCTGTTGGCACGGGTCCGTAGTGATCTATTGAGAGTAGTTGTCCTGGTTCTTCTGGAATGATGTTTTGCATTGCCGGGAAGGATCCTTTTGTGTCTATTTTATTCTTTTGACATTGTCTACATTTCGAGATTATCTTCCGTGTTATTCGGTACATATGTTTGCAATAGAGGTCTTCGTATGGGATTTTGTAGCATTTCTTTGCTCCTGTGTGTCCAAATAGTTCGTGGCATTCATTGATTAAGTGGTTCATTTTTTTTTGTGGGATTATGGCTTTGGATGTGTTTTCCGTGTTTTTGTATATTATCCCGTTCTTTATGCTGTAATTCTTTTCATCCTTTTCGTTTTCTATGTGTTTCTTTATTGTGTTAATTTCTTCATCTTCTTCTTGTAGTTTTTTCAATTTCTTCAATGGGTTTTCTGTTTCTGGGTTCATTTCTCTTGCTAGTTTTGCCATTGTTATGTGGTTCTTTTTGCTTGCCTCCTCAGTGGTTGTTGGTCCACTTAGCGTGTCAGCTATTGTGTTCTTCTTTCCTTCGCAATGTTCTATCGTGATGTTGTAATCTTGTGGCGCTAACGCCCATCTAGTTAAACGAGCATGGGATGTGTCCTCCGGAGAGAATGGGTCCTTCGGAGGCATAGATTTTGAGAGGTGAAGGTGTAGCGGCTCGTTTTCGTCCTTGGCTCGTAGTTCGGCTTCATTGCTTCTAATTACTGACAATTGCATGATTTGTTGGTGTATAGCTTGGAATGACTCTTCCATTCGGCTCTGTATTTGTTCAAATCGTCGGTTCACAGAGGCTGATAGGTTCTCAAACCGGGAATTGATCGTGACATGATCTCTTAGGCGTTGCTCTTGGATTCCAATGACTGAGAGATCTTCTATTGTCCTTTTGTTTGATGCAATTGTGTGGTTCTTACCAAGATCCACTTCGGTAGTTTCTTTCGAACCTGCAGGAAACGCTATACTATTTAACACTATCGCTGGAGGTAGCTGCTTTTCTTTCCCGTGGTCCATGTTTTTGTGAGTGTTCTTAGAACTTATTTATAGCAAGATTTTAATCTTCCGGCAGTCTTACAAGTGAGATTTTCAATGGGTTGGATAGATAGCAATTTTCTATTAGCGGTTGAGATGCAAATCCTTTTAATTATCCTTTTATCAGCCGGTCCCTGTTCGGGCGCCAATGAAACGAAACAAATGTCTACCAGCCGCTTCGCGGGTTCGGGGATTCCGACTTTTAATTCTTATTTGTTGTGCTGGCCGTCTGATCTGGGGTTATTGACCGGCTCAGCTGTGTGGATCTTCGGACAGGCAGATAAGAAGGAGAGAGAGAGATAGGAATACAACCTCAGGAGCGCGTCGGCTGCCGTGTTTACATACGGCGCGTACTGTCGCACTTTTTCATCATCGGTTAGGATGAGGATTCGATGTTTTGGTAGTCTGGAGGTGGGGACTTGGGAATTCCCTTGATTGTGTGATAGTCAGGCGCTGTGCTGAGAGACACGACAATAAAGGAATTCTTCGAACGATTTATGTGTCAAAGGATAATCGAACGCAGTGTCGAGAGACTTTTAACACATAATTCGGTTTTTCTGATCTATCGGGTGGCTCACGAATGGCGTTGGGATAATACTTGATTTTGTGTGTTTTGAGATGATGAAGTGGGTGCTGCGTTTAGAATGGTATGGGCTATACCGAGGACTTAGTATACTAATGAGGTATGGGCTGTACCGAGACTTATAAACTACGTGGCATGGGCTTTGCCGAGAACTTATATCTAAGAGTGGCCTGGGCTGTGCCAAGGAATTTAGATGTCTATGGCAAGTGATAGTCGGACGCTATGCCGAGAGACACTTGTCACGGAGATCTTAGGGTGATTTCGTTCCCGAGTGATAGTCGGACGCTATGCCGAGAGACACTCGTTTCCGAGATCGAGGAGAATATCGTGATAGCTGGACGCTGTGCCAGGAGACACGATATTCGAGGTAGGATGGGCTTTCCTAAGGAAGCGTGATAGCTGGACGCTATGCCAGGAGACACGCCGAGAGTGTATTATAGGATTGGAGTTTTTGGATCAAATGATAGCTCATTGGCCACGGAGGTGTCGCCTTATATAGTGTCCACTCCGTGGTGCGGCGGGGCACGCGGCGCGGGGTTTCCCTCGCCGTGGTGGGGCGTCGGAATCGACTGTTCTTACGCACACGGGCGCTTGCCGTGTGCGTGTAACGTGTATCGTTACAACATATTAGGGAACGAATTAATAATATGAATCGATCCGCTGCAAACTGAGCGGGTGAAAACAAGGATCGGAGAAGGCAGAGCCAAACTGAATATCAAGCAAATTATGGGGATGTTTAAAAATAATCACGACACAAGAAATAAATTAGAAAATATTTATTCAATTATAGTTTCTAATATCATTCTAACAGTTGCGTGTATTTTTGTTCTATTTATTCGTATATATAACCTATGTACACATGATATATAATCACGCCACTGACAATATATTCGCACTGGACAATATTTCTCGTATTCTGGTTTAATTGAAGGATTATTTCAGTTAACACTTATTTCCAATCGAACGAAATGATGAAATCTTGAAAAGTTTCATTGACATATGCATCGCGCATTTTTTATATTCTTTTTCACACACACATCACAGACTACATTTACGCGGCCGCTTTGATACCGGTTTAATATATCATAAATAACAAAATAAATAGTAATATGCACTTCTTTAGATGACGAAAATTATTTTTTTATTGATCCCGCACGTACTTCGTAATGTCGAAACTCTGTTCATACGATCAAAAACTGACACATGGTTTGTACATTATTATATGTATATCGATCGAATTTATGACTGCTGTTACCAGCTGTGCTGCGCCGTGTGCTACGTTCTGAAGTTGACGTCAGATTTCCAATCATCAACAACTAATTTCAACAACCAATGACAACGTTTAAAAATGGATGTCGTCAGATCCAACCAATCAGAAACTCGAGAGCATCAAAGTGCCTTTGATTGTGTTGTAAATATAGACGCATAAATTCTAGAATGTGTTGGTAACTTTTGCATAATCTTGAGCCTGTGCAAAGTTTTTTCTCAGCAATTACGCCACCGATCATGCTGATTGTGGGTGGAATCGAAAGAGAATTTATTAATTAATCTCCAGTTCAATTTTCAAAGCCTCAGATGACTCAGGAGTTTCGTAATTGAACAAAATGACATGCTAATTTTACCCCCACCACCGCGAATCGTTTTATTCAGAGAAAAGATAGTCTCGGCGAGCTCGGGCCAGCAGACGACAGGGCTGTCAATGTACTTGTCCCGAGACTCTACCGAGTCTCTTGAACAATGACAGATTTATGTGTTCGTTGTTGCACATTTTTTAACCTGCAGAGGCATTTCTCAAAAAGTGTAAGAAGGGATTTTTTGAAGTCAACCGCACTTCCTCCACTTTCTCGATTAGATCTTGGGAATCACATTCGAGTTTCCAGAAAAGTCAAGATTTTTCCTCCCTCCTACTCATCCCCACCTCAGAACCGAAAAAAAACGCGTATATAAAATGAAACAATTTTGAGGAAGGTCCAGACTCTGTTGAGACGACGTAACAGTTACGAGTCGAATTCCGTTCAGTGCATCATGTCTCTCACCGTCGACATTGCTACCGAGCAATTGCTGCGTATGCAAGCAACTCTCCTGCGGACGTTGGAGCAATTTTTGGTGTGGGAACACCAATGTGATACCCTCATCGAATCGTTGGAGGAGCAAGTTCGATCGAAACGACCACGACTGGGATATCACCACTCGGTCACTTCGCAAATCTTGCGTCTCGAATGTTTGAAGCAGGCAACACGCCAACGCTTCATACATTGGGGCGGAGGATTAAATGATCACGGATTAACATGGCGCGAAATTGACAGCGCATTTGAGAATCGCTTGTCAACTGGCGCTGTGATTAATCGTGATCATATCGACCCACGAAAGTTTCTATTGGATGCGTATGAGCTTGTTGAAGAACAAGTGCAGGCTCATATTCTTAAACACAATAGCATCAAAGTGAACACTTCGTTTAACGGAGAGTTTACCGTGGGTGATAAGCGGGCGAATAAAAGTGTCAACACGGCAAATGTTGAACTTTTCACAACATCGGACCTGAGTGAGTGGTATCAGAAGCGAGTCGTGGAGCCGACTCTAAAATCGCTCGAGGAGTTCCAAGAGAGTGACAGCGGCTGGACCTTGACATCCATAACCAATCTAACAGTGAACATCAACAAGTATAATGCCTTACGTGCAGGATGTCACGTTTCATTGGTAAAATGGATACAGTTGAAAAGAGCGGTGGTGAATGTGAAATCGACGGATAATGCGTGTTTTGGATGGGCAATGACTGCTGCTCTTCATCCGGTAGACCGATACAGCGATCGCACATCTTCTTACCCGCATTATTCGACGATATTCGACTTCCGAGGCATCAACTTCCCTATAACGTTGGACCAGATTGGGAGATTTGAAAAGATGAATAATCTCTCAATCAACGTCTATAGCGAGAACAAGGAAGTCATTTTACCAGTCCGCGTGAGCAAGGAGAAAAAAGAGCGCCACATCAACTTGCTGTACATTGAAGACGTGTCGGGATGTGGAATTGGACACTTTGCGTGGATCAAGAATTTATCCCGACTAGTCAACTCTCAACTTAATACTGATGGGCACAAGAAATATATCTGTGATCGGTAAGTAAATTAATATACAACTATAAAAAATTTCATTCGTTGCGATAATGATGAAACGTTTTTAAAAATTTGAAATTTATTTTATTGTTACAGATGCCTGCATTACTTTTCAACCATCGAAAAGCTACAGTCTCATGAGGTTGATTGCGGCGTACTCAACGATTGTGCTGTTCGACTACCGGGCGAAAACGACAAATGGCTGGAATTCACGAACGCCAATCGTAAGGAGCGTCTCCCGTTTGTGGTATATGCCGACCTCGAATGTATCCTGGAGAAGACCAACGCTGATGAGAGGGAGAAAAATAAGAGCCAACATCATCGTGTCTTCGGCGTTGGATATTATGTCAAGTGCTCCTACGATGATTCGCTGTCGGGATACCACGAACGAAGAGGTGAGGATTGTGTGGAATGGTTCGTAGAAGAACTTAAGCAATTAGCTTTGCGGGTAGAAAAAATTCTTCTTACGAACGTTCCAATGAAAGAATTGTCTCCGCAAGAGTGGAGGAAATTTCGGGAAGAAAAAGAATGTCATATTTGTGAGAAGCCTTTTGTCGAGGGTGATGAGCGTGTCCGCGATCATTGCCACGTGACAGGACAATTCAGAGGTCCGGCTCATTCAAATTGTAATTTAAACTATCAGAATTCGTTTTTCATGCCAATAGTTTTCCACAATTTATCCGGTTATGATGCACATTTTATAATTAAAGAAGTAGCAACTGCGTTCGCGGGGAAAATCGATTTGCTCCCAATAACAAAAGAAAAGTACATCTCTTTCTCGAAAACGGTTCAAACATCCAAAGACACGCGGAAAAATATAAAATTACGTTTCATCGACTCTTTCAGATTTCTCAATACAAGTCTCGATAAACTAGCTTCATTTTTAACTGCGGACAAACTCTTAACTTTAAAATCACAATTTCAAGATTTAGACCATTTTCATTTATTAACACGAAAAGGTGTCTTTCCATACGAGTACATTGATAGTTTGGAAAAGTTGGATGAAACGGAGCTTCCACCGCGAGAAGCATTTTACAGCTCTTTAACTGATTCAACAGTTTCCGAAAAGGAGTATGCACATGCGAAAAATGTGTGGGAACGATTTTCAACGCGAACGCTCGGTGAATACAGCGATTTATACTTAAAGACTGACGTATTACTTTTAGCCGATATCTATGAGAATTTCCGCAATACTTGCCTGAAAAGTTACGGTCTTGACCCTGCGTTTTACTATACTCTTCCCGGATATACCTGGGATGCCATGATGAAATATACAAAGGTAAAGTTTGAATTGCTCACTGACATCGACATGGTATTGTTCGTGGAGAGAGGTATTCGAGGTGGTCTTAGTCAATGCTCCAAAAGACATGCAAGTGCCAATAACAAGTACATGAACTCATATGACCCATCTATTCCATCATCATACTTGATGTATTTTGATGTTAACAATTTGTATGGATGGGCAATGAGTCAACCATTGCCTTATGCAGATTTCGAATGGATTGAAGATCTTGCAAACTTCAACGTTGAATCTCTGCCATCAGACTCTGAAATTGGTTATATACTTGCAGTTGATCTGGAATATCCAAAACACTTGCACAATGCACATAGTGATTTGCCATTTTGTCCAACGCATGATAAACCTCCGGGCTCGAAGCAAGAGAAGCTTCTTGCAACGGTGAATGCGAAAAAACGATATGTCATACATTATCGTGCATTGCAGCAGTGTTTAAAACATGGTTTGAAAATCACGAAAATCCACAGAGTCTTGAAGTTTAAGCAATCTTCCTGGCTCAAAACATACATTGATTTGAATACACAATTTCGTACACGTGCGAAAAATGATTTTGAAAAAAATCTATTCAAATTAATGAATAATGCTGTGTTTGGAAAAACCATGGAGGATGTTCGTAGTCACGTCCAAGTTAAACTGTTAACGCAATGGGCAGGTCGATATGGAGCAGAGGCTATGATCGCTAAACCTAACTTTCACAGTCGAAGTATTTTTGCGGAAAATTTAATCGCTGTAGAGTTGCGAAATCTCCAAGTCATGTTTAACAAACCGATATATGTTGGCATGTCTATTTTAGACATTTCAAAAACTTGTTTATATGAATTCCACCACGAGTTCATGATGCCGATGTATCAAAATAAATGTAAAGTCATGTATACGGATACTGATAGTTTAATTTACCATATTGAATGTGAAGATGTGTACGAGGACATGAAATGTAATCTCGACAAATATGACACTAGTGACTATCCCCATGACAACATCTATGGTATACCGCTAGTCAACAAAAAGGTCCCGGGTCTCATGAAAGATGAAAACAATGGGGCCATAATGACTGAATTCGTTGGACTTAGATCGACGATGTATGCGACGCGAGTTGAAGGTAAGAACGATGTTAAAAAAGCAAAAGGAGTAAAAAGTAATGTTGTTGCGAGAACCATAAGATTTGAGGATTACGTGACATGCCTTAATCAGCAGATCGAGATGAAACGTTCTCAATCTTCAATTCGCTCGACATTACACAATGTCTATACCATCACAGAGACAAAAATTGCTCTAAGTCCACACGATGACAAGCGGTATGTCATACCTGGAACGGTAGACACGTTGCCATGGGGCCATTACAGTATTCCTGAATTTCCAGAAGCTATGGAGTCATAGATCATACGAATGTGTGCTCATGAGTGTTAAAGATTGAGAGAATATATTTGTACATTGAATGCGAAAAAAATTGTGAGAGTGGGAACTTGTTCTCAACATTTATACATTGTAATAAAAATTCTGTAATGGAGGACTATTCTCCTCAAAAATTTGTACATTTGGAATATATATATCTTGTAATTGATGTTAAATAAATTTTTTTGTGAAACTGTCATTCTTTTTCCTTCAATCTGCTCTTCGTGCGGAGAACTTGATTGGGAAAGGGTCGTAAAAATAAATCAGACTTTGAATTTTCCATCTTTATCGTTTACAAATCATTTTTATTTATCCAACTATTGTGTGCTTTGTCGAAACCTAGCCACTTTACAAACAACTGACTACCACGTTTCTTCAACACTTTTTCAATGAGATATATGTCGGGATATTTTGCTCGAAGCAGCTCTTGCTCGTAAAAACCACCTGCGATGGGCTCATCTTGATGATCTTTTATATTATATGTAACTGGATTAGTTTTTCTCACTCGATATATTGTGAAAATTTCAGTTGTCCAGTTTGGTGTATAACCTTTTTCGAATACATTCTTAAATTTACTTATGCGCACTTTATCGCCGATTTTTAATTTTGCTTGGTTTCCTACTTCAGATCTATTGTATACATTGTGCAATAATTGTTTTTCATTCTCAGCGTTTACATCTTTCGGTTTCATTTTTATCGTACGATGTAATGTATCATTATATTTTATAATTAATGTATCGAGAATATCGATCCATTTCCAGTTTCCGCGAAAACTAAATTGAATCCACATTTTATTCTTAAGTGTACGATTGAAGCGCTCACAAATTGATGCTTTCAAATTACTAAATGTAGAATACAAGTGTATATTGTACTTTTTCATCAAAGCCTTAAAGTTCATATTATAAAATTCTTTTCCTCGATCGACGTGAAGATTTTTCGGTATGCGTCCTTTGCTGAGAATCGTCTCCATTGCAGCACTCACATCTTTTCCACTTTTACTCTTCAACGGTGCGGCCCAGGCGAATTTGGAGAATATATCGATGACGGTGAGGAGAAATTTATGGTTGGAGTTGTGTTGTGCATATGCAGACATATCTACAAGATCAGCTTGCCAAGTCTCATCCAGGCCACGTATATCCACATGTCGACGTGGATAATTCCGCCGAGCTGGCTTATGCAGTTCTTCAACCACCGCAAGCTTCTTTTCACTCATTTTTTCTTCTCCCCCCCACGGTCCTCATCAATTGCAGAAGATAAGAGTCTGGAGGATTTTTCACTGACTTATCATTAGATGATCTCGTAAAAACTTCATATCATCATGAAGTTCTGAGATTTCTCTCTTTATATTATCAATTTTTTCACGGAGATAGGCGAGCTCGGTTCTCACACGCTTTTCTGCAGCCGCCACATTCGATTCACACTTTTGATTCGTTGTATGAGTCACACTATGAGTTATAGAATGAATGTGTTTGCTGAATGCACCGAGTGTTACAACATCTCGAGCATTTACTGGCTCACCAACGTTGCTCAGTCGTTTTTGTTCCAAGTCGTAATGACCGTCCGATGTAATTTTGAATCCAGCACCTGGTTTACCCGGAGGACCTGCACCACGTCTACTCAACTTTCGTCCAAACACATCGACACTCATGTTGGGAATGTGGATGAAAGCAAGCCATCACATGTTAATAAATGATTTCAGCTTCACGCAACTCCTCGATAATCGATATAATTTCATTCGAATGTGATGAATTTCCAGCAGCTTGCGATGCGAGCAATAAGCGAAGACGATCTACCAGCTCATTTGGATCATCCCAATAAACATAGTCGACAGAGGTATGCTTTCGTGCTACCTTATACTGAGGCAGAGCACCACCTTTCTTATCGTTGCTACCGAGCATTTGGGATATATAATTTTTAAATTTACTATTTTTATCCTGACGTACCGCACCCGTGCGTTTATAAATTTTTTTATGAGCATTCGTTGTGATGATAATTTTCTGATATTTCTCCAAGTCATTTGGTGTTAGATATTTGAGTTCGGGCTCTTTTTTAAACAACAGTTCCACCAAGCCAATACTTTTGGGATACTTTTCATCTCCAACCACTATATGATCGAGTTCGAAATGAATTGGCGAATCACCAATCATTAATCTGTTTTGAGCGAGATTTCGTACTCCATACACGCCATCTAATCTTGTTTTGTTATTACTACGCAGTAAGCCCAGATATTCACGTATCAAATTATCAACATCTCCAGATGATTCCAAGTTATCATCGTCCTCATCATCATCATTATTATCTTCATGAATATCATTATCGCTATTTTTAGTTAAGGGTACACCGACATTCTCATCAGTAATTGCATCATGCCAAATATCATCTTTGAAAGAAATATCTTGCTTCATGCTATTTTCTCCAAAATTTGGAGACTCTTCCTCCTTCTCCTCCTCCTCCTCCTCTTCCTCCTTTTTAACATTTACACGTTCATTCTTAATTTTAGGTTCTTTCGTATATGAAACTAGTTCTTCTAATGGTTCAACAATCGGTTTAAACACATCTTGCATTTTCTGCTGAGCACTATCACGTCCACTTTTCAACATTCGATGTTTTCGTCTGATTGCATCACTCGCCTTGGCAAGTTCACTCAATACAGCCGTCTCCTTTAAAATTTCTTTGCGCTTCATGTTGACACGAGTAAGTCAGACTTTAGACTGCCTTGTAAAATCCAGGGGAACAATTATTTATCATCATCATCATCATCATCATCATCATCATCATCATCATCATCATCATCATCATCATCATCATCATCATCGACAGTGAGGAAAGAATCAAATCCCTTTCTATATCTTCCAGCATTCAACTCACTATCCTTGTCAATCGTGATGAATCCATACTTGTCCGATTTCCAACACTTGACACACAATTTTTTAAAACTTGCATAAGTCATATCCGTATTGACATGATCATTATATACATGCTTGAGGTTCATATCATCTTGTTTGAATAGCACTATAAAATTTGCATTGTCTCTCACGAGATGTTTCGGAATACGAGTATACGTCTGACAGAGATAAAAACTATCCACAATCTCGTGTCTTCCCATGGAAAAAAATGCTCTCACGTTGTCCTGTTTCTCACACGCTATATCGTCAAAGATGAATATGGAGTTTGGGCGAGCTTCACTAGGTGCCACAACTTGTTCATGCTCGTTAAATTGAAAAAATTCCACTCCTTTCACAGGTTTAAGCATTCGCTCGAGCAATCGGTATTTAGGCTGCTTCAACGATTTCGAGTATAGATATATATTCTCAAATCTCAAACCATTTGGATGTATTAGGAGCGTGAGTAAGGCATTCGTTTTTCCACAATTCGAGGGGCCACAAAATACGGCTCGAATGCTGTTAGGTAGTAAGTTTCCATGACGCTTCTTCACACTACCCGCTCCAACAATAAATTCATCGAAATTTATTATGGGGAGTTGACCGCTCGAAACTTGTTTCTTCGACTTCATCTCGCGTGCGACTGATTGAAAAAATCATATAAATGCAACTTTATAATGTTGAAATAGTCAGTCGAGTTGTAACCACTGCAGAGTGATGATTGTACATGATAAACCTGGTAAAGGTTTGGTAAACAGTATAATCAACAATCTCCCCGTGGAACTACATCTACCGGGCTATCAATATTGTGGACCTGGTACGAAATTGATCAAACGTCTTGCTCGTGGTGATCCTGGTATAAACGCGCTGGACGCTGCGTGTAAAGAACACGATATCGCATATTCGAAAAATCGTGAAAACTTGAAAGCACGACATCTGGCGGATAAAATTTTGGCTGAACAAGCCTGGCAACGTGTAACCTCGAAAGACGCAAGTCTTGGTGAAAGAGCAAGTGCTTGGGCCGTCACAAACATTATGAAGGCGAAAAAGAAATTTGGTCTAGGTATGAAACGAGTGACGAAAAAGACCAAAAAAAGTGTTTGCTTGAAAAAGATCATTAGTGCCGCAAAGAAAGCCATGATTCGTAGTGGTGACCCCCGTGAAATCGTCATGTCAGCATTGAAAGGTGCGCGTGCCAGTGTTAAAGGTGTTAAAGTACGCACGCCTCGGGTTCTACCTGTACCTCGCAAAATCGGCGGTTTATTGCCCTTCCTCGTACCCATCTTTGCCGGCCTTAGCGCCGTTGGTGCACTGTCTGGTGGAAGTGCTGCAATAGTCAAAGCTGTAAATGCTGCTCAAGCGGCTAAAAAGGAATTGGAGGAAAGTAAACGTCACAACCGAACACTCGAGGCCATCGCTTTGGGTAAAGGTTTACATCTGAAACCATACAAACAGGGTTTGGGTCTTTACCTCGGGACAAAAAACGTATAATCACGCTACCACATCAACCACTCACCGACATCGATCTGCTAAAGTATGCGAGAGCCATGAAAATTCGTAACTTTCGTGGGGTTTTCATGCGTGACACTTTGCCTGAAAATGGACCACTCAAACAAGAATCAGCAATAGTGAATTTGGATGAAAATGTGGGCCCTGGAACACACTGGGTTGCATATAAAAAGAATGGTCAACGAGTCACATACTTTGACAGCTTCGGTAATCTCCCACCTCCACCCGAACTCATGAAATACTTCAATGTTGGTAGCGTGAAATACAATTATAAAAAGTATCAGGAATACGATACAATAATATGCGGGCATTTATGCTTGAAATTTTTGTGTGGACAACTAAATCGACGAGACAATTATGCACTATATAAATGAGGACTATGGAGCTGCGTGTTTAGTTCTAAATCTGCGAGCATCATGGATGATAGTTTGACGATCACCATTACTGGATCATCCTCCATACTCGAGGCACAATTTTTTCCACCCATCGAACTATCGCCCGACAAAAATTATACTCTTGGACTCGTCGAGCTGCTCACATTCAATTCGATTCCAAATATCGACATTGGTTGCAATGAATTTCACGTTGGAAATCATGTGGTGACCATTCCAACGGGCAGCTATGAAATTGAAGATATTGAAAAATATTTGAAAACTGAGTTGGCATCTAAAAACATACAAATTCAGCTTAAGCCGAATAATTATACGCTACGCAGTGAAATTGAGTGCAATCAATCGATTGATTTTACATCCAAAAATTCGATTGGACCTTTGCTGGGTTTTACGTCGCGTCGATTGGAGCCCAATAAAAGACATGTGTCCGATCTACCCGTGTCCATTCTCAAAGTGAACGCCATTCGAGTCGAGTGTAACATAACCACTGGTGCATACATCAACGGGCGAAAAGTTCATACAATTCACGAATTTTTCCCATCTGTACCGGCCGGCTATAAAATCATCGAAGTACCGTCGAGCGTCATTTATCTACCAATCCTTCACATTTCCTTCTTCAACCGAATTTTATTTGTTATAGCAACTAACCTATTCAATTACTGAAGATATTCAACTGATAATAAATCACATTTTAATAAATTTTCGAGAGGATTCGTCTGTATAATCTCGTTTTTTTTTATTATCACATACACAATTGCACTTTGTTAAAATCAACATAAAAACATGAGTGAATTTTTGCGAAGAAATAGTTGCCGCCGAGCATATATGAGATGATGTTCGAATTCAGGTGGGCGTGTAACGGCAGCGTTAATACTAGTTCCATAAAAATAATACAGTAATTAAGGTCTAGTTTGATTCTTATTTGAATGAGCAATTTGAATGAAAAGTGATGGGCCGGACAAGTACTTTTAGCACATATTTAAACATAATTTGTACCGACACGAAATCGACATCGAATATTGTGAATACCAAGGGATCCTGAAAGTCTGAGAAGAATCGATTTTCTTCTAAGTATCTGTCACCATAGAGTAACAAATGACTTTTACCTTTGATGCGATTTTTTGGTAACTTTTTGATTCACTAGAACTTTTTCAAGTTCCGGATGCTTCCCGTAGGAATGAATTTCTCACGTTCTATTTAAATTTTTTTTTCCTTTACAATATAATTACGGATTTGTATTTCTTCTAAATATAATATTTTTTCACGATTTGTGAAAGCTTTTCTTAATTGTGTTGTTGAAATTATTTACAGTTGGTTTCATAATTTTTTTTACATATCATTATGTTTTTAATTTTTTTCATTCGCCATCCGATGTACTCGTCACTTGCATTTATTTGACAACGTTTTGTTCATTTGAACACCAAACGTTTTTCATACATTACCAGGATTTAGCAGATTCATTTTTTTTATTCATTACGTTTGAAATGGTTTTTTTTATAACCTTTGGTAATGAATTGCTCATTTGAAGCAAGTTTTAGAACTTTCTCAAGTTCCGGATACTTCCCGTAAGAATGAATTTTTCACGTTCTATTTGATTTTTTTTTCCTTTACAAAATAATTCCAGATTTTTATTTTTTTTAATATAATGTTTTTTCATGATTTGTGAAAGCTTTTCTTAATTGTTTTATTCAAACACAGTTGGTTTCGTAATTTTTTTTACATACCATTATGTTAAAAATTTTGTTTATTCGTCATCCGATGTACTCGTCCCTTTTGAATTTATTTGACAACCTTTTGTTCCTTTGAACCAAATGTTTTTCATACATTACCAAGATTTAACAGATTCATTTTTTTTATTCATTACGTTTGAAATAGTTTTTTTTATAACATTTAGTAATGAATTGCTCATTATTGAAGCAAGTTTCCAGAGAATAGATCGAACAACTTCTTATAAATCATCGAGCATTTATTTTTTGGACTACACGAGTAACACGTCGGGTTTCACTCATCAGTCGAGGTTACATAAAACATAAATGTACTGTGACGTGACATTTGAGCCACGCCACTCGTACGGTTCCGTGTCGACCAGTGGACCGGATTTACGGTCCTACTTGACCGACGCACGCCGACTCACGGGGCTGGACCGATCGGAGACTCAACTGGCATAGAGGCGAAGTATTTTCGTTTGTTTTATTTCACCGTTTGTGATTTAGTTTTTGCGGCGAAAAGTATCTAATATCACCGCGGAATCCGCGAAAACGTGTGAACGTGGTTGAGAAGACGTCGAGAGAGGAGACTGAGAGAGTTAGAGCCTAATAATTGAATTATACCATTGCCGTTTTATTGCATTTTGGCCCATTTCACCCCACGTAGTTGCCCTCGCGCGGGAAAACGCGCAAGCGTCTCAGCACGGTTCATAAAAATAGCTTTTTTTGGTTAAATCGCGTGCTCGAGTGCGGATCCGTATTCCAGGTTTAGTCATCGAAATCTGAGAGTGGGTGTCAAGGACTAGCGCCGGAAAAAGGCCCAATGTCGGTGGCCGCCCGCTAGTCCTCCTACTGTAGCAATCAAGAGTTGCAACCCCACCATCGTATCCTTGGGAACCGCGGTCCGAGTCAAATCGGCGCCTCGTCTAATGGGGTTCGGGTTCGTTTCCGAGTTGGAGGTGCTGAATTTCCTGGTGGTTTAAGAGTGGGCCCACCGTGGATTCAGGGACGCTTGGATCCATGAGGGAGGCCTCCCCTCTTTCCGGAGACGAACGCCGAATGGCCCTAGAGGAAGGCGACTAAGGAACGATCATTTGGAAGGACCTGTACTCGAGCGCGGGGTTTGAGAACCGTATCAGCCGCATCGATCCTCGTTCGCTGGATCGGAGTGGGGATAACATTCCAACGTAATACGCGAAAAACTCCGAAATACCACGTGAGGCGTGAGGATAGGAGAGACAGAGAACAATCCAGTGCTGGGACACGGGCGCGTGGCCCTTCGTGGGGGGTAATGAGTGGTGGGGATAGAGCGAATTCGGGAGCTCTTGCCTACGAACGAGGCGAGGGATCATCAGTCTACGATCGATATCCTGCGCTGTGAGTCGTGTGTAAGTGCCCTTTGGATTACCTGGTTGTTCTTGGCTGATTCGGAGGAACTCTCGGTGAGCTCGTTCCTCCTTCTCTCCATTAATACGTTCGATCCCGTGATTCTTTAATCATTTATTTGGCGTTCCCTTTGTAGTACTAGTCATTTTGTTTGGCGAACCACGATGCCGTGTTCTTTTGCGACAGTCGCGCGTTCACGCCACGTGGGTATTAATTTTTAGAGTTTGAGGAATCACGGGAGGAGAACAATTGCGATCCAAATCGGCCTTGTTTTTTTTCTTATTGTGCGCTATTTTTCGAGTCCTTAATCCCTATTAGTTGTTTTATTATGAGAATTTTAGTGGAATATTACGGCCAATATTACGTCGTAATATTTCAAAGTTTCGTAACTGCGTAACTGCGAACTATCGGGTTCGCCTCAGTCTCTCTCTCAGCGCGCGCTCAAGGCCAGCGTCGTACTCGCGTGTTTACCTTTTTTTTTTCTTGCGCTTCGCGCTCGCCGCGCGGGCTCTCCAAGCCGATGTCGTTATCTTATGCCCCGGCGTATTATTTTCTATATTTTTCGTAGTCGAGAATCCCGGGCGAAATCTTATTCCCTCGTCGGGGTTTATTATTTTGCGTACGATTATTGCGTTATTATATTTTGCCTTGTAAATGGAATTCGTCAAGCTGCCTACACGCCACGACGCACCGCTGCTTACCTATCCATTCTGGACTACCTCGCAGCGGTGATTCCATATTTTTCGTTATCGGGTTTGATTAGTTCGGGTGCGATTATTGCGTTACTATATTTTGCTTTGTGAATGGAATTCGTCAAGCTGCCTACACGCCACGACGCACCGCTGCTTACCTATCCGTTTCGGACTACCTCGCAGCGGTGATTCCATACTTTCGCTATCGTGTTTTATTTCTTTCGCGTGCGATTCCTACAGCATTACGTTATAATTTTTGTTCGTAAATGGAGACGTCGAGTTGCCTACAAGCCACGACGCACCGCTGCTTACCTATCCGTTTCGGACTACCTCGCAGCGGTGGTTCCATACTTCCTTTATCGCGATTTATTTCTCTCGCGTGCGATTCCTGCGTCATTCTGTCATAGTAATTTTGTGTAAATGGAGGCGTCAAGTTGCCTGCAAGCCACGACGCGCCGCTGCTTACCTATCCTATTTGGGACTACCTCGCAGCGGCGACTCCGAATTTTCTTTAGTGGAACCTCTTTCCTCGCGCACACCTGATTCGGTGGTCGATTTCGTTATTTTATTATTTTGTTTATCAGTTCGATCGGACCCAATTTTGTTATTACTTCCTGTATTATTGTGGGCGAGCCACGACTACCTCCGACTAATAAACTGCATTTTAAGTCGAAATAACTACGCGTTGAGTATCTCTTTTGACCTTTTATGTTGCCTCGTGTTGTTACTCTCACCTTGGGCCAGCCCCTCTACCACTTCGTACCTCAGTTGGAGCTGAGTAGCCGGACCATCCTCGGTCACCTGTGTCGGGTGGCTCGGAAGGTCGTATTTGGCGAGGTAGGGCGAAAAATAAGTCGGTATTCCGACGGTACCTCGGTACCTGGCGCCCAGCTCGACCTCGCCGGTACGCCTCCACCCGTTAGCGGGTCAGGTGAGTCGAGAAGGGACAGGTTGGACCCTTTGCGGGGAAAAATCTTGTTACAGTACTTGTCTCCAATTTTTTTACAGCACTCATGCTGTTTTCACGGTTTTATTTGACTACTTTTTGTGCACTGTGAACTTGAAAAAAATTCACAGGACATGTTACGACACAACTATTATCGTTAATTCATTTTTTTGTTCGTTCCAAGAAATACACATAACTATTCTTGGCGTTTCTCGGCCAACTTCTTTTTTCGACTTTAGCATCATCAGCAAAAACCCATGACGTACCAGATCTTAACATGTTCGTATAATGCCCTTCAAATACTGTTCGATCATGATGGAAAATAGCACTATTGACTTTATATTTTTCCCCGCAAACAGTAACTACAGCGGATGGAATACCTTTAATACTAAAATCAATCTTTGAAGGTTTCATAGTTTTTTCATCTATAGATAATATTAAAAGTTGAAGAATCAAAACGCCTTGAACAGTTGATAGCAAAGTTTTTGTTAAGAGTGTTCCCATTCCGCCACAAGCATTGCACTGATGACCTTCAATCGGATTCCACTGAGACAAACTATGTTCGATTAATTCCTGTAAAGTAAAAGCTTTTTTAACACGCGGAAAGCTCACAACTAGTATATTATTTGCTTGTTCATCTGTGGTCGTATATTGACAAGCTTTACATCGAACTTTAATAATCAATTTATGTTCTACAGCATTTCGAAGTAAATCAGATTTTTTGCAGATTCCCATGAAAAATTCATAAACGTCGTGCTGTTTTTTTTGAATAAACGATTCTCCTACATATTCTCTTACAACGCATGAACTCACTGATTTATTTCTTTCCTCATAAGACCGAAGTAAAAGAGGTATAGGATTTTCTTTCTCCTCCGAAGTTCTGAAAAATTCTTCCCTAAGAGGTTTGCAATTGAAAATACATTGTATAATAGAATTAGCATAACACGAAACACCATCCGTATTGGTTAATCCGTTAATAGACCAGGAGCTCATATTTTTCCATTCACTTGCCGCTGATTGATACTCCATAACATTTTTGGATATAGCCCAAACAAAATCTGGAATTTTGGGAGCCCATTATTTGGCAAACTTTATGAGGACAAGATCTGTACGAAACTTCTGTCTGAGACGATTGTATTCCCTTATAGCTAACTCATCTGCTTTTACAGAATGGGGATCGAAATTGATTAAATGTAGTCCGTCTAAGGTAGTAACACGAGAAAGACCGACATAAGTCTGTCCACAAGTGAATATAGAATTTCCTGCATTATAATTATTACCTATCAGTGTATTCGGAAAAATTTTTAATTAATAAAATAGATTTTTAGTTTCCCTACCTTGGAAATTTTTAAAAAAATTCCCTGCCTCATTGAAAGAGAAAAATATATCAAATTACGGCTAATAAAAATTCCAGATAACGCGATATTGAAAATCCAACTTACGCAGAATTAGTTTTTTTGAAAAATCATTTTATTATACATTAAAGTTGTTTTAAGTACTATACAGCCAAACAAACATGCGCGCGCATATTTTATTTCCAACTTAAATTTTACTTTGTTCGATTAAAAATCATCAATACTTTCGAATAGTCTGTTATGCGGTTACAAATTCAGCGCCATTTTCTAAATTATCAAGAATTCCATCAACGCCCTCATAAATTTCTTCTCCAACCCTATTGACTCCTGAATTAACGAGTCAGAGCAAATTTCAAAATGGACCATATTTTTTACCAAAATACATTAAGCAAACTCGTTTCTGAAAAACACGATGAACCAAGCCACAAGTCCGTAACTTCTTATCAGCAACAACGAGGAAAACTGCAAAAAACGTAAATATATATATATATATTATATAAGTGTTTCAAACCATGATTGCAATAATTTCCATCATCGACTAATTCGTAGCGTTAAGCTTGGATACTGACTTACCTTGAGAAACACTTGAATCAATGGTTGTGTCTTGGCAAGAGCAACACGAAAAATGACCAAGCAGTTTGGACGGAATTCTCACAGCGAAAATCCAGAAATATTTTTTTTTTTAACTGAAATAGAATACAATTAATCACGTAATGATGACTTCGTTTCTCATTCAATTTGATAGAAAACTACAAAAAAATGCATATAAATATACCTGAATCGAAATTTCATTCTCTGTAGTATCGCACCTTCCAGAACTGAAAAGTTCTAACATATTCCCAACGAGTCTGAGCCAAGAATCTCATTCCCAGTATCCACTCATTTGAAGCCCTTGGCTCAAGGAATACCTCCATAACAATCACTTGAGATCACGAAATCTGGACAATCAAGACTTTGAGCCATATATTTTCATGGAACGCTTGAGACTGTAAAACCGTGTTGACCAACCAAACTGAGGTCATGGAAAAATCACACCGTGTCCATTTGAATCAAAAGAGTTTTATCAGGAAACACCGCTTCCACTGTAATAAAAAAAAATTTTTATTGCAATTTCATCTTCATCTATACTATTAAACTGAACGAGTTTATAGGGCTTGTGGTTTATATTCTGATTGAGGATCAAATTTTGATACCTTTATCTCAGATTTGCTGGTCCGTAACAAGTTCTGACACTTTAGGAACCTGTACGCTTGGACCATTGCGACAATCTTCAAAACCAAAAATGAAAAGGAACAGCAACAGACCGCTTCCACATTTCGTTAGCACTGGAGATAAAAGATTCTGTAATCAGAAAATTACTATTATATTGAAAAATTATTCTACTTACTCAAAAGCATTGTCACCGGAGCCTGCAAGTATACTCACCCGCACTTGATCTTTCTTCATTTTCTTTGCAGATCAACGTTGATCCAAACCTCAAGAAATCTCTATCCGAAAAGAACCAAAATTTTATCTCGGTCTTCTGACTGGCAGTCTTCTAGTATGAAACTTTAACGCTGTTGATTGCAATTTCATCTTCATCTCTACTATTAACTTGTGGTTTAAATTCTGATTGAGGATCAAATTTTGATACCTTTATCTCAGACAACAAAATTTTTGCTGGTCCGTAACAAATTCTGACACTTTAGGAACCCGTGGACTTGGACCATTGCGACAGTCTTCACAACCAAAAATGAAAAGGAACAGCAACAGACCGCTTCCACATTTCATTAGCACTGGAGATAAAAGATTCTGTAATCAGAAAATTACTATTATATTGAAAAATTATTCTACTTACTTAAAAGCATTGTCACCGGAGCCTGCAAGTATACTCACCCGCACTCTATCTTTCTTCATTTTCTTTGCGGATCCAAAAATTTTTGTTGATCCAAAAATTCAGAATACGGACCAACTCAAGAAATCTCTATCCGGAAGGAACCAAAATTTTATTTCGGTCTTCTGACTGGCAGTCTTCTGCGTATGAAACTTTAACTGTTGAAAACACAATCTTGGATTTCGACCTCTATTTCGCTTTTTTTCATCTTTACTTTTTTCACCATTTTCACTAAACATTGTCCTGCTTTTAAATAGTCGGTGAATAGTCGGTGAAAACTGTTACATTCGCGATCTTTCTTTTACATCACGGAAATATATAGATATATACTTGTACTACGGAGAACTGTCAAACGCGATCTTTATAACCTCATTCATTTAACAACACACCATACGTCATATCACGTAATATATATAAGTATATACTTGTATTATGGCACCAGAAAAAAAATATATAGGTATATAAAATGTATTATGGCACCAGATTTGTCACTAAAAAAAAACAAATAAACATCAAAAATGTGTGCGAAAATCCGACCCATTTTTTGATGCTATTAAAAAATAAATAATTAATATCTCTTCAACGCGTTAAGCTACAGAGTTCGAAGAGGTCGCGATCGAAAGAAAAAAAAAAATAAAAAATACGTTAACTTATAATATTCTCTGGAATACTATAGTTAATTAATTATTGAAGAAACAAATTTTGAAAATTTTCGAAAACAATTGGAAACGCTATCGCTCCGGTAAACAGTCTCTGGCAGCAACTCGTCATGTCATGTTGTTGTTATAAATGTACTTGTCTCAGAGTCGCTGCCGCGACTCTAGATTACAGGACAATTTGTTTCCATTCTTATTAAATTAGTGCAATTAAGAGAAAATTACTTGAAGATAACTCTTTAAATTCCCTCTGCATGAATATTTGTACTCCAACAGTTCTAAAAAAGACCTGATTTTTATTTAAATATAATAAGTTTAATGGAAAGTGATGGGCCGGACAAGTACTTTTAACTCATATTTAAACATAATTTCTATCGATCCAATCGACGTCGAATATTGTGAATAATATCAGTAGCTCCTGAAAGTCTGAAAAAAATCGATTGTCTCTGCCATCATAGAGTAAGAAATGACTAGCTTGCATGTGATTTTTTTGGATTTAAAAGCTTCTGAAAACAGTTCCATAATGTTGAAATTTGGAGTTACTAATAAAATACTTGTCCACCGATTGATATCATAAATTTTAATGCTGCACGTAATTCAAATGGTAACTTTTTTCAATTCATTAGAAAATACTTGGCCTCGAATTAATATAATAAATTTTAATGCCGCACGTAAATTAGATGGAGTTTTTTTCAGTTGATTTAGCTGTTCGAATCAAATAAGAAGAATGAGGCATCGGTTTCCAAAATGATTTCAAGGGCGATTTTTCGGTTTATTATTTTTTACTTGTTATTTGATTCTTTTGACACTTTAAAAAATAGATGCAGATTAGTTTTTTTTTTTAATATAACGTTTTTTCAAGATTTGTAAAATTTTTTTCGAATTGTTCTGTATTTTTTTTTATGAAATAATTTTTTTTACAATTAAAAAAAAAAATTTTTTTTAAGTTTTCCTTATGGGTGGAATTATCAGCAAATGAGGGACCATCAATGTACTTGTCCCAACCTTTTTTTTCCCTAGGGGAAGTTTATGGTTTGATATCACGTCATTTCTCTCAAAAGATCCTTCTTTATGTTCAGATGACTGTAAGATTTTAGTTTAAATTTCTATGAATTGTTTATAATTTTCGGCGTATAACGTTGGTTTTCACGAAAAAAGACCTATTTTTCGTCGAAATTGTACTGAAAATATTTCGATAGAGGTTTAGTCTTGGACTTTTGTGATTTTTCTCCTTGTCTTTTAATATGTTTCGTCCATTGGGAACTCAAGAGCATGGAGCAATGCGTGTTGCGGGCCGAGATATGATTTTCGGCTGATAACGTTAGGAAAAAGAAAGGAAAAGAGGAAAGATACATCAAATTCAAGACACAACATATCCGACAGAATTGGCCCTTTTTAAATGTTGCTTTTGCATTCTGAATCTAGACATTTTCGTGTCATTCAAAACGTGTCCCCGATGAAATATATTTCCAAAGTTTGCAAGTGGCCGCTGAGATCCAATTATCCAGTTTGATAGTTGCAGAAAAAAGGCACCCGGAAACATTTATTATGTCAGAACTCAAAGAAGCAAAAAAAACTGAGCGTACTTAATTCAACAGAGCAACCGAATTCAAAGACGTTTAAGGTACCTGCGCATTGGTTTTGGAGAAAAACAATTTCAGGAGAATTTAAAAATGAATTTAGAAATATAAAAACTCAGAATAAAATAGAAAATGGAAAATTTAGGAATTTAGAGAAGCTGAAGACGTTTGTGATGAATTTTTGAGATTACATGTTACGGTTGGAGTAAAGAATTTAAATGATTGGCACACATGCTGCAACACAAAAATATGAAAGTTTGGAGGTATTCGCTTCATACCGCAGTAATACAAACTTCAATAGTATTTAAAAAGAAATACTTTAAAACTTACTAAACCAAGTTCTATTACTCATTCTCATAATCAAAGATAGGGGGTGATACTTAACACACATATTTATGCACAGAAATTTCAGAGTTCGCAAGTATCTGCTGCGATTCAATGTATCTGCGCAATAAATTTTGAAGACAGCAATTTAAAATCTATCCATAAATGAGCAACTGAAGACTTCTGTGATGAGTGTTTACTTCATATATATGTTACAGTTAGTTTTAAAAAGTAAAATGAGTGACACAGTATATCAATTTTAGAATTCGCAGATTTTTGCTGTATTTCAATAATCCAAATCTATAG
Source organism: Venturia canescens (assembly GCF_019457755.1). Classification (NCBI taxonomy): domain Eukaryota; kingdom Metazoa; phylum Arthropoda; class Insecta; order Hymenoptera; family Ichneumonidae; genus Venturia; species Venturia canescens. The sequence goes on along the minus strand of NC_057425.1, from coordinate 16,564,171 downwards.
TATTATAGAGAAAAGTTGGCAAAAGTCATGATGTTACGTTGAAATTACATACCGAACATTGTATTCAGAAATTCTGTATGTTCCCATGGATGTTAGCAGGCATTATATTTGATCGCATCCAAAACTGAGCAACTGTAGACTTAGCGTAATGAATCTTTTCACTAATAATTCCACATTTGTAGTTTGCAAAGTGAGAATACTCAATATTACCATAATTAAAGATAGGAGGTGATACTTAGCACATCAAGAGACTCGGTAGAGTCTCGGGACAAGTACATTGACAGCCCTGTCGTCTGCTGGCCGGAGACTCTCGCCGAGACTATACTTTCTCTGAATAAAACGATTCGCCGTGGTGGGGGTAAAATTGGCATGTGATTTTATTGAATTACGAAGCTTAGGAGCCATTTAGCAACTTGAAAATTGAAGTTTAAGCCAGTTGAGTAATTCTCTTTCGATTCTGCCCTAAATCAGCATAATCGGTGTTGTGATTGCTGAGAAAAAACTTTGCACGGGCTCAAGATTATGCAGAAGTTACCAACACATTCAAGAATTTATGCGTCTGTATTTATGAACACCATCAAAGGCACTTTGATGCTCTCGAATTTCTGATTCGTTGGATCTGACGACATCCATTTTTAGACGTTGTGATTGGTTGTTGAAATTAGTTGTTGATGATTGGAAATCTGACGTTAACTTCAGAACGTAGCACACGGCGCAGTACAGCTGGTAACAGCAGTCATAAATTCGACCCATATACATATATATATGTACAAACCATGTGTCAGTTTTTTATCGTATGAACAGAGTTTCGACATTACGAAACGTGTGTGTGAAAAAGAATATAAAAAATGCGCGATGCATGTATGTCAACGAAACTTTTCATGATTTCAATATTTCGTTCGATTGGAAATAAGTGTTAACTGAAATAATGCTTCAATTAAACCAGAGTATGAGAAATATTGTCCAGTGCGAATAAATTGTCAGTGGCGTGGTTATATATCATGTGTACATAGGTTATATATACGAATAAATAGAACAAAATTACACGCAACTGTTAGAATGATATTAGAAACTTTAATTCAATAAATGTTTTCTAATTTGATTCTTGTGTCGTCATTATTTTTAAACATCCCCATATTTTGCTTGATATTCAGTTTGGCTCTGCCCTCTCCGATCCTTGTTTTCACCCGCTCAGTTTGCAGCGGATCGATTCATATCATTAATTCGTTCCCTAATATGTGTTCTATGATTTTCTACTCCTCCATGATGATTGTGGTAACATGATTCGAGAGGTTTCTAACCATGATCTTGAATTGCACATTTTGTAAATCAGATTTTCAAAAAAAAATCTGGTCTTGGTATAATGTGTAGTTATTCTTTTCCCATTAGGTCTGTCGAGTGATAAACTTGGAAACTTTTCCAGAAAGCCTTTGGATGCTTTTTTTTGCTAATGATATGAAAAGTCGTATCTTATTAATGCGGTATGCAAACACAAATTTTGATAACAAAACTTATAGAGTGACATGTATGTTGAGTATTTCCACTTTGCAAACTACAAATATGGAATTATTATAAAAAAAATTCATACCGATAAGTCTACTGTTGCTCAGTTTTGGATGCGATCAAATATGATGCCTACCAAAATCTCCAGAAACTTACAGAATTGCTGAATGCAATGTGCGCTATGTCATTTTAATGTAACATCATGACTTTTGACAACTTTTCATTATAATGCTGTAGATTCGGATCATTAAAATACTGCAAAAATCTGCAAACTATACAATTTAAATACTGTGCCATTCATGTATCTGTGTGCCATGTATCTGCGCAAGGAGACGCAGATACATTGAACCGCAGCAGATATCTGCGAACTCTGAAATTTTCGTGGATAAATGCGACGGATCACCCCTTATCTTGGATTATGGTAATATGTAATGGAACTTGGTTGGGTAAGTTTTTAAGTGTTCCTTTTCAAATAGTATTGAAGTTTGTATGACTGATATACAGCGAATACTTCCAAACTTTGATATTTCTGTGTTGCAGCATGTGTGCCAATCATTCAAATCATTTACTCCAACCGTATCAGGTAATCTGGAAAATTCATCACAAAAGTCTTCCGCTTTTCTAGTTACATCAATTTTCCTTTTTCTACTCCATTGTGAGTTTCCGAATTTCTAATTTCATTTCTGAATTGTCCTGAAATGGTTTTCCTCCAAAACCAATGCAGGTACCTTAAACGTCTTTGAATTCTGTTGCTCCGTTGAATTAAGCTCGCTTAGTTTTTTTGCTGCTTTGAGTTCTGGCATAATAAATGTTAGAAGTTTTCAGATACTTTTTTTCAGCAACCATCAAACTGTGGATAATTGGACTTCAGCGGCCAACTTGCAAATTTTGGATATATATTTCATTGGGGGCACATTTTGGATGAGATGAAATCTCTAGATTCAGAATGCAAAAGCGACATTTAAAGTGGGCAAATCTGTTGGATTTTTCGTGTTCTTTCATTTGAATTTTGAAGAAAAGGGATAAATAAAATCTGTTCTATTAAGGAAATCTTTACGTCAGTTCTTTCTTCGTTCAAAGACTTGGAAAAAATTGCCAAAGGCCAAGGACAGACCGGTGACGAAATATTTCCAGTACAATTTTGACGAAAAATAGACCGTTTGTCGCGGAAACCAACGTTATGAGCCGAAAATCATATTACAGCCCACGAGACGCATTTCTTCACTCTTTTGGGTTCCTATTACACAAAACATATGAGAAGATAAGGGGGAAAATCACCATCGTGGCAGAAAAAAAGCAGTGCCGAAATATTTCCAGTAAAATTTTGACGAAAAATAGGTCCTTTTTCGTGGAAACCAACGTTATAAGCCGAAAATCATATCTCGGCCCCCAACCCGCTTTCTACCATTCTCTTGAGTTCCCAATAAGTATAGCAAATTAAAGTAGAAGAAAAAAATAGCCGAACTCCATGGACAGACCTGTGACGGAATATTTTCTGTACATTGTTGACGAGAAATTTGTTGTTTTTCGTGGAAACCAACGTTATAAGCCGAAAATCATATCTCGGACCGCAACACACTTTTCTCCATGCTCTTGGGTTCCAAATAGACGAAACATATTAGAGTACAAGGAAAAAAATCGCCAAAGTCCAAAGACAGACTTGTGACGAAATATTTCCAGTACAATTTTAACGAAAAATAGATCTTATTTCGTGGAAACCAACGTTATAGGCCGAAAATCATATTACGGCCCACAACATGCATTTCTTCATGCTCTTGGGTTCCCAGTAGACAAAACATATTAGAAGACAAGGAGAAAAATCACCAAAATCCAAGACCAAACCAGTGTCTAAATATTTTCAGTACAATTTTGAAGAAAAATTGGTCTTTTACGTGGAAACCAACATTATAAACCGAAATTTATTTCTCGGGCCTCATCCCGGATTCCTCCATGCTGTTGAGTTCCTAATAGGCATAACATATTACAGTATAAGAGAAAAAATCGCCCTAGGTCAAGGACAGACTTGTGACGAAATATTTTCACTACAATTTTTACGAAAAATTGGTTTTCTATGGTGGAAACCAACTTTATAAGCCGAACATCATACCCAGGGAAAATAAGGTTGTGAAAAGTACATTGATGGTCCCTTATTTGCTGATAATTTCATGAAAAAGATTATCCCATAAAAAAATGTTCGTATGAGAATGGAATCTATAAAAATGTACTAAGCAAATAATTCATAGAAATTTAAACTAAAATCCTATAACCGTCATAACATAAATGAGGAACTTTTGAGAAAAAAGGCGTGATATCAAACCATAAACTTCCCCTTGGGAAAAAAAGGTTGGGACAAGTACATTGATGGTCTCTTGTTTCTGGATGACATAGAAAAAAGATTCAGGACCAGGAAAAAAATTCTATAGAAATAATAAACGAAAAATTGAAAAGTTCAAATAAATTCAACAATAAAAAAAATCAAAAAAATTCTGTAAAGAAAAATAAAAATTTTCAAAAAAATTCATAAATATTGAACAAATTGAAAAATTGAAATCCAAGTTACATGCAGTATAAAAATGTATGATATCAATTAGAGGCCAAGTTTTTATTGATAATTTGGAATATTTATTGAACAAATCGGATTTTTATTTAAATATAATAAGTTTAATGGAAAGTGATGGGCCGCACAAGTACTTTTAACTCATATTTAAACATAATTTCTATCGATCCAATCGACGTCGAATATTGTAAATAATATCAGTAGCTCTTGAAAGTCTGAAAAAAATCGATTGTCTCTGCCACCATAGAGTAAGAAATGACTAGCTTGCATGTGATTTTTTTGTATTTAAAAGCTTCTTAAAAAAGTTCCATAATGTTGAAATTTGGAGTTACTCATAAATTACTTGTCCTTCGATTGATATCATAAATTTTAGTGCTGCACGTAACTCAAATGGTAACTTTTTTCAATTTATTAGAAAATACTTGGCCTCGAATTGATATAATAAATTTTAATGCTGCACGTAAATTAGATGGAATTTTTTTAAATTGATTTAGCCCTTCGAATCAAATAAGAAGAATGAGGCATCGGTTTCCAAAATGATTTCAAGCGCGATTTTTCGGTTTTTATTTTTTACTTGTTATTTGATTCTTTTAACACTTTAAAAATAGATACAGTTTAGTTTTTTTTAAAGATAATGCTTTTTTAAGATCTGTGAAATTTTTTTCGAATTGTTCTGTATTTTTTTTATAAAATAATTTTTTTGCCCATTTTTTATAAAAATTTTGTTTTAAAATTTTTTTCATGGATGGAATTATCAGCAAACGAGGGACCATCAATGTACTTGTCCCAACCTTTTTTTTCCTAGGGGAAGTTTATGGTTTGATATCACGTCTTTTTTCTCAAAAGTTCCTTATTTATGTTCAGTTGACTATGGGATTTTAGTTTAAATTTCTATGAATTATTTATGATTTTCGTCTTATAACGTTGGTTTTCACGAAAAAAGACCTATTTTTCGTCAAAATTGTACTGGACATATTTCGTCACAGGTCTGTCCTCGGACTTTGGCGATTTTTTCCCCTGTACTCTAATATGTTTTGTCAATTAGGAACCCAAGAGCACGGCCGCAAGCGGGTTGGAGGCCGGGATATGATTTTCGGCGTATAGCGTAGGTTTCCACGAAAAAAGACCTATTTTTCGTAAAAATTGAACTGGAAATATTTCGTCACAGGTCTGTTCTTGGACTTTGCGATTTTTTTCCTTGTACTCTAATATGTTTTGTCAATCAGGAACACAAGAGCACGGTCGAAAGCGGGTTGGAGGCCGGGATATGATTTTCGGCTTATAACGTTGGGTTCCACTAAAAAAGACTTATTTTTCGTAAGAATTGAACTGGAAATATTTCGTCACAGGTTTGTTCTTGGACTTTGGCGATTTTTTTCCTTGTACCTTAATATGTTTTGTCAATTAGGCACCAAAGAGCATGATGGAAAGCGGGTTGGAGGCCGAGATATGATTTTCGGTTTATAACGTTGGTTTCTACGAAAAAAGACCTATTTTTCATCCAAATTGTACTGAAAATATTTCGTCACAGGTCTCTCCTTGGACTTTGGCGATTTTTTTCCTTGTACTCTAATATCTTTTGTCAATTAGGAACCAAAGAGCACGGTGAAAAGCAGGTTGTAGGTCGTGATATGATTTTCGGCTTATAACGTGGATTTCCACGAAAAAAGACCTAAATTTCGTCAAAATTGTATTGGAAATATTTCGATAAAGGTTTGTTCTTGGACTTTGGTGATTTTTCTCCTTTTCTTCTAATATGTTTTGTCCATTAGAAACTCAAGAGCATGTAGCAATGCGTGTTGCGGGCTGAGATATGATTTCCGGCTTATAACGTTAGTGAAAAGAAAGGAAAAGAGAAAAGATAGATCAAATTCAAGACACAACGAATACAACAGAATTGGCCATTTTTAAATGTCGTTTTTGCATTCTGAATCTAGATATTTTCGTGTCATCCAAAACATGCCCCCGATGAAATATATTTCCAAAGTTTGCAAGTGGCCGCGGAGATCCAATTATCTACAGTTTGATAGTTGCCGAAAAAAGGCACCCGGAAACATTTATTATGTCAGAATTCAAAGAAGTAAAAAAAACTGAGCGTACTTGATTCAACAGAGCAACGGAATTCAAAGACGTTTAAGGTACCTGCATTGCTTGTGGAGGATAACAATTTCATTTCAGGATAGTTTAGAAATAAATTAGGAAATTCAGAAATTTAGCATAGAATTTAGAAAAAGGAAAATTAAGATAATTAGTAAAGCTGAAAACTTTTGTAATGAATTTTTGAAATTACATGTTACGGTTGGAGTAATAAATTTAAATAATTGGCACACATGCTGCGACACAAAAATATCAAAGTTTGAAGGTTTTCGCTCCATACCGCAGTAATACAAACTTTAATACAATTTGAGAAGGAATACTTTAAAACTTGCTGAACATAGTTCCATTACATATTACCATGAAGATAGGGGGTGATACTTAGCACATATACTTATCCACAGAAATTTCCAAGTTCGCAGGTATCTGCTGCAATTCAATGTATCTGCGCAATGAGTTTGGAAGACAGCAATTTCAAATCCATCCATAAATGAGCAACTGAAGACTTTTGTAATGAATTTTTCACTTCATATTTATGTTACGGTGCGAGTAAAAAAATAAAATGAATGGCACAGTATATAAATTTTATAGTTTGCAGATTTTTGCTGTATTTTAATGATCCAAATCTATAGTATTAGATTGGCAGGTATTATACTTAATCGCATCGAAAACTGAGCAACTGTACACTTATTGTAATGAATGTTTTCACCAATAATTCCACATTTGCAGTTTGCAGAATAGGAATACTCAACATACACGTCATTTCATAAGCATTGTTGTCAATATTTGTGTTTGCCTACCGCATTCCGAAGATTCAACTTTTCATATTATCAGCAAAAAAAGCATCCAAAGACTTTTTGGAACAAGTTTCAAAATTTATTACTCGACAGACCAGTTGGAAAAAGAATAACTACACTTATATCAAGACCAGAAACTGTTTTGAGAAATTGTTGTACAAAATGTGCGATTGATGATCATAATTGGAAACCTCTTGAATCACGTTACCACAATCAGCATGAAGAAATAGTAGAAAATCATAGGACACATATTAGGCAACCAATTAATAATATGCATCGATCCGCTGCAAACCGATGGAGTCAAAACAAGGATCGGAAAGAGCAGAGCCATAGTTAAAAAGAAAAAAGACAGCGCAATTGAAAGAGAACAGAAATCAAAATTGTTTCATGTATCTGTGCATTAGTTCCTGAAGACAGTAATTTCAGATCTATTCAGAAATAAGTAGGTGAAGACTTTAGTAATGAATATCTTCGTTAATATATTCCAGTCGGAACCAAAAAGTTAAAAGATTGGCATACCTGCTATTTCACAGAAATATCAAAGTTCATAGGTACTTGCTACGTACCAGTTATACAGACTTTGGTGCTATAGGGAAAAACACTTCAAAATTACATGAACCACATTTTTGAAACTTATTATGATACATTCAAAAAAAAAGTGACAGATACGATCCATGTTGAAGCAAGCAAAATGCTGTAATTTAGTATGTCTCCATGGTTATCTGCAGACATAATATTTGATCACATCCAAAAATGATCAGGTGTAGACTTACAGACATGAATTTTTCAACCCACAATGCCAATCGCAAACATGGTCTGGAAATATTCAATATACATGTCGCTTCATCACTTTGTCGAACTTTAGAGGTGTTCATTGCATTTCGAAGATACAAATTTTGATATCATGAAAATTAAGCACCCAATGACTTATTGAAATAAATTTCCAAGTTTATCATGTAACAACTCAAGTGAATATATCTATGCATTTACATGGCTCAAAGATTTTTCAAAACTTGGGTGTATGAACAAGCAATTATGAAGGCTTTTTGTTATAAATATTTCAAATTATCTTGTTGAAATTAATATAAAAAAAAAAGAAATATGAATATCTCTCGTATTGTCTGGAGAACAAATAGAAATTGGTATGACAATACATTGTATGCTAAGGAGGTGGAAAAAAGGGACCGGTGAACACTGCCAAACTAAACGAAAGAAATTATGACAACAATACATTGAATTACTTGACCCAAGTTTTTTAAAATTTATTTGAATTCGTTTACAAACAACCATCCACCTCTTTCTTTAATGTAATTACACAACATAGAATTTCTGGTTGGAAAGAACGTTTTAGAGGTTTTTTCTCATTGTTATTATTATTATTATTCAACACTAATTAGTCACGTCATTAATAATATCGATTCCTCCCACTTTTCAATAACCACTTTTATTTTTCTACACTCTGCACGCAACAGCTCTCCGGCGGTCATAACCTCAAACGTCAACATGACGCGAAATCTCGCAAATTTGCTATCTATGTATCTATTACGATATCGAAGTAGAACAGATAATTCTTAATTTTCACGACACACATTATTCACGTTTTCACTTCTCAACATTTTACTCACTTTCAGTACACTGTATGAGATCAATTAATCCACTTTTGAGGTTTTATTTATTATAGATATTATTGTCGTGAATTGGGCTCGAAACTTATTGAAACTTCTTTTATGAAAAAAATAAAATTGATTATATCCACTGCTATTTCCAATAATGTTTTGTTTATTTAAACGAAATTTGCAAATCTTGCACCGTTGATCCACGGTCCTACGATCGCAATCATTTTATAATAACATAACAGACGATAACAGACGGTATACAAGAAAACATTGAGGACTATCAGAAACTTTCTCATCGGCGATTGGTCGAGACGGATAGATTCTCACCGGTGATTGGTTATGATGGGCATCAAGAAGCCTTTGTATGTATCGGTCTGAACCCATATACGGATACGTCAGCTGCGTAAATGTGTTGGTACTTTTTGCATAATCTTGAGCCCGTGCAAAGTTTTTTCTCAGCAATTACGCCACTGATCATGCTGATTTTGGGCGCAATCGAAAGAGAATTTCTTAATTAGCTGAAAGTTCAATTTTCAAATTGCGACATAACTCCTGAGCTTCGCAATTCAAGAAAATGACATGTCGATTTTACCCCCACCACCGCGAATCGTTTTATTCAGTGATAATATAGTCTCGGCGAGAGCCTCGGGCCAGCAGACGACAGGGCTGTCAATGTACTTGTCCCGAGACTCTGCCGAGTCTCTTGATACGAATTTGCGAACAATCAAGTTCAAATTACTTGGAGATATTATTTTTATTTCTATCGATTTTATTATATTTGTCATTTTAGAGCAGCCCTGATTTGGTTTCGAATGAGCAATTTGAATAAAAAGTGATGGGCCGGACAAGTACGTTTAAGACTTATTTGAACATAATTTGTACCGATCCAATCGAAGTTGAATGTTGTGAATAATACCAGGGGATCCTGAAAATCGGAGGGGAATCGATTCTTTAAAGTGTGTAACTTGTTGAAGTAACGAATGACTTTCATGTGAATTTTTAATGATTTCATTTCCATTAATTTTTTAGTAATTTTGATAAAACGTTGTGAGCCCGACAAGGATTCTCAACGCTCATTTGTCGCCGGAGATTATATTTCGAATAACTGATAAATACTTGACCTCGAATTGATATAATACATTTTAGTACAGCACGTAACTTCCGTTATGATTTTTTTTTCATTAACTTTTTTCTTGAAAATAATTATCATGAGTTTCAATTAAAGTTTCCGATTTGTTCAATAAATATTCCAAATTATCAATAAAAACTTGGCCTCTAATTGATATCATACATTTTCATACTGCACGTAACTTGGATAGTACATTTTTCAATTTGTTCAATATTTATGAATTTTTTTGAAAATTTTCATTTTTCTTTACAGAATTTTTTTTGATTGTTTTTTATTGTTGAATTTTTTTGAACTTTTCAATTTTTCGTTTATTATTTCTATAGAATTTTTTTCCTGGTTCTGAATCTTTTTTCTATGTTATATTTATCCACAGAAATTTTAAAGTTCGCAGCTATCTGCTGCAATTCAATGTATCTGCGCAATGAGTTTGGAAAACAGCAATTTCAAATCAAATTTCAAAGCATAAATGAGCAACTGAAGACTTTTTTAATGAATTTTTCACTTCATATTTATGTTGCAGTGAGAGTCAAAAAGTAAAATGAATGGCAAAGTATATAAATTTTATAGTTTGCAGATTTGTGCTGTATTTCAATGATCCAAATCTGTATAGTATTATAGTGAAAAGTTGTTCAAAGTCATGATGTTACATTAAAATGACATAGCGCACATAACATTTAGAAATTCTGTAGGTTTCCATGATGTTGGCAGGCATTATACTCAATCGCATCCAAAACTGAGCAACTGTAGACATATCGTAATGAATGTTTTCACCAATAATTCCACATTTGCAGTTTGCGGAGTAGGAATACTCAACATACACGTTATTTCATAAGTATTGTTGTCAAAATTTGTGTTTGCCTACCGCATTCCGAAGATTCAACTTTTCATACTATCAGCAAAAAAAACATCCAAAGACTTTTTGGAACAAGTTTCAAAATTTATTACTCGACAGACCAGGTGGAAAAAGTATAACTACACTTATATCAACACCAGAAACTGTTTTGAGAATCAGATATACAAAATGTGCGATTGATGATCATAGTCGGAAACCACTTGAATTACGTTACCACAATCAGCATGAAGAAATATTAGAAAATCATAGGACACATATTAGGAAACCAATTAATAATATGTATCCATCCGCTGCAAACCGATGGAGTCAAAACAAGGATCGGATAGAGCAGAGCCAAACTCAATAGGAAGCAAAATATGGGTATATTCAAAAATAATGATGACACAAGAAATAAATTAGAAAACATTTATTCGATTGGAGTTTCTCACATTATATATACTAACAGTTCTGTATGTTCTTGTTTTATTAAATATCAACCATAATATTTCAGATCGCATAAAGAAAATTTGACGTTATAGGTTGACGAACATTTTTTCTTACAACTTCCAGACCTATTTTTGATGAACTGATTTGCCTTATTTATATTATTCACTAACTATGCGAACGTTTGTTACATTTGTCCCGCACTTCGTAACGTCAAACCCCGGCCGGTTCGTTACCACACAGCTATCAAAGGGAACTCGTATATATGACCTACATTATTACATATGATATGTTATCACGCAACTGATGATATATTTACACTGAACAATATTCCGCGAACTCTGGTTTAATTGAAAGATTATCTCAGTTGACACTTATTTCCAATCGAACGAAATAATGAAATCTTGAAAAGTTTCGTCGAGATGCATTCCATTTTTATTTTATTCTTTTTCACACACAGATCACAGACTACATTTACGCGACTGCTTTTATACCGGTTTAGTTTAGCATTCCACAGGTTTTAATACTATGCACTTCGTTAGATGACGAAAGTTTTTTTTATTTATCCCACACGCATTCCATAATGTCAAAACTCTGTTTGTTTATACGATGATCGAAAACTGACACATGTTTATATATTGTAACGTAACGCTCTTGCCGACCCGGCCTGAACGCCGCCACGCGTCGGTTCGAGCTATCTTAATTTTTAAAAGGAGCAGGTATGAACGCGACGAGAGACGAGAATTGTGTTGATAAGATAACAAAAAGAATTTATTAAACAATACTTGTGTGTTTTTACAAAATGATACGCGTTTTTATTTTTAATCTTTGTTTGTCCGCGTTGTTTGAGCAAGTCAGGCGAGAGAAGACTCGAAAGACCCGGATAAACGGAGAGTTTTTCTGTATGAAATTTCGATTGCATTTTCAAATTTGTTTTCGTTTTTTTTTATACAATAAAGAACGCTTTATGATCTATCATGCCCCCTGCTTATTCTGTTTCCTTTCCTTTCCGCTTGCATGAGATTTTTCAGATAAAACAAAAAAAAACAAACAAAATAATGAAATTCGCAACACTAATAATTGACAACCGATGTCCTGTAATCCTAACCTCTTGAGCCTGAGTCCTTATGCTTTCTGATAATTCAAGAGTGTCGTACGCCTTTGTTTTTACAATCCCTTATGTTTCTTGATCGCTTTTGACCCTATACAAACGCTAGTCTTACCGCTGCCTCTTGAATTAATGCTTTTATTCGCTTGTAATTTGTTTTTACTCGTTATAATTGATTATAATTGGTTCGGATGATTTATTTTGATTTTGGAGTCGTACAATGGTTCAAATGGGCTGCGGATTATTGATTTATTCAATTCTAATGCTAATTGATGGGCCGGACAAGTACTTTTAGCACATATTTAAACATAATTTGTACCGATACAAAATCGACGTCGAATATTGTGAATACCAGGGGATCCTGAAAGTCTGAGAAGAATCGATTTTCTTCTAAGTAAGTCTCTGCCACCATAGAGTAACAAATGACTTTTACCTTCGATGCGATTTTTTTTTGGATTTGAACGTTTCTCAGAACAATTTCATATTGTGAAAAATTATGTATTATATACTAATAAAATACTTATCCTCCGATTAATGCCATAAATTGTAGTGCTGCACATAACTCAGATGGTAACTTTTTTGATTCACTTGAACTTTCTCAAGTTCCGGGTGCTTCCCGTAAGAATGAATTTCTCACGTCCTATTTGAATTTTTTTTTTCCTTTACAATTTTCCTTTGTAGCGAAACACACGCGCGACGGCCCGAGCCCGTCGAAACGAACGAAACTCCGCGATCTTTAGATCGCGGACAAAACATCGCGGCGACCACGCTCGTCGTTGTTGACAGGTGGCGGCCATCTTAGGCCGGTAGGCATGAGCCCGAGCGGGGCTACCGGCGCCGCTCTGAACTTCGCCGCGCGATATTTTATCGAGATTAATTCTTTTTGTATTTTTTTTTTTTTTTTTTTTTTATTTCAAGTCGCCCGAGCACGTGAATATGATCAAAATCATCAGAAAAATAAGACGAGTTTAAGAAAAATGATCTGAAGTCAAATCAATGTAACAAAATTAAGGTAATAATGAAAAATGTAAAAAGCGACTACGACGCATGCGCGGGCAGAGCGTCGATGGGCTATAGGAACGCGTACGTGACTTTTCGCGATTGTAATTTATCAAATCGTATTAAACGAAGTAAAAATGCCAAATTGAAGAAGAAATTATGTAATATTTGATCAGATTGAAGTTTTTACTGTTTAACATCGTAATAAGCTGAAAATCGTAAAAAGCGGTAGTCCGCGCATCGTATGTTAGCCCGCTCGACCAACGGGCGAGCGTGAATCATGGCAACGGGCCAATCAGAGTAGGCGTAATAGAAAGGTGCGCAGAACCGAGCGAGAACGGAGATTCTCGGCGCTCGAGAATTTTATGGTGGGGACACGGGTATAAGAAGCGCTGCGCGACTCATTCGGCATTCAGTTCTCCCTGCCTCAAGGATCAACTCGGACCTCTCTGACAACACTGACCAAGCACTCTGCTCTAAAATTCATAAATTCCTTTCCTAAATTTTCCTGGATGCCTGGAATCTCGGAGCGATTCGGTGAGGTTTCAATCCCAGAGTCCAGGGTCCGCACCTAACCTCTAAAATTTCCAAATTTTCCTGGATGCCTGGAATCTCGGAGCGATTCGGTGACGTTTCAATCCCAGAGTCCAGGGTCCACTCTTAGTTTTTCCAAATTTCCGTTGCACGGGATCTCGGAGCGATTCGGCGACGTTTCAATCCCAGAGCCCGTGGACGGTGAATTACCTAACCTAGTGGATGCACAGGATCTCGGAGCGATTCGGTGACGTTTCAATCCCAGAGCCTGTGGTCTACGCTATCCTGTCATATTCCATAGTAGATTCTATTTTGTCATTTTATGATCATTAAAAGCGGAGCTGTAAAATTATTTTTTTGGGTTAATTAAAATTTTCAATTCAAATTTGATAAAAATCTTGTCCGAGTTGGCCGGGTACGGAGACCTAACGCAAATTAGAAAATTAACAAAAATCCAAGAGGCGATAGATCGAGTTAAAATTATATCGAGTCAAAACAAAGTTGAAAAATTGTAAAAGCGGAGAGATCCTCTTGGATTCATTTATATTTTTTTTTAGAGAAAACAAGCGTAACAGGACATCGGAAAAACCGCGTCAAACGAATTATAGCTCGAAGCATTGAATCGAGAGGTTTTTAAGCTCGAGGCGTGTGGAGAGACTAGAACGAACGCGACCATTAATTTTAAAATTGTTTTATTTCTAATTATTATTTTTGTACAATTAAAATTCGAAAATTGAGAAATTAAAATTATCTCAGACAGAGAATTTGCAACGTTTTCGGGTCTTTCGGGTCTTTCTCTCGCCTGATCCGGTAAAACAACGCAAGACAATATAAAAAAAAAAAAAACCAAACTGTTTTAATCATCAAAAGCAATCGCGAAGCTTTTTATTTTTGTCAAAATTCAATCAGTTATTTGAATAAATTTGATTATTTTAATTTTCAACAAGAATTCTTGGTTTCCGCGTTTTCCTTCATACCTGCTCCTTATTATTTAGGTTGCTCGAACCGACGCGTGGCGGCGTTCAGGCCAGGTCGACAAGAGCGTTTCGTTACAATAATTACAGATTTGTATTTTTTTTAATATAATATTTTTTCATGATTTGTGAAAGCTTTTCTTAATTGTTTTGTTGAAATTATTTACAGTTGGTTTCGTAATTTTTTTTACATACCATTATGTTTTGAATTTTTTTCACTCGTCATCCGATGTACTCGTCACTTTTGCATTTATTTGACCACCTTTTGTTCCTTTGAACCAAACGTTTTTCACGCATTACCATGATTTAACAGATTCATTTTTTTATTCATTGCGTTTGAAATGGTTTTTTTTTATAACCTTTAGTAATGAATTGCTCATTTGAAGCAAGTTTCGAGAGAATTGAATATTTCCAGACCATGTTTGCGATTGGCATTGTGGGTTGAAAAATTCATGTCTGTAAGTCTACACCTGATCATTTTTGGATGTGATCGAATATTTTGTCTGCGGATAACCATGGAGACATACAAAATTACAGCATTTTGCTTGCTTCAACATGCATCGTATCTGTCACTTTTTTTTTGAATGTGTCATAATAAGTTTCAAAAATGTGGTTCATGTAATTTTGAAGTGTTTTTCCCTATAGCACCAAAGTCTGTATAACTGGTACGTAGCAAGTACCTATGAACTTTGATATTTCTGTGAAATAGCAGGTATGCCAATCTTTTAACTTTTTGGTTCCGACTGGAATATATTAACGAAAATATTCATTACTAAAGTCTTCACCTACTTATTTCTGAATAGATCTGAAATTACTGTCTTCAGAACCTAATGCACAGATGCATGAAACAATTTTGATTTCTGTTCTCTTTCAATTGCACTGTCTTTTTTCTTTTTAACTATGGCTCTGCTCTTTCCGATCCTTGTTTTGAATCCATCGGTTTGCAGCGGATCCATGCATATTATTAATTGGTTGCCTAATATGTTTCCTATGATTTTCTACTATTTCTTCATGCTGATTGTGGTAACCTGATTCAAGTGGTTTCCGACTATGATCATTATTCGCACATTTTGTATATCAGATTCTCAAAACAGTTTCTGGTGTTGATATAAGTGTAGTTATACTTTTTCCACCTGGCCTGTCGAGTAATAAATTTTGAAACTTGTTCCAAAAAGTCTTTGGATGCTTTTTTTGCTGATAATATGAAAAGTTGAATCTTCGGAATGCGGTAGGCAAACACAAATATTGACAACAATACTTATGAAATGACGTGTATGTTGAGTATTGGTATTCTGCAAACTGCAAATGTGGAATTATTGGTGAAAACATTCATTACGATAAGTGTACAGTTGCTCAGTTTTCGATGCGATTAAGTATAATACCTGCCAACATCATGGAAACCTACAGAATTTATGAATAAAATGTTCGCTATGTCATTTCAACGTAACATCATGATTTTTGCCAACTTTTCTCTCTAATACTATAGATTTGGATCATTGAAATACAGCAAAAATCTGCAAACTATAAAATTTATATACTGTGCCATTCATTATATTTTTTGACTCGCACCGTAACATAAATATGAAGTGAAAAATTCATTACAAAAGTCTTCAGTTGCTCATTTATGGATGGATTTGAAATTGCTGTCTCCCAAACTCATTGCGCAGATACATTGAATTGCAGCAGATACCTGCGAACTTGGAAATTTCTGTGGATAAGTATACCCCTTTGGAAAAAAAGGTTGGGACAAGTACATTGATGGTCCCTTGTTTCTGGATGACATAGAAAAAAAGATTCAGAACCAGGAAAAAAATTCTATAGAAATAATAAACGAAAAATTGAAAAGTTTAAAAAAATTCAACAAAAATAAAAAACAATCGAAAAAATTCTGTAAAGAAAAATTAAAAAATTTCAAAAAAATTCATAAATATTGAAGACATTGAAAAATGTACTATCCAAGTTACGTGCAGTATAAAAATGTATGATATCAATTAGAGGCCAAGTTTTTATTGATAATTTGGAATATTTATAGAACAAATCGGAAACTTTAATTGAAACTCATGATAATTATTTTCAAGAAAAAAGTTAATGAAAAAAAAGTCATAACGGAAGTTACGTGCTGTACTAAAATGTATTATATCAATTCGAGGTCAAGTATTTATCAGTTATTCGAAATATAATCTCCGGCGACAAATGAGCGTTGAGAATCCTTGTCGGGCTCACAACGTTTTATCAAAATTACTAAAAAATTAATGGAAATGAAATCATTAAAAATTCACATGAAAGTCATTCGTTACTTCAACAAGTTACACACTTTAAAGAATCGATTCCCCTCCGATTTTCAGGATCCCCTGGTATTATTCACAACATTCAACTTCGATTGGATCGGTACAAATTATGTTCAAATACGTCTTAAACGTACTTGTCCGGCCCATCACTTTTTATTCAAATTGCTCATTCGAAACCAAATCAGGGCTGCTCTAAAATGACAAATATAATAAAATCGATAGAAATAAAAATAATATCTCCAAGTAATTTGAACTTGATTGTTCGCAAATTCGTATAGCAATATCCACTTCTCATTTTCTTCAGTGAACACATACCATTCGGTAAGAACCAATGAAAATGAGAAATAATCAGGCACATTACAAGAAATTTTCGAACCTACTCAGCCATGCAATGTTTTTTTTTCTATAGTCACGTACACATTTTGATAAATACCACTAGTCGAGTACGACACGTGGATTCCTGGAATTTGGAGAAAAATTATTTTGTTGTGACTTCTGACTTCATATGATATAAATAGATTAATCAACTTTATCTTTCATTTTCGTTTCATTTTGACAAGAGCGATTCGAAGGAAAATTATTTTCTCGGGAATTACTGTTCCTTAATATTAACACATGCATTAACTTTGTTTTTGATTTGTTTTCGAATGAGCAATTTGAATAAAAAGTGATGGGCCGGACAAGTACGTTTAAGACGTATTTGAACATAATTTGTACCGATCCAATCGAAGTTGAATGTTGTGAATAATACCAGGGGATCCTGAAAATCGGAGGGGAATCGATTCTTTAAAGTGTGTAACTTGTTGAAGTAACGAATGACTTTCATGTGAATTTTTAATGATTTCATTTCCATCAATTTTTTAGTAATTTTGATAAAACGTTGTGAGCCCGACAAGGATTCTCAACGCTCATTTGTCGCCGGAGATTATATTTCGAATAACTGATAAATACTTGACCTCGAATTGATATATTACATTTTAGTACAGCACGTAACTTCCGTTATGACTTTTTTTTCATTAACTTTTTTCTTGAAAATAATTATCATGAGTTTCAATTAAAGTTTCCGATTTGTTCAATAAATATTCCAAATTATCAATAAAAACTTGGCCTCTAATTGATATCATACATTTTTATACTGCACGTAACTTGGATAGTACATTTTTCAATGTCTTCAATATTTATGAATTTTTTTGAAATTTTTTTATTTTTCTTTACAGAATTTTTTCGATTGTTTTTTATTTTTGATGAATTTTTTTAAACTTTTCAATTTTTTGTTTATTATTTCTATAGAATTTTTTTCCTGGTTCTGAATCTTTTTTTCTATGTCATCCAGAAACAAGGGACCATCAATGTACTTGTCCCAACCTTTTTTTCCAAAGGAGAAGTTTATGGTTTGATATCACGCCTTTTTTCTCAAAAGTTCCTCATTTATGTTATGACGGTTATAGGATTTTAGTTTAAATTTCTATGAATTATTTGCTTAGTACATATTTATAGATTCCATTCTCATACGAACATTTTTTTATGGGATAATCTTTTTCATGAAATTATCAGCAAATAAGGGACCATCAATGTACTTTTCACAACCTTATTTTCCCTGGGTATGATGTTCGGCTTATAAAGTTGGTTTCCACCATAGAAAACCAATTTTTCGTAAAAATTGTAGTGAAAATATTTCGTCACAAGTCTGCCCTTGAACTATGGCGATTTTTTCTCTTATACTGTAATATGTTATGCCTATTAGGAACTCAACAGCATGGAGGAATCCGGGATGAGGCCCGAGAAATTAATTTCGGTTTATAATGTTGGTTTCCACGTAAATGACCAATTTTTCTTCAAAATTGTACTGAAAATATTTAGACACTGGTTTGGTCTTGGATTTTGGTGATTTTTCTCCTTGTCTTCTAATATGTTTTGTCTACTGGGAACCCAAGAGCATGAAGAAATGCATGTTGTGGGCCGTAATATGATTTTCGGCCTATAACGTTGGTTTCCACGAAATAAGATCTATTTTTCGTTAAAATTGTACTGGAAATATTTCGTCACAGGTCTGTCTTTGGACTTTGGCGATTTTTTTCCTTGTACTCTAATATGTTTCGTCTATTTGGAACCCAAGAGCATGGAGAAAAGTGTGTTGCGGTCCGAGATATGATTTTCGGCTTATAACGTTGGTTTCCACGAAAAACAACAAATTTCTCGTCAACAATGTACAGAAAATATTCCGTCACAGGTCTGTCCATGGAGTTCGGCTATTTTTTTCTTCTACTCTAATTTGCTATACTTATTGGGAACTCAAGAGAATGGTAGAAAGCGGGTTGGGGGCCGAGATATGATTTTCGGCTTATAACGTTGGTTTCCACGAAAAAGGACCTATTTTTCGTCAAAATTGTACTGGAAATATTTCGGCATTGGTTTTTTCTGCCACGTTGGTGATTTTCCCCCTTATCTTCTCTAATGTTTCGTGTAATAGGAACCCAAAAGAGTGAAGAAATGCGTCTCGTGGGCTGTAATATGATTTTCGGCTCATAACGTTGGTTTCCGCGACAAAAGATCTATTTTTCGTCAAAATTGTACTGGAAATATTTCGTCACCGGTCTGTCCTTGGCCTTTGGCAACTTTTTCCAAGTCTTTGAACGAAGAAAGAACTGACGTAAAGATTTCCTTAATAGAACAGATTTTATTTATCCCTTTTCTTCAAAATTCAAATGAAAGAACACGAAAAATCCAACAGATTTGCCCACTTTAAATGTCGCTTTTGCATTCTGAATCTAGAGATTTCATCTCATCCAAAATGTGCCCCCAATGAAATATATTTCCAACGTTTGCAAGTTGGCCGCTGAAGTCCAATTATCCACAGTTTGATGGTTGCTGAAAAAAAGTATCCGAAAACTTCTAACATTTATTATGCCAGAACTCAAAGCAGCAAAAAAACTAAGCGAACTTAATTCAACGGAGCAACAGAATACAAAGACGTTTAAGGTACCTGCATTGGTTTTGGAGGAAAACCATTTCAGGACAATTCAGAAATGAAATTAGAAATTCGGAAACTCACAATGGAGTAGAAAAAGGAAAATTGATGTAACTAGAAAAGCGGAAGACTTTTGTGATGAATTTTCCAGATTACCTGATACGGTTGGAGTAAATGATTTGAATGATTGGCACACATGCTGCAACACAGAAATATCAAAGTTTGGAAGTATTCACTGTATATCAGTCATACAAACTTCAATAGTATTTGAAAAGGAACACTTAAAAACTTACCCAACCAAGTTCCATTACATATTACCATAATCCAAGATAAGGGGTGATCCGTCGCATTTATCCACAAAAATTTCAGAGTTCGCAGGTATCTGCGCAATGAGCTTCGAAGACAGCAATTTCATATCTATCCATAAATGAGCAACTGAAGACTTTTATAATCAATTTTTTACTTCATATAGATGTTACAGTTACAGTCAAAATGTAAAATGAATGGCACAGTATTTAAATTGTATAGTTTGCAGATTTTTGCAGTATTTCAATGATCCGAATCTACAGCATTATAATGAAAAGTTGTCAAAAGTCATGATGTTACATTAAAATGACATAGCGCACATTGCGTTCAGAAATTCTGTAAGTTTCTGGGGATGTTGGTATTATATTTGATCACATCCAAAACTGAGCAACTGTAGACTTATCGGAATGAATTTTTTTTATAATAATTCCATATCTGTAGTTTGCAAAGTGGAAATACTCAACATACATGTCATTCCATAAGTTTTGTTATCAAAATTTGTGTTTGCACACCGCATTCCGAAGATACGAGTTTTCATATCATCAGCAAAAAAAGCATCCAAAGGCTTTCCGAAAAAGTTTCCAAATTTATCACTCGACAGACCTAATGGGAAAAGAATAACTACACATTATACCAAGACCAGATTTTTTTTTGAAAATCTGATTTACAAAATGTGCAATTCAAGATCATGGTTAGAAACCTCTCGAATCATGTTACCACAATCATCATGAAGGAGTAGAAAATCATAGAACACATATTAGGGAACGAATTAATAATATGTATCGATCCGCTGCAAAACTGATGGGGTGAAAACAAGGATCGGAGAGGGCAGAGCCAAACTGAATATCAAGCAAAATATGGGGATGTTTAAAAATAATGACGACACAAGAAATAAATTAGAAAACATTTATTCAATTAAAGTTTCTAATATCATTCTAACAGTTGCGTGTATTTTTGTTCTATTTATTCGTATATATAACCTATGTACACATGATATATAACCACGCCACTGACAATATATTCGCACTGGACAATATTTCTCGTACTCTGATTTAATTGAAGGATTATTTCAGTTAACACTTATTTTCAATCGAACGAAATAATGAAATCTTGAAAAGCTTCGTTGACATATATACATCGCGCATTTTTTATATTCTTTTTCACACACACATCACAGACTACATTTACGCGGCCGATTTGATACCGGTTTAATATATCACAAATAACAAAATAAATAGTAATATGCACTTCTTTAGATGACGAAAATTATTTTTTTATTGATCCCGCACGCACTTTGTAATGTCGAAACTCTGTTCATACGATCAAAAACTGACACATGGTTTGTACATATATATATGTATATGGGTCGAATTTATGACTGCTGTTACCAGCTGTGCTGCGCCGTGTGCTACGTTCTGAAGTTAACGTCAGATTTCCAATCATCAACAACTAATTTCAACAACCAATCACAACGTCTAAAAATGGATGACGTCAGATCCAACGAATCAGAAATTCGAGAGCATCAAAGTGCCTTTGATGGTGTTTATAAATACAGACGCATAAATTCTTGAATGTGTTGGTAACCTCTGCATAATCTTGAGCGCGTGCAAAGTTTTTTCTCAGCAATCACAACACCGATTATGCTGATTTAGGGCAGAATCGAAAGAGAATTACTCAACTGGCTTAAACTTCAATTTTCAAGTTGCTAAATGGCTCCTAAGCTTCGTAATTCAATAAGATCACATGCCAATTTTACCCCCACCACGGCGAATCGTTTTATTCAGAGAAAGTATAGTCTCGGCGAGAGAGTCTCGGGCCAGCAGACGACTGGGCTGTCAATGTACTTGTCCCGGGACTCTACCGAGTCTCTTGATGTGCCAAGTATCACCCCCTATCTTTATGGTAATATGTAATGGAACTTTGTTCAGCAAGTTTTAAAGTATTTCTTTTCAAATAGTATTAAAGTTTGTATTACTGTGGTATGGAGCGAATACCTTCAAACTTTGATATTTTTGTGTCGCAGCATGTGTGCCAATTATTTAAATTTTTTACTCTAACCGTAACATGTAATTTCAAAAATTCATCACAAAAGTTTTCAGCTTTACTAATTATCTTAATTTTCCTTTTTCTAAATTCTATGCTAAATTTCTGAATTTCCTAATTTATTTCTAAATTATCCTGAAATGAAATTGTTTTCCTCCACAAGCAATGCAGGTACCTTAAACGTCTTTGACTTCCGTTGCTCTGTTGAATCAAGTACGCTCAGTTTTTTTTACTTCTTTGAATTCTGACATAATAAATGTTTCCGGGTGCCTTTTTTCTGCAACTATCAAACTGTAGATAATTGGATCTCCGCGGCCACTTGCAAACTTTGGAAATATATTTCATCGGGGGCATGTTTTGGATGACACGAAAATGTCTAGATTCAGAATGCAAAAACGACATTTAAAAATGGCCAATTCTGTTGTATTCGTTGTGTATTGAATTTGTTCTATCTTTTCTCTTCTCCTTTCTTTTCACTAACGTTATAAGCCGGAAATCACATCTCAGCCCGCAACACGCATTGCTACAAGCTCTTGAGTTTCCAATGGACAAAACATATTAGAAGACAAGGAGATAAATCAACAAAGTCCAAGAACAAACCTCTATCGAAATATTTCCAGTACAATTTTGACGAAATTTAGGTCTTTTTTCGTGGAAATCAACGTTATGAGCCGAAAATCATATCACGACCTACAACCTGCTTTTCACCGTGCTCTTTGGTTCCTAATTGACAAAACATATTAGAGTACAAGGAAAAAAATCGCCAAAGTCCAAGGAGAGACCTGTGACGATATATTTTCAGTACAATTTGGATGAAAAATAGGTCTTTTTTCGTAGAAACCTACGTTATAAGCCGAAAATCATATCTCGGCCTCCAACCCGCTTTCCATCGTGCTCTTTGGTTCCTAATTGACAAAACATATTAAGGTACAAGGAAAAAAATCGCCAAAGTCCAAGAACAGAGCTGTGACGAAATATTTCCAGTTCAATTTTTACGAAAAATAGGTCTTTTTTCGTGGAAACCTACGCTATAAGCCGAAAATCATATCCCGGCCTCCAACCCGCTTGCGGCCGTGCTCTTGGGTTCCTAATTGACAAAACATATTAGAGTACAAGGGAAAAAATCGCCAAAGTCCGAGGACAGACCTGTGACGAAATATGTCCAGTACAATTTTGACGAAAAATAGGTCTGTTTTCGTGAAAACCAACGTTATAAGACGAAAATCATAAATAATTCATAGAAATTTAAACTAAAATCCTATAGTCAACTGAACATAAATAAGGAACTTTTGAGAAAAAAGACGTGATATCAAACCATAAACTTCCCCTAGGAAAGAAAAGGTTGGGACAAGTACATTGATGGTCCCTCGTTTGCTGATAATTCCATCCATGAAAAAAACTTTAAAAATAATCTCTTTTTAAATTGCCAAAAAAATGATTTTATAAAAAAAAATACAGAACAATTTGAAAAAATTATCTGTAAGAAAAACTAATCTGTATCTATTTTTTAAAGTGTCAAAAGAATCAAATAACAAGTAAAAAATAAAAAACCGAAAAATCGCGCTTGAAATCATTTTGGAAACCGATGCCTCATTCTTCTTATTTGATTCGAAGGGCTAAATCAATTAAAAAAAATTCCATCTAATTTACGTGCAGCATTAAAATTTATTATATCAATTCGAGGCCAAGTATTTTCTAATAAATTGAAAAAAGTTACCATTTGAGTTACGTGCAGCACTAAAATTTATGATATCAATCGAAGGACAAGTAATTTATGAGTAACTCCAAATTTTAACATTTTGGAATTGTTCTAAGAAGCTTTTAAATCCAAAAAAATCACATGCAAGCTAGTCATTTCTTACTCTATGGTGGCAAAGACTTATAAGAAAATCGATTCTTTTCAGACTTTCAGGAGCTTCTGATATTATTCACAATATTCGACGTCGATTGGATCGATACAAATTATGTTTAAATATGAGTTAAAAGTACTTGTCCGGCCCATCACTTTCCATTAAAATTGTTTATTCAAATAAAAATCAGGGCTTCTCTAGAACTGATGGAGCACAAATATTCATGCAGAGCGAATTTAGAGAGTTATCTTCAAGTAATATTCTCTTAATTGCACTAATTGAATAAGAATGGAAACGAATTGTCCTGTACTATACAAGGGATGTTATTGTGCATCGATAAATAAAAAACATTTTGCACATTAAATATGTTCAAGCTTCCAACAATAACTCCCCAGTTGGTATTGGAATGACGGCAATTTTTACTTCTCACTTTTCCCAGCGAACGAATTTCATTCGGTATAACTAACCTATACTATTATTAAGAACATTAAACTAATAATAAATCGCACGTCAATAAATTTTTAACCGGATTCTGCCGTACAATTTCGTTTTTTTATGATTGATTTTTATTTGAATGAATAGTGATGGGCCGGACAAGTACTTTTAACTCATATTTAAACATAATTTGTATCGATCCAATCGACGTCGAATATTGTGAATAATATCAGAAGCTCCTGAAAGTCTGAAAAGAATCGATTTTCTTATAAGTCTTTGCCACCATAGAGTAAGAAATGACTAGCTTGCATGTGATTTTTTTGGATTTAAAAGCTTCTTAGAACAATTCCATAATGTTGAAATTTGGAGTTACTCATAAATTACTTGTCCTTCGATTGATATCATAAATTTTAGTGCTGCACGTAACTCAAATGGTAACTTTTTTCAATTTATTAGAAAATACTTGGCCTCGAATTGATATAATAAATTTTAATGCTGCACGTAAATTAGATGGAATTTTTTTTAATTTATTTAGCCCTTCGAATCAAATAAGAAGAATGAGGCATCGGTTTCCAAAATGATTTCAAGCGCGAGTTTTCGGTTTTTTATTTTTTTATTTCTATCTTTTCAAACGTCACACCAACAATTTTTGAAGTAATTTTGACGTTGTGGAAAATTGGTCTGGTCCGTCTTATATGGAATACCCTATATAACAAATGGAGATTGGAGTATTTCGGTAGCACTCTCAGCTCCGTATATGCGTTATAAGCGCGTGCTCCCTCTTGTACAGTGCTGCTCCCTAGGAAAAATGGAGGAGACCTCAGTCTCGTCTCCGCATACGTCATGTCAGAACATCAAATAGACCATGAGTTATAATTCGTAAATAAACCAGGACGATAATGGAACAATAAACGTCCATTTATTTCGAAATAGCCCCAAAACTCGAATCCATGGAATATTATACACAGATTATTCAGTAGACATAGCAATTTACTCACCTCGTTCATGATGATTACTCCTTCGATAGCTAGGATCAAATCCTTCAACATTGTTGCCACCACTGTGATAATCATCTGCATACGATTAATCTCTTGTTTTAAAAACGTATTCATGGGTGTCGTAGAATCCATTATTTGCAGTCTGTCAAACGAATAAAGATTATTGAATCAGCTAAGCGTTAAGGGTTCATGTTTCTATACATCGTGTAAATTATTTGAAACAGACGTGATTTGTTAAGCAGCTTAATTTCGTTCTCCGTCTCTCATTTCAACATTAGTTACTACTTGTTGTATTCATCGATTAATGTTTTGTATCATATGAAATCTCGAAAAATTTCCTTTCCTATATCAAGAGACTCGGTAGAGTCTCGGGACCAGTACATTGACAGCCCTGTCGTCTGCTGGCCCGAGCTCGCCGAGACTTTCTTTTCTCTGAATAAAACGATAAGCGGTGGTGGGGATAAAATTGGCAAGTGATTTGTTTGAATTACGAAACGTCTCAGTCATCTGAGGCTTTGAAAATTGAACTGGAGACTAATTAATAAATTCTATTTCGATTTCGCCCAAAATCAGCATTATCGGTGGTGTAATTGCTGAGAAAAAATTTGCACGGGCTCAAGATTATGCAAAAGTTACCAACACATACAAGAATTTATATATCTGTATTTACAACACCATCAAAGGCACTTTGATGCTCTCAAGTTTCTGATTAACTGGATCTGGCGACATCCATTTTTAGATGTTATCATTCGTTGTTGATGATTGGAAATCTGACGACAACATCAGAACATAGCACGGCAGCACAGCAGACATTTCAAAAAGACGTACCACGGTAACAGCAGACATAATTTCGATTAAAAGGCGAGTGTCAGTCTATGACTAGCTGCGATTGTGAAAAACAGTATAGTTAATAACTAAGAGAATAAGAGAAAGCACAGACGTTTCTCAGAAATAACAGTTGTTTTGTGCAGTTATCTTAATATATACATAGATAGCACATTTGCGAGATTTCACGTCATGTTGACGATTGAGGTTATGATCCCCAGAGTGCTGTTGTTGCGTGCGGAGTGTCAATAAATGAAAATGATTATTGAAAAGTGGAAGGAATCAATATTATTAATGACGTGACTAAATAATGTTTAATAATAATAATAATAATAATAATAATAATAACGCTCTGCAAAATCCAACCCTACGTCCGAGATTTCTCACGTGCAGGGCGGGCAACGTGTGCTTTTGCACACGGCTAACAGGGCTCTGGTCACACACACACACCCACACTCACTCACTACACAAACATTCACACGTACACGCCTTTCGACAAACCGGGGACGTGAATGCTCGGGGACCCTATAAACGGGTCCTACCGAAAAGCGAATGTCCGGGGACTCCTATAAACGGAGTCGCCCGAAAGCGAATGAAGGGGATCCCTATAAACGGGCTCTCCCCGTGAATGGAGCCCGGTTTGTCATCACGGGCACTCACACCCACGCACACTCGACAGGGGGGAACACAGAACCCACAGGGAGAGGGGGGGGACCTCAGGGGCCGTGCCTTGTCCCAGCGCGGTTCGTGGAGTCGCGACCACGAGGGACCCGTAGCACGATGGGACAAACAAATATGGAAATGCACAACAAAAACATTGACTTACCTCAGGTGGTAACCCCTTCTCAGGGGGAATCCACCCCTGGTTCCGATCGGGTGAAAGTCCCGGTGGCCTTGGGCAGCGGCACGGATTCTGAGGGCCGCACCTTGTGCACGGTGAAGAGGAGGACGACCCGGACCAACAACACGGACAGGACGTTACTGAATCTACCGAGACGAAACAGGACGGACAGTGTCTCCAGCGGAAGCAGCGCAGCAAGCTATGCTTCCGCCGTGGACAACCAGACAGCAACGACGAGACAAACGGCGACAAAGACAAACGACGAACAAGACTTGACCCAGCTGCTCCGGCTCATCCACGAGACCGCGACGAAAATGGCCGAAGCAGCGGGCGTACAGAAAAACATGAACATGACGGTGAAGACAGGAATCAAGACGATTCTAGAGACTGTGGACATCGCGCTGCACAAGCAGATGGACGCGGCCTTGGGAAGAAGCCTTGCAGACGGTGACAAGACGTCGACTGGTACCACCACGAACGACAAAGAAACGCCTCGGACGAAACGAAAACGGTCGGCGACCGGAACCACGCCGGAGTCCTCTCAAAAGAGACCACCGACGATGGTGCCGGCCGCGGACTGGCAAACGGTCACACGGAACGAGACGAAGAAAAAGAAAAAGAAAACGGACGCGACAACCCGAGCTGGCCAGAGCGGTCCGGCCCCCCGGCAAAAGGGAACGGTCGTTCTCGTCAAACCGGGAACGGACATGACGTACTCGGACATAGTACGCAAGATACGGACGACGGTCGATCCGAAGAAGAGTCACGTGCAGGTGACGACTCTAAGGAAGACCAAAAACGGTTTGTGTTTGCTGAAGCTTCAGGCGGACGCAAGCAAACCGGACGGACGCGACGAATTCGAGCGATGCGTGCAGGACGCCATAGGGGAAGCGGGCAGCGTCAGGGCTCTGAACTCCAACGTGCAATTGGAGATCATGGACCTGGACTGCGTTGCGACCCCGGCAGACGTAACGGACGCTCTTCGACGGGAGACGGGACGAGACGTGGACTTTCGAGTTCACATTTTCGGTCCGAACCGTGCCGAGCAGTACATGGCGGTCTGCGAACTTGATTCGCGGAAAGCCGATGCGCTGCTTCGGCGCGGACGGATCGGGATTGGGTGGGTGCATTGCCGCGTTCGAAAAAGACTGACGGTGACGAAATGCTACAGGTCACTTGGCTTCGGCCACGTAAAGGCCGACTGTAAAGACGTGGACAGGACGAAATGCTGCCGCAAATGCGGCGCGTCCGGACACCACGCGACGGACTGCAAAAACAAACCGGTCTGTCCACTGTGCTCCGCAGCTGGGCACAAGGACGTGGCGCACCTCGCCGGCACCGGAAGGTGCCCCATGTTTCGGGCCGCGCTGGAGGAGTGCAGGAAGCAGGCCGGAAGACGGACAGAATAGTCCAGGGTAACCTGAACCGAAGTAGGACCGCGGACATGCTCCTACCACAGATAGCCGACGAACACGACGCGGACATCCTGATCCTGTGTGAGCCATACAGGAGAAGGACGACCCAGACGTACATTACGAACGAAACTGAGACCACAGCTATCTGGGTAAGGGGTGCCGCCCAATCGCGAGTCTCCGACCGCGGGGCAGGGGACGATTTCGTCTGGGCCAGGATGGGCGCTGTCACTTATGTCAGTGTCTACCTGACGCCCAACTGCACCGCGGCGGAGTTCGAGAGGAAGGTGGCACTCCTAGAAGACGGAATCAGGGACCTGCCCGGGGACGTCATCGTTGCGGGGGACCTCAACGCGAGGGCGACCGAGTGGGGAATGACGGAAACGAACAGACGCGGACGACTGCTACTGGAGATGGCCGCAAGGCTGGACCTGGTAGTGGTAAACACGGGAAACACGCCGACGTACAGACGACCAGGGTTCGGAGACTCCATCCCTGACGTGACGATGACGTCGGACAGAATCCTCCCGCAACTGAGGCGGTGGCGGGTGGTTGAGGACTATACAGCCAGCGACCACCAGTACATCGTCTTCGAAGTGGCGGGATCGACAGAGATAAGACGAGCGAGACCACACCGACCCCCGCGGTGGAATCTCGACAAACTCGACGGACGAAAATTTTCTGAGGAGTTGATGGCAGCACCAGCTCCGATGACGAAAATTCCCCCGGAGCTGACTGGCCGGCAAAGGGCGGAGAGACTGACAGACGAGACGGCCAAACTGGTAGACGGCTTGTGCAATAGCACAATGCCGAGACGACGACAGAACGGACACAGACGACCACAATACTGGTGGACGGATGAGATAGCCGAGCTGCGCAGGACATGCCTAGCAAATCGGCGTCGAGTCACAAGGGCTGGGGGCAGACCCGAAAGGGAAAACCTCCAGGCCATTTACAAGACGTCACGGAAGACGCTGACGAAAGCGATCCGAGACAGCAAGACGCGATGCTGGAGGAAGCTCTGCGAGGAGGTGGACGAGGACCCCTGGGGAACCGGTTACAAGATTGTGACCGGCAAACTAGGGGCCCGAATTCCACCGGAACTCAAAGATGCTGAAACAGCAGGACGGATTGTTGACGGATTGTTTCCGACGCACCCGATACGGACGAACGTGACGGACGACGCTGACGTGCCGGCGCCCCCCGTCTTTGTCGCTGAGGAGCTCACCAGAGCAACGAAGGCGATGAAGAGTGGTAAGGCGCCGGGACCAGACGGAGTACCGGCTGAGATCCTCCGGCTCGTGGCTCGCCTACGGCCGGAGATACTTCTCGACCTGTACAATACGTGCTTGACGACAGGAACGTTCAGCGGTCGGTGGAAAGAGGCGAGGCTCGTCCTTATCCCGAAAGGTAAGGGCGACCCTAACACGCCCTCGGCGTACCGACCGTTGAGTTTACTTGACACGACAGGTAAACTCTACGAACAACTACTGAGACCGAGACTGACGGACGCGATGCAGGCCGGAGGGGGCCTCTCCGACCTGCAGTTCGGTTTCAGGAGGGGTCGATCGACGATTGGAGCAATCCAAAAGGTGGTTGACTCTTTTCTGGAACTGGACAGACACTGCCACGCAGCCCGACCTATCGTGCTGCTGGCGACACTGGACATCAGGAATGCTTTCAACTCGGCCAGGTGGGTGGATATCTTGGAGGCGCTGAAAAGCAACTTCGGGATCCCACCTTACTTGGCTCGGGTTGTGGAGGATTACCTGAAAAACAGACGTATAACGTACGAGACGATAGAAGGACAGGTAACGAGACAGGTCACCGCTGGGGTTGCCCAGGGGTCGATACTGGGACCTGACTTCTGGAATGGCTTATACGACAGCTTGCTTCGGCTGGAGATGCCGCTCGGAGTGATCCTCGTCGCCTACGCTGATGACGTAGCGGCGGTGATTACAGAGCGCTCTCCGGAACTGGCACAGCTGAAGCTGAACCAGGCCATGAGACGAGTTGGACGTTGGATGACAGACCACGGACTGCAACTCGCAACGGAAAAGACGGAACTGACGCTCCTTACGAGAAGACGCATACAGACGATACTGCCCATGAGAGTGGGGGCACACGAGACGGAGACCAAGGGGGAAGTCAAGTACCTTGGGGTAACCCTTGATACGAAGATGACCTTCTGGCCTCACATACAGAAGACGGCCCAGAGGGCGGCAGAGAGGATAGCATCCTTGAGCCGCCTGATGGCCAACACGACGGGACCGAGACCGGGGAAACGGCGACTGTTAATGGCGACAGCTCACTCGATCCTCCTGTACGGTGCGGAGATCTGGGCAGACTCCCTGCAGACAAAGAAGTACTGCAAGACGATGACGATGGTACAGCGACAAGGAGCGCTGCGAATCGCTTGCTCCTACCGGACAGTCTCTGCACAAGCTATTCTGGTGGTGGCGGGCGTAATAGGACGGAAGAACGCGGCAATTGCCGAGCGCGAAAGGACGATAGACACTTGGCAAGGACGGTGGACAAACGGAAACGATGGCAACTGGACGAGACGACTTATACGGGACCTGAGGCCGTGGCTCGGAAGGAAGTTCGGGGACGTGAATTTTTACGTTACCCAGCTCTTGACGGGGCACGGTTACTTCCGACGGTACCTCCACAGAATGAACAGAGTACGGACACCTGACTGTAAGTACTGTGGACATGAACGAGACGACGCGGAACACGCGTTTTTCGTGTGTGACCGCTGGACGAGACAGAGACAAGAACTGGAAATAACAGTTGGCAGTATTACCCCGGAGAATATCGTCGGGGTAATGCTGCACAAACCTGAGTGGTGGTGCTTAGTCGCCACCTACACGGAAACGATACTGCGACGTAAGAACGCGGACGGCTGCTTGACAGATGACTGAGCAGACGGAGTGACGCGACGTGACGATAACGGTGGGACAGAACGGACGAACGAACACAGACAGAACCCCCAGTCAGAAGTAATATCAACATAGTCCCTGGCTGGGGGGAAGGACAACAAGGAGGTGGCGGTTTTAGTGGGTAGGCCTTTTTTTTTGGGAGTCCCACATACCCATGTAGCCCGTAAGACTACATGGAATCCGTAAAAAGGATTTCCGCAACTCCTTGGTAAAAAAAAAAAAAAAAAAAAAAAAATATCAAGAGGCTCTGCAAAATCCAACCCTACGTCCGAGATTTCTCACGTGCAGGGCGGGCAACGAGTGCTTTGCACACGGCTAACAGGGCTCTGGTCACACACACACACACACACACACCCACACACGACGAAATGTTACAGGTGCCTGGGCTTCGGCCACGTTAAGGCCGAATGCAAAGGCAAAGACAGGACGAAATGCTGCCGCAAGTGCGGTGCATCCGGACACCTCGCGACGGACTGCAAGAACAAACCGGTCTGTTCACTGTGCTCCGAGGCCGGGCACAAGGACGTGGCGCACCTCGCCGGAACCGGCAGGTGTGCCGTGTTTCGGGCCGCGCTGGAGGAGTGCAGAAAGCAGGCCGGAAGACGGACAGAGTGATTCAGGGAAACCTGAACCGAAGTAGGACCGCAGACATGCTCCTACCACAGATAGCAGACGAACACGACGCGGACATCCTGATCCTGTGTGATCCATACAGGAGAAGGACGACTCAGACGTACATTACGAACGAGACAGAGACCACAGCTATCTGGGTAAGGGGTGCCACCCAATCCCGAGTCTCTAACCGCGGTGTCGGGGACGATTACGTCTGGGCTAAAGTCGGCGCTGTCACTTACG
Organism: Venturia canescens; assembly: GCF_019457755.1. Lineage (NCBI taxonomy): Eukaryota > Metazoa > Arthropoda > Insecta > Hymenoptera > Ichneumonidae > Venturia > Venturia canescens. The sequence continues at coordinate 16,531,821 of NC_057425.1, read as the reverse complement.
TCAGCGTCTACTTGACACCCAACTGCACCGCGGCCGAGTTTGAGAGGAAGGTGGCACTACTAGAAGACGGTATCAGGGACCTGCCCGGGGACGTCGTCGTTGCGGGGGACCTCAACGCGAGGGCGATCGAGTGGGGAATGACGGAAACGAACAGACGCGGACGACTGCTGCTGGAGATGGCCGCAAGGCTGGACCTAGCAGTGGTCAATACGGGACATACGCCGACGTACAGACGACCGGGATTTGGAGACTCCATCCCGGACGTGACGCTGACGTCGGACGGTATCCTGTCACGGCTGAGGGGGTGGCGGGTGATCGAGGACTATACAGCCAGCGATCACCAGTACATCACCTTCGAAGTGGCAGGACGGACAGAAACGAAACGAACGATAGCCCACCAACCCCCGCGGTGGAACCTTGACAGACTGGACGGACGAAAATTTTCTGTGGAGTTGATGGCAGCACCAGCTCCGATGACGAAAATTCCCCCCGAGCTAACTGGCCGGCAAAGGGCGGAGAGACTGACAGACGAGACGGCCAAACTAATAGGCGGCTTGTGCAACAGCACAATGCCGAAACGACGACAGACACAGAAAAGACGACCACAATACTGGTGGACGGACGAGATCGCCGAATTGCGCAGGATTTGCCTGGCAAATCGGCGACGAGTGACGAGGGCTGGGGGCGGACCCGAAAGGGAAAACCTCCAGGCCATATACAAAACAGCACGGAAGATGCTGACGAAGGCAATACGGGACAGCAAGACGCGATGCTGGAGGAAGCTTTGCGAGGAGGTGAACGAGGATCCCTGGGGAACCGGTTACAAGATTGTGACCGGCAAACTAGGGGCCCGAGTTCCACCAGAACTCAAAGACGCCGAAACAGCAGGACGGATTGTTGACGGATTGTTTCCGATGCACCCGATACGGACGAACGTGACGGACGACGCTGACGTGCCGGCGCCCCCCGTCTTTGTCGCTGAGGAGCTCACCAGAGCAACGAAGGCGATGAAGAGTGGTAAGGCGCCGGGACCAGACGGAGTACCGGCTGAGATCCTCCGGCTCGTGGCTCGCCTACGGCCGGAGATACTTCTCGACCTGTACAACACGTGCTTGACGACAGGAACGTTCAGCGGTCGGTGGAAAGAAGCGAGGCTCGTCCTTATCCCGAAAGGTAAGGGCGACCCTAACACGCCCTCGGCCTACCGACCGTTGAGTTTACTTGACACGACAGGTAAACTCTACGAACAATTACTGAGACCGAGACTGACGGACGCGATGCAGGCCGGAGGGGGTCTCTCCGACCTGCAGTTCGGTTTCAGGAGGGGTCGATCGACGATTGGAGCAATCCAAAAGGTGGTTGACTCTTTCCTGGAACTGGACAGACACTGCCACGCAGCCCGACCTATCGTGCTGCTGGCGACACTGGACATCAGGAATGCTTTCAACTCGGCCAGGTGGGTGGATATCTTGGAGGCGCTGAAAAGCAACTTCGGGATCCCACCTTACTTGGCTCGGGTTGTGGAGGATTACCTGAAAAACAGACGTATAACGTACGAGACGATAGAAGGACAGGTAACGAGACAGGTCACCGCTGGGGTTGCCCAGGGGTCGATACTGGGACCTGACTTCTGGAATGGCTTATACGACAGCTTGCTTCGGCTGGAGATGCCGCTCGGAGTGATCCTCGTCGCCTACGCTGATGACGTAGCGGCGGTGATTACAGAGCGCGCTCCGGAACTAGCACAGCTGAAGTTGAACCAGACCATGAGACGAGTTGGACGTTGGATGACAGACCACGGACTGCAACTCGCAACGGAAAAGACGGAACTGACGCTCCTTACGAGAAGACGCATACAGACGATACTGCCCATGAGAGTGGGGGCACACGAGACGGAGACCAAGGGGGAAGTCAAGTACCTTGGGGTAACCCTTGATACGAAGATGACCTTCTGGCCTCACATACAGAAGACGGCCCAGAGGGCGGCAGAGAGGATAGCATCCTTGAGCCGCCTGATGGCCAACACGACGGGACCGAGACCGGGGAAACGGCGACTGTTAATGGCGACAGCTCACTCGATCCTCCTGTACGGTGCGGAGATCTGGGCAGACTCCCTGCAGACAAAGAAGTACTGCAAGACGATGACGATGGTACAGCGACAAGGAGCGCTGCGAATCGCTTGCTCCTACCGGACAGTCTCTGCACAAGCTGTTCTGGTGGTGGCGGGCGTAATTCCCGTGGATCTCCTTGCGTTTGAACGTAAGAGGGTCTACGGGAGCAGCGCGGACATAGGACGGAAGAACGCGGCAATTGCCGAGCGCGAAAGGACGATAGACACTTGGCAAGGACGGTGGACAAACGGAAACGATGGGAACTGGACGAGACGACTTATACGGGACCTGAGGCCGTGGCTCGGAAGGAAGTTCGGGGACGTGAATTTTTACGTTACCCAGCTCTTGACGGGGCACGGTTACTTCCGACGGTACCTCCAAAGAATGAACAGAGTACGGACACCTGACTGTAAGTACTGTGGACATGAACGAGACGACGCGGAACACACATTTTTCGCGTGTGACCGCTGGACGAGACAGAGACAAGAACTGGAAATAACGGTTGGCAGTATTACCCCGGAGAATATCGTCGGGGTAATGCTGCACAAACCTGAGTGGTGGTGCTTAGTCGCCACCTACACGGAAACGATACTGCGACGTAAGAACGCGGACGGCTGCTTGACGGATGACTGAGCAGACGGAGTGACGCGACGTGACGATAACGGTGGGACAGAACGGACGAACGAACACAGACAGAACCCCCAGTCAGAAGTAATATCAACATAGTCCCTGGCTGGGGGGAAGGACAACAAGGAGGTGGCGGTTTTAGTGGGTAGGCCTATTTTTTTGGGAGTCTCACATACCCATGTAGTCCGTAAGACTACATGGAATCCGTAAAAAGGATTTCCGCAACTCCTTGGTAAAAAAAAAAAAAAAAAAAATAATATCAAGAGACTCGGTAGAGTCTCGGGACAAGTACATTGACAGCCCTGTCGTCTGCTGGCCCGAGGCTCTCGCCGAGACTATACTTTCTCTGAATAAAACAATTCGCGGTGGTGGGGGTAAAATTGGCATGTGATATTTTTTAATTGCGAAGCCTATGAGTTATGTACGACTTTGAAAATTGAACTTTCAGCTAATTGAGAAATTCTCTATCGAATGAGCCCAAAATCAGCATTATTGGTGGCGTAATTGCTGAGAAAAAACTTTGCACGGGCTCAAGATTATGCAAAAGTTACCAACACATTCAAAAATTTATGCGTCTGTATATTATATTATAACACCATCAAAGGCACTTTGATGCTATCGAGTTTCTGATTGGTTGGATCTGACGACATCCATTTTTAGACGTTGTGATTGGTTGTTGAAATTGGTTGTTGATGATTGGAAATCTGACGTCAACTTCATAACGTAGCACAAGGCGCAGCACAGCTGGTAACAGCAGTCATAAATTCGATCGATATATATATATATATGTAAAAACCATGTGTCAGTTTTTGATCGCATGAACAGAGTTTCGACATTACGAAGTGCGTGCGGGATAAATAAAAAAATAATTTTCGTCATCTAAAGAAGTGCATATTACTATTTATTTTGTTAAAATTTGTGATATATTAAACCGGTATCATAGCGGCCGCGTAAATGTAGTCTGTGATGTGTGTGTGAAAAAGAATATAAAAAATGCGCGATGCATATGTCAACGAAACTTTTCAAGATTTCATTATTTCGTTCGATTGAAAATAAGTGTTAACTGAAATAATCCTTCAATTAAATCAGAGTACGAGAAATATTGTCCAGTGCGAATATATTGTCAGTGGCGTGGTTATATATCATGTGTACATAGGTTATACATACGAATAAATAGAACAAAAACACACGGAACTGTTAGAATGATATTAGAAACTTTACTTGAATAAATGTTTTCTAATTTATTTCTTGTGTCATCATTATTTTTAAACATCTTCATATTTTGCTTGATATTCAGTTTGGCTCTGCCCTCTCCGATCCTTGTTTTCACCCCATCAGTTTGCAAAGGATCGATACATATTATTAATTCGTTCCCTAATATGTGTCCTATGATTTTCTACTCCTTCTTCATGATGATTGTGGTAACATGATTCGAGAGGTTTCTAACCATAATCTTGAATTGCACATTTTGTAAATCAGATTTTCAAAAAAATGTCTGGTCTTGGTATACTGGGTAGTTATTCTTTTCCCATTAGGTCTGTCGACTGATAAATTTGGAAACTTGTTCCAGAAACCCTTTGGATGCTTTTTTTGCTGATGATATGAAAACTCGTATCTTCGGAATGCGGTGTGCAAACACAAATTTTGATAACAAAACTTATGGAATGACATGTATGTTGAGTATTTCCACTTTGCAAACTACAGATATGGAATTATTATAAAAAAAATTCATTCCGATAAGTCTACAGTTGCTCAGTTTTGGATGTGATCAAATATAATACCAACATCCCCAGAAACTTACAGAATTTCTGAATGCAATGTGCGCTATGTCATTTTAATGCAACATCATGACTTTTGACAACTTTTCATTATAATGCTGTAGATTCGGATCATTGAAATACAGCGAAAATCTGCAAACTATACAATTTATATACTGTGCCATCCATTTTACATTTTGACTCTAACCGTAACATATATATGAAGTGAAAAATTGATTATAAAAGTCTTCAGTTGCTCATTTATGGATAGATTTGAAATTGCTGTCTTCGAAGCTCATTGCGCAGATACATTGAACCGCAGCAGATACCTGCAAACTCTGAAATTTCTATGGATAAATACAGGGTGTCCGATTTTAATCTTACACCTGACTTTTCTCGGAAAATATTGCTCGGATCAAATATTGTGTGGAACAAAACTTTTAGGGGTTGAAAGGGGACGTATGATAAAAATTGGTTTGTGGATCCAAAATTCAAAATAGCGGCGTTAAAATGGCCGACATGTTTTTTTCGAATGGAAACATAACTTTTTTTCATCACCAAAAAATTTTTCAGCGCAAAACCAACAACTTTTGTTGGAAAAATTTTTTGATTAAGTTCATATTTTTTAAGTGAGAACATCATTTTCAACTATTTTAGAGGTATCCAGGATGTACCGCGAAGAGATCTTTAACGTACCAAGTGCAAGTGCGTTTGCGTCTAAGGAGCATATCAACGATTTCGTTGGGACTGAAATCAGTCATTGTTGCTAATTTTCAGAATTTTCCTCTAATTTAAGAACTTTTAAAAATTTCGAGAATCAAGAATTTTTCTCTGATTTCAGAACCTTTACAAATTTTCGATTTCGTCTCTTGCTAATGGCTGCGGAGTCAGAAGATGAACGTTTCAATCAATTTTTCATCCGTGGGCGATCACAATGACTTCTAAAATAAAAAATTCTTCTCTGATTTAAAACTCTAAAGTAAGAGAACTACGCAAAGTCAGACTACGTCAGTACTACCAATGATGTTTTCTTTAATCTCTTACAAAGTGGACTTACCTTTAATCGTAAGCGAGGCTTACGCTTAAAGATAAGTTTACGTAAGCGAGACTTATGCCTACTTTCGAGTTATAAATCAGAGAAGAATTTTTTATTTTAGAAGTCATTGTGATCGCCCACGGATGAAAAATTAATTGAAACGTTTATCTTCTGACTCCGCAGCCATTAGCAAGAGACGAAATCGAAAATTTGTAAAGGTTCTGAAATCAGAGAAAAATTCTTGATTCTCGAAATTTTTAAAAGTTCTTAAATTAGAGGAAAATTAGCAACAATGGCTGATTTCAGTCCCAACGAAATCGTTGATATGCTCCTTATTTTAGGGAGGTGTCGGGGCAATTACTTCCGAGCTGAAAATTTGTATCGACGTGAATATCCTGATCGTCGTCACCCATCACGGCAGACAATCCGAACCCTTGAGCAGCGAGCAAGGGCAGGTCGGATGATCCGCCACCGTCGACATTTCCCAAACGTCAATAATTTTGGTGGATTGCATGAAGCCCGAAACATGGCTATTTTAGCCATGATAGCAATTGATCCTCATTTGAGTGCCAAAGTGATCTCGGAACGACTGGGGTTTCACAAATCGACAGTGCACCGTGTATTGAGAGGTGCGAAACTTCACCCGTACCGACTACAATTCCACCAAGATACTCCTAACCACCCATAAAAAAAAAATTCAAACAAAATTTTTTTTTAATTATAAAAAAAAATTATTTCATAAAAAAAATACAGAACAATTCGAAAAAAATTTCACAAATCTTGAAAAAACGTTATATTAAAACAAAAAACTAATCTGTATCTAGTTTTTAAAGTGTCAAAAGAATTAAATAACAAGTAAAGAAAAAAAAAACCGAAAAATCGCGCTTGAAATCATTTTGGAAACCGATGCCTCATTCTTCTTATTTGATTCGAACAGCTAAATCAATTGAAAAAAATTTACGTTCAACATTAAAATTATTCTCAGACTTTCAGGATCCTCTGGTATTATTCACGAAATTTGACGTCGATTCGATCGATACAAATTATGTTTAAATATGTGTTAAAAGTACTTGTCCGGCCCATCACTTTCCGTTTAAATTGTTTATCCAAATAAAAGTCAGGGCTTGTCTAAAACTGGTGGATCACAAGTATTCATGCAGAGGGAATTGAGAGAATTATGTTCAAATAATTTTTACTTAATTGCACTAATTTAATAAAAAACGGAAACAAATTATTCCGCAATATAGAAGGGATATTATTGTGCATCGATAAATGAAAAAAATTGTACATAATGTATATGTTCAAGCTCCCAAAATAACTCTGCAGTTTATATTCGATGACGGCAATTTTTACTTCCCACTTATTCTTCCAGCGAACGAGTTCCATTCGGAATAAGAACTAACCTATACTATTATTAAGAACATAAAATTAATAATGAATCGCATTTCAACAAACTTTTAACGAGATTCTGCCGTACCATTTCGTTTTTTTATGATTGATTCTTTATTGAATGAATAGTGATGGGCCGGACAAGTACTTTTAACACATATTTAAACATAATTTGTATCGATCCAATCGACGTCAAATTTCGTGAATAATACCAGAGGATCCTGAAAGTCTGAGAAGAATTTTAATGTTGAACGTAAATTTTTTTCAATTGATTTAGCTGTTCGAATCAAATAAGAAGAATGAGGCATCGGTTTCCAAAATGATTTCAAGCGAGATTTTTCGGTTTTTTTTCTTTTACTTGTTATTTAATTCTTTTGACACTTTAAAAACTAGATACAGATTAGTTTTTTGTTTTAATATAACGTTTTTTCAAGATTTGTGAAATTTTTTTTTGAATTGTTCTGTATTTTTTTTATGAAATAATTTTTTTTTATAATTAAAAAAAAATTTTGTTTGAATTTTTTTTTTATGGGTGGAATTATCAGCAAACGAGGGACCATGAATGTACTTGTCCCAACCTTTTTTTTCCCTAGGGGAAGTTTATGGTTTGATATCACGTCTTTTTTCTCAAAAGATCCTTATTTATGTTCAAATGACTATAAGATTTTAGTTTAAATTTCTATGAACTGTTTATAATTTTCGGTGTATAACGTTGGTTTTCACGAAAAAAGACCTATTTTTCGTCGAAATTGTACTGAAAATATTTCGATAGAGGTTTGTTCTTGGACTTTGGTGATTTTTCCGCTTGTCTTCTAATGTGTTTTGTCCATTGGGAACTCAAAAGCATGGAGCAATGCGTGTTACGGGCCGAGATATGATTTTCGGCTGATAACGTTAGAAAAAAGAAAGGAAAGGAGGGAAGATAGATCAAATTCAAGACACAACAAATCCAACAGAATTGGCCCTTTTTAAATGTTGCTTTTGCATTCTGAATCTAGACATTTTCGTGTCATTCAAAACATGTCCCCGATGAAATATATTTCCAAAGTTTGCAAGTGGCTGCTGAGATCCAATTATCTACAGTTTAATAGTTGCTGAAAAAAGGCACCCGGAAACATTTATTATGTCAGAACTCAAAGAAGCAAAAAAAACTGAGCGTACTTAATTCAACAGAGCAACGGAATTCAAAGACGTTTAAGGTATCTGCATTGGTTTTGGAGAAAAACAATTTCACGAGAATTCAGGAATGAATTTGAAAGTTTAAAAACTCAGAATAAAATAGAAAACGGAAAATTTAGGAATTTAGAAAAGCTAAAGACGTTTGTGATGAATTTTTTAGATTACATGTTACGGTTGGAGTAAAAAATTTAAATGATTGGCACACATGCTGCGACACAAAAATATGAAAGTTTGAAGGTATTCGCTTCATACCGCAGTAATATAAACTTCAATAGTATTTGAAAAGGAATACTTTAAAACTTGCTGAACAAAGTTCCATTACATATTACCATAATCAAAGATAGGGTGTGATACTTAGCACATATACTTATCCACAGAAATTTCAAAGTTCGCAGGTACCTGCTGCGATTCAATGTATCTGCGCAATGAGTTTGGAAGACAGCAATTTCAAATCCATCCATAAATGAGCAATTGAAGACTTTTGCAATGAATTTTTCACTTCATATGTATATTACAGTGAGAGTCAAAAAGTAAAATGAATGGCAAAGTATATAAATTTTATAGTTTGCAGATTTTTGCTGTATTTCAATGATCCAAATCTATAGTATTATAGTGAAAAGTTGTTGAAAGTCATGATGTTACATTAAAATGACATAGCGCACATAACATTCAGAAATTCTGTAGGTTTCCATGATGTTAGCAGGCATTATACTTAATCGCATCCAAAACTGAGCAACTGTAGACTTATCGTAATGAATCTTTTCACTAATAATTCCACATTTGCAATTTGCAGAATAGGAATACTCAACATACACGTTATTTCATAAGTATTGTTGTGAAAATTTGTGTTTGCCTACCGCATTCCAAAGACTCGACTTTTCATATGATCAGCAAACAAAGCATCCAAAGACTTTTTGGAATAAGTTTCAAAATTTGTTACTCGACAGACCAGGTGGAAAATGAATAACTGCACTTATATCAACACCAGAAACTGTTTTGAGAATCTGATGTACAAAATGTGCGATTGATGATCATAGCTGGAAACCTCTTGAATCACGTTACCACAATCAGCATGAAGAAATAGCAGAAAATCATAGGACACATATTAGGCAACGAATTAATAATATGTATCGATCCGCTGCAAACTGATGGGGTGAAAACAAGGATCGGAGAGGGCAGAGCCAAACTCAATAGGAAGCAAAATATGGGAATATTCAAAAATAATGATGATATACGAAATAAATTAGAAAACATTTATTCAATTGGAGTTTCTAACATTATACTAACAGTTTCGTGTGTTCTTGTTTTATTAATTATCAACCATAATATTTCAGATCGCAAAAAGAAAATTTGATGTTATAGGTTGACGAACGTCTTTCCTCACAACTACCAGACCTATTTTTGATAAACTGATTTATGTATTTATTCACCTTATTTATATTATTCACTAACTATGCGAACGTTTGTTACATTTGTCTCGCACTTCGTAACGTCAAAAACCCCGGCCGGTTCGTTACCACAGAGCTATAAAAGGGAACTCGTATATATAAACTACATTATTACACATGATAAATAATCATGCAACTGACGATATATTTACACTGGACAATATTCCGCGCACTCTGTTTTAATTGAAAGATTATCTCAGTTGACACTTATTTCCAATCGATCGAAATAATGAAATCTTGAAAAGTTTCGTTGACATATGTACCGTGCATTTTTTATATTCTTTTTCACACTCAGATCACAGACTACATTTACGCGGCCGCTTTGATACCGGTTTAGTATATCACAAATTTTAACAAAATAAATACTAATATGCACTCCGAGAGATGACGAAAATTATTTTTAGTTATCCCGCACGCACTTCATAACATCATAACCCCAAACGTCAACATGACGTGAAACTTCGGCTGGTGACTTTCGAGCTCTCGGCATGTGACGTCAGTCCGCGACACCGCCGCGAAGTTAGACCGAGGGACATGAGGCCTTTGATGGTATTATATACAGACATGTTAAATTTCTAAATGTGTTAGTAACTTTGCATAATCTTGAGCCTGTGCAGAGTTCTTTCTCAGCAATTACGCTACGGATCGTGTTGGTTTCGGGCTCATTCGAAAGAGATTTTGAAAGTTGGTCTCTAAACTAATTTTCGCTCAACAAAACACCTCTTGAGCTCAGCAATTTAAGAAAATGACATGCCAGTTTTACCCCCACCACCTTGAATCGTTTTATTCAGAGAAAAGATAGTCTCGGCGAGAGCCTCAGGCCAGCAGACGACAGGGCTGTCAATGTACTTGTCCCGAGACTCTACCGAGTCTCTTGATCCAAATCCGTTGCGAAGGGTGGCGTTTTGTCGGTGGGCGTTGAGACAAATCGAGCGATCCAGGGACTTTTTTCGATACGTTATGTTCAGTGATGAATCCACTTTCAACAACCGTGGTCAAGTGAACCGATGGAACTTTCGGTATAGGTTTGATCAGAATCCACATTGGTTGAGACAGATCGATCACCAGCATCGATGGAGTTTGAACATATGGTGTGGTATTGTGAACGGGCAATTAATAGGTCCCTATTTTTTCGAGAGAAATGTGAACTCTGTCCGTTACCTTGATTTTCTACAAAATGAACTGCCTCTTTTGCTAAAAGATCTGGATTTGGAAACACGTCAACAGATGTGGTTTCAGCAAGACGGTGCACCCGCTCACTGGGCTCATGTTGTTCGAAATCATGTGGATACAACATTTGGTCAACGGTGGATTGGTCGAGACGGTCCTGTAAATTGGCCTCCAAGGTCACCAGATCTTACGTCTCCTGATTTCTTTTTGTGGGGGTACTTAAAAGACGCTGTCTACCGTCAAGCTCCTACAACACGAGAGAACATGAAGGAGCGGATAAGAGCTGCCTGCCGTGCGATCCCGAGAGATGTTCTCCTACGCACAGTTGATGGTTTTGAGAGAAGAGTTCAGGCATGTTTAAACATGAATGGAGGGATCTTTGAACATCTCTAGGGAGGAATCAGAGTACACTCACAAGGAGGGATTGGAGTCCGAAAATACTGCGGTAGTGACGAACCGCAGAGACCTAATCCTTGTGAGCTCGTACCTATGGGCATAGAGGCATTGCATGCCCCTCTTTTTAAAAAAAGTTGAAAAATAAAATGAAAATAAAAAACACACACACATGCACCTCCACGTATGCACGCATATGCAGACGCACACGCAAACGCACTTGCACTTGGTACGTTAAAGATGTCTTCGCGGTGCATCCTGGATACCTCTAAAATAGTTGAAAATGATGTTCTGACTTAAAAAATATGAACTTAATCAAAAAATATTTCCAACAAAAGTTGTTGGTTTTCCGCTGAAAAATTTTTTAGTGATGAAAAAAAGTTATTTTTCCATTCGAAAAAAACATGTCAGCGATTCTAACGCCGCCATTTCGAATTTTGGATCCACAAACCAATTTTTATCAAACGTCCCCCTTCAACCCCTAAAAGTTTTGTTCCACACAATATTTGATCCGAGCAATATTTTCCGAGAAAAGTCAGGTGTAAGATTAAAATGGGACACTCTGTATATATGCTACGGATCACCCCTTATCTTTGATTATGGTAAACATAGAAAAAAGATTTAGAACCAGGAAAAAAATTCTTTAAAAATAATAAACGAAAAATTGAAAAGTTCAAAAAAATTCAACAAAAATGAAAAACAATCGAAAAAATTCTGTAAAGAAAAATAAAAAAATTTCAAAAAAATTCATAAATATTGAAGACATTGAAAAATGTACTATCCGAGTTACATGTAGTATAAAAATGTATGATATCAATTGGAGGCCAAGTTTTTATTGATAATTTGGAATATTTATACAACAAATTGGAAACTTTAATGAAATTCATGATAATTATTTTCACGAAAAAAGTTAATGAAAAAAAGTCATAACGGAAGTTACGTGCAGCACTAAAATGTATTATATCAATTCGAGATCAAGTATTTATCAGTTATTCGAAATATAATCTCCGGCGACAAATGAGCGTTGAGAATCCTTTTCGGGCTCACAACGTTTTATCAAAATTACTAAAAAATTAATGGAAATAAAATCATTAAAAATTCACATGAAAGTCATTCGTTACTTCAACAAGGTACACACTTTAAAGAATCGATTCCCCTCCGACTTTCAGGATCCCCTGGTATTATTCACAACATTCAACTTCGATTGGATCGGTACAAATTATGTTCAAATACGTCTTAAACGTACTTGTCCGGCCCATCACTTTTTATTCAAATTGCTCATTCGAAAACAAATCAGGGCTGTTCTCTAATGACAAATATAATAAAATGGATAAAAATAAAAATAATATCTCCAAGTAATTTGAACTTGATTGTTCGCAAGTTCGTATAGCAATATCCACTTCTCATTTTCTTCAGTGAACACATACCATTCGGTAAGAACCAATGAAAATGAGAAATAATCAGGCGCATTACTAGAAATTTTCGAACCTACTCAGCCATGCAATGTTTATTTTTCTATAGTCACGTACACATTTTGATAAATATCACTAGTCGAGTACGACACGTGGATTCCTGGAATTTGGAGAAAAATGATTTTGTTGTGAATTATGACTCCATATAATATAAATAGATTAATCAACTTCATCTTTCATTTTCGTTTCATTTTGACAAGAGCGATTCGAAGGAAAATTATTTTCTCGGGAATTACTGTTCCTTAATATTAACACATGCATTAACTTCGTTTTTGATTTATTTTCGAATGAGCAATTTG